>NC_084840.1:31913636-32235065 GCF_033115175.1 Lepus europaeus
ATGGCTGCTTCTGGTCCCCATTATGAGAATGTATTGTAATGTGCATTGCTAGTTCAGGAAAAGATTTGGTAAAAATTTAAAAGATAGTTTGTACCAAATTCATAGTACTTTCACACTATGGCAAAATTGAAAAATTTTGAGTCAACCGTCATGATTGGGTACTATCTGAATGAACCTCTAGAAATTTCATTTTAACACGTTGAGGCAAGTACTATTAATTTCCTTCCTTTACAGGTAAGAAAACTGAAGAACAGGAAGTTAAGTACCTTGTTCAAAGTCTCATGGCTAACAGCACCAGAATTTGAACTCTAGCAGCTCCCAAGTCCAAACCCGTATCTACAGTGCAGCTCAGTTAACTCCTACTCATTCTTCAAGAGCCAAATCAAATGGCATCTCTTTATGGGACATCTATCTCATTTTTCCCAAACTTAAAGGTAACAGCACTTGAACACATCCCAACTGCTTCATCCCATTTTGTTTCAGTGTAGTCTGTGTTGTGGTAAACATCTCAGCACAGGGACTATTTTCTAAATTTGTGTATCCCTTATAATTATAATACCTGGCTCATAGTAGTTACTCAGGAAAGGTGTCCCTGATGCTCCCATTTTTCCAAAATCTCTACATAATGCTCCCTCAAATGGTAGGACTGGTTCCAAGGCAACTTCACCCTTGTCTGAGCTTGATACTTACAAATACATCATATTGACCATCATTCCCCATTTTTCCTACTCTTATTAACAAAAGTCTGTATGGGTCACATAAAACAACAGCACTGAAATAAAGAAAACACCCAGCATCAAGGTAAAAAGAGATACTCACTTTTCCATATTTCAAAAGATCATGATTCTTTTACTGGCTGAACCTTCTGATTCCTATACAGGAAGGCTACAATTATGTCCCAACTTTATATTCTGTACCTGGTCAAAAAGTATGTATCTGGAAACATAACACTAGCTTAAAAGTTGGCTCAGGCACTAGTAAGAAACGGTTATTTGTGGAAGCAATTAGATGAGCCAGTTTAAGAATATACAGAATATGGGGCCAATGTGTGGCAGAGCAGGGTTGAACCATAGCTTGCAATGCCGGCATCCCTTATTGAAGTGCTGGTTCAAGTCCTGGCTGCCCTGCTTCTAATCCAGTTCTCTGCTAGTACCCATAGCAAGGCAGAGGAAGATGGCCCAGGAACTTGGGGCCCTGCCATCCATGTGGGAGACCCAGATGCAGTTCTGAGCTCCTGACTTGGCTGGCCCAGTCCCAGCCATTGTGGCCACTTGGCGAGTGGACCGGTAGATGGAAGATCTCTTTCTCTCTTTGTCCAGTTCTCTCTGTCAGTCTATCTTTCAAATAAATAAATCTTTTTTAAAAAAGGAATTTATGGAATATTTATTAATTTATTACTGATTTCTGATTCACTCAACTTCAGCCTAATGCAATCTTTTAGGAGTCAAGCAGGAACAAGGAGCACTGAAGTGTATAAACTAGCGCCTGCCATATCGGAGGGCATTCTCTAAAAAGAGAAAGCAGGTATTAAACAAACACTTAGAAACAACTACTCTTGTAATTATGGTATACTAAGTACACTTCTAGTAACCAGAAACATAATCATAATTAGGCCACAAATACTAGTTACATGAGATGCGTGCTGTGTTATTTTAAAAAGCCAACAGGGGGGCTGGCGCCATGGCGCAGTAGGTTAATCTTCTGCCTGCGGTGCCAGCATCCCATATGAGCACCGGTTCTAGTCCCAGCTGCAACTCTTCCAATCCAGCTCTCTGCTATGGCCTGGGAAAGCATAAGATGGCCCAGGTGCTCGGGCCCCTGAACCTGCATGAGATACCCAGAGGAAGCACCTGGCTCCTGGCTTTGGATCGGCACAACCCCGGCCATTGCGACCATCTAGGGAGTGAGCTATCTCTGTCTCTTCCTCTCACTGTCTCTCTACTTCTCAAATAAATAAATTAAATTAAAATATTAGAAAAAAAAGCCAACAGGAAAAAGTGAATTTCTCTTTTGCACAATTGAGTACTTACTATATGTCACAGTGTGCAAATAAGTACTTTGGCAAAGTGCTTACATTGTCTATGTAATCTTCATGGCAATCCTACCAACTGAAAACTATTAGCATCCTAATTTTACAGGTGGCTCATTGAGGTCACGTCCTTGCCGATAGTGATCCAGGAACTCAGAATGGAACCCAGGAGGTCTGGATTTCCTCTTCAACATCTGTGTTCTTCATCCCTCTACATGCTGGATAAATAAGGACTTAATTTTTAAAAAGAAATTAACACCAATTTCATTAAAAAATTATAAATCCTTCTCATTTCTGGGAGAACATCACCCAATCTTCCTAGGCAAAAGCTGTTATTCAGAGACGGCACTACTGTATAGAAAGACCTGGAAGCTGGCGACAGATGTGGTGGAGGTGGAGATTGGCTCAGCTTGAACTCTCTGAACCTCGGTTTGTTTACTAGAAGAGTAGACATGATCATGCTGACCTTGAAGGTCTGTAGTGAGAAACAATTGTGACACCCACCCATGCATTGATCACATACTTGTTTTTTCTTTTGAGTGTCTGCTCTGCAATAGGTAATGTAGCAAAATGAATGCTTAAGATATTAGGATGAGTAAGGCAAATTTCTAGTACTCAAGAAGCTTACTGCACTAGTGAGAGGAACAAGGGACAACAAAATATATTCAGTGCTGTGTTAGGGGACATTGATGTGTGCACGTGTTGTAGTGTGCAGCTGTTGGTCAGCTGAGTCCCTTCCAGCACCACTGTACTTTAGAAGTTCCTAGATATCTGTCATTTTGCATCACCGGTTTTCCTGGCTTCTTGGTGGGCCCTGCAGCTGCCAGGAGGAGAGCTGGCTTCTTATCAGACACTCAGGGAGAAGGGCAAATGCTCTCCCTTTCTCACAAGCCTACCCGCTCCTGCGCTCACTCACTTCCAAGCAATGAATGAGATTCCTAATGCATGCCAAAGCCCCTTCCCAGACTTTTTGCTATCTTTAGTGTCTGTCAAGACAAAGTCTCTTGGCAATGGTACCCTAGAAATCCGAGGCCAATTTTTCATCCATTAGAGTCGGAAGTTGCAGGGCAGAAATACCTAGATTTCTGTTGGATCCCATACAGCTCTGCTGGAAGACTTGGGCCCCCTGAAGCAGGGGAGCTTCCTCCTGTGCCTGACCCAGCAGCTCGCTTTTCTCTTCCTTTGAACTTGGTGGGGGGCGAACAGGAAGCTGCCAGAGGGAGACGCAAAACTGGTGGAGCGCAGCTCAGGCCGAGGCACTTACACGGAGAAAGTCCCGGCGAAAGAGAAAGTTGCCCGGGCTGAGGGCAGGAGGAAAGAGCTTCCTTTCAGAGCGCTGCTAATGACCTGCGGGGAAGCCGCACAGCAGTGGTTTCGCAGCTCCGATGGCAGGTCACGGCGACAGATGTTCCCAGCATATGTGGAGAATTAATTACCCACTAGTAAACAAAATCCGTGATGCGGAGAGTCATTTTGTCCAAATTTCTTACGATTTTGCTGTTATTAGGAGCTTAATTTTTCTTGATCATCTAGATCCTCTTGGATTAAAGCGCTCCTTAATGGGCTCCCAGGAACATTCCAGAGAGAAATCAGGGCCTAGTGGGCTGGGGAGGGCCAAGGAGGAGGCGGGAGGGGCACACGTCTTAGGCAGCGGGGAAGACTTAACGGAGGAAGCCGCTGCCTGGGCGGCTGCGCCGCAGTGAATGATTAGCAAATTATTTGATTAAAACATTGGATGCTAAAAAAATATCCTAATGGTTACCTCCTATTTAACAGTGCTTACACTTAATTTAACTGTGTGCCATGGAACAGCTGGGGCTTCGGAAGGAAGTGACACCATTCTGAACGAAACAGGCTTCCAGGAAGGTCTCCTTTTGAGCTGCTTTTAAGATTGCGAACATGTTTCCGTCGGGGGTCATGATAGCAAGTTCTAATATTCATCAGTTAAGGAAATAGCTTTTCTTCAAAAGGAGGATCCGAGAGTCTCTTGATTTTTGTAAGGCAATTATTTCCTTGGCCATTTTCATCAATCACAAAGACTGTCCAAAACGCAATCATTCCTGGAGTAAATAAATCTGAAAGGCTACTAAGAACATAATTCTTTATCCAATCAACAGTTTGTAACTCCTTCAAGTTCTTGTGTCCCTTAAATCTTTCATATAATGAAGTAAATTTATAAACTTCATTAGTTTGATCAAACATTGTCTATAATTACATTTACACACATTTCTTTATTATTATTATTATTATTATTATTGACAGGCAGAGTGGACAGTGAGAGAGAGAGACAGAGAGAAAGGTCTTCCTTTGCCGTTGGTTCACCCTCCAACGGCCGCCACGGCTGGCGTGCTGCGGCTGGCGCACCGCACTGATCCAAAGGTGGGAGCCAGGTGCTTCTCCTGGTCTCCCATGGGGTGCAGGGCCTAAGCACTTGGGCCATCCTCCACTGCACTCCCAGCCACAGCAGAGAGCTGGCCTGGAAGAGGGGCAACCGGGACAGAATCCGGTGCCCCGACTGGAACTAGAACCCAGTGTGCCGGCACCGCAAGGCGGAGGATTAGCCTGTTGAGCCACGGCACCGGCCCAACACACATTTCTTGTCTTTCTCAGTCATTCAAGAAACACTTGTTGACCTTAGTGCTGGAAGAACAAAGATGAGTACTGTAAAATCTGTAACTTTAAGGAATCATGTAGAAAATAAACAGGTATGTTGCAACATCTAACCTCCTGGTGACTTTAAGAACCTGACCTTAGCTCTGGGTAATCTGACCTAGACTTCAGGACGGCTTCTACAGCAGGCTCTGATTTCAGTAGACTCCCTGTCCAGGGTAGTTATGGACAATAGACAGGCCTTAGAGTTCATGTTAACAGAACAAGGGGGCATGTGTGCAGTGCTGAATGGGATCTGCCACCTTTGCTCAAATAATAGTATGTTCTCAGAAAAGGACATCAAATCCCTCTATGCTCAAGCTAAATGGTTTTACAGTTTGCATAGGGGTAATCTCCCACCACCTACTGTCTGGGAGATAGCTAGACATGTTTTTTTCTATTTTAAGGGGCACACCAGTTGCACTTGGGGCTATTCCAATCTTGCTCATGGTGATTGACAAACACATGTTTCAGAACCCAACAGCTCTGAAAATAATGATTACCATGCAGGGGACACAGAGGATGGTGGTGTCTGAAAGAGCCCCAGCTCATGAAGCAAACTCATTAGATTAGATAGGCAGAGACTTCCGGACCAAGAACAGGCAGGGTCTGTGCCCCTAATAAGCAGGAAGCAGCTACAGAAGATGGTGACTCAACGCCCATCAACATCCCCTTAAGATTAAGGTCTGGAGTCTCTGAGGGGGGAATGAAGTAGGCAAGCATACAGACGAAAATTGATTAGATTTGTGAGCTGGAAGACCACGCCTCTGTGTGACTTCACGCCCTACCTGATACCTTTGCCACACCCCTGTGTGACCTTACACCCTACCTGACACCCCCACCACGCCCCCATGTGACATCACGCTCTACCTGACCATACCTGAACGCCCACCTGGCCACAAGCCACTCCCCTGTGGAAAATGTATAAAAAGGCAGGGAGTGTCTGTCGCAAAAGGCTCTCTGCCTCTGCATTGCGCCGGTGATAAGCGGTGGATAGCCGCTCGTGGTGCTTGCTGCACATGGCTCTGGCCTGCTCTCTGAGTGGGTGGACGCTACCCTAGTTTCCAGACTTTCCTCTCTCTCCTACCTGAGCTGAAGCCTTCACTTTCCTGGATACCTCTCGCACTAAATAAAAGCCTAAAACGTACCATGCTGCCTTGTTTATCTGTGCCGGTATTTAGAATTCTCTAAATATTAGACAAGAACCCTCTTGGGCTTATTAATATTGAGGATTTACTAATAAGCCTGTGGTGAAATCATATGGCACCCCAAATTCCGGTAGTACATGTGGCACCCTGGATAGCATTTCTAGGGAACTTTAAGGAGCCACATTTCAGGGTAAATTTTAGGGGGTCATGTCCGATTTCACTGGGATCTGCTCACTAAATGCCAATAGTATCCTCCATCACTGTGACAGCCAAAATGTCCTCTAAAAAATGGTGCCATCCCTTCTTTCCCCTCCTCTCCCATTCTGTTCAGGACTACTCGTTTAGGCAATATTCTCCGTAAAGACAGAAGTGGGTCAGAGGTGGGCTAGCATTACAGCACAGGGGGTTAAGCTCCTGCATGGGATGCCCTCTTCCAATATCTGAGTACATGCGTTCAAGTCTTGCCTACACTTCTGATCCAGCTTCCTGCAAACGTGCAACTCAGGAGGGAGTGGATGAGGATTCAAGTGCTGGGGTAGAAGACTCCTGAGGCAAAGATAACATGCAAGGAAATAACATGCCAAAGAAAAAAAACTTTTTATTACATTTCATACACTAGGTGTCAATTTCCTCTCTTTTCTCTCCATAGATTTGACCCATGACAGGAAATGAAATTCTTTGTAAAATTTCCTTTGATCCATAACATCAGTTTGGTATTCATTTTTGCTTCAATTCACCAGACTCTGACAGGTGAATTTATTTATGTAGAATTCTCTTCAGTAATAGTAATAATAATAATAATAAATACCTACTGTCCTTACTTTCCTAGGAATTCTGAATTTTTTCATGAATTCCCAGACTGTGAAAGGCCTGTCAGGAACTGTATATGGCAGCTTCATTACTTGCAACAATAGAAGGCTGTTTTATTAATATTTTACCAGGTAACACCTCAGTTCTGCTATTTAACTTGTTTGATGCTATGTGACATTTATGTCTTCTTCCCTTATTGTAGTAGTTGCTATTAAAGACTACAATGGATAGCTAATAACCTACAATGTTAGGTAAAGTATTATAGGAATGGGAGAATGGCCTCTGTCTCTCATAGTAGATATTTATAAGTATGAAACTTGGAATCTAAAGTATCCTATGCCAAAGATTTCTGAACTTGGTGCAACTCACTTTCAAACCGTGTAAGATTCCTTAATTTCACCATCTCTGTGCACTTTACACACTTACAAACCAGTCTTCAGGCAACTTGCCAGCCTTTTGCATTTTATTATTCTTTCATTAGGTAAAACAATAACAACCTAATACAATTCATGTTTCCCTGCTGCTAATCCCCATACCATTGTTTTAGTTTCCATTTCAGAGCTTATACATAATTCAATCCTATTTGAACATGAGAACATGGCACAGTATGTCAAATATTTAGAAGTAGGCCATAACAGACCTAGTTCCAGAGACAGCCGTAGAGTCGTCAGCTGCAGTAATTTATAATTCCTTGCAACAAATGATTAAACCAATTCTCTGATTAATCAAAACTGTACTTTGGAACTAGCCACATGAGACCAGAATTTTAAATCATGTTATGCAGACTGTAGTTATATAAAAAGCAAGACTGAAAAATTAATTCTGTAAGAAATATTTAGCAAATAAGCGTTAATCTTCGCTCAGACTTCTTGAAAGATCAAAGCCACACTCAAGCAAACTTTAAAATATATGCCTTGCCAAGCACCAAGGCAAATGTCACATCCTTTTAATAGGTGCACAGTGCTACTGTGAATCATTTCTCCTTGAAGGACTTCAGCACTGTTTATGGCTCTCCCTGCTGACACTTCACTCATGCCCCCTCCTCAATGCTTCAGAGAAGGGCCTGAATTCTTCCCATTCCCCAGGACTGTTTCCAGAAGCATAATTCAATAGCACTCCCTCATTTGAAGTTAATTTCATTTAAAGAGACCACTTTTTTCTCATCCTCATGTCACTCATTGAACTTTGTTTTCATTTCTCCACTTTCTGCAAACTTGAATTGTAATTTTATGTTCTGCTCTTACTCCCCTCAGTTCATTCATTCATTCACTCCTTCATTCACCAAATAGTCATCAAACATTTCCTAAGTATGAGAGATTCTGCTAAGAATCAATACAGGGGCCGGTGCTGTGGCGTAGACGGTAAAGCCGCCTCCTGCAGTGCCGGCATTCCATACCGGCTCCGGTTCTAGTCCTGGCTTCTCCACTTCCGGTACAGCTCTCTGCTATGGCCTGGGAAAGCAGTGGAAGATGGTCCAAGTCCTTGGGCCCCTGCACCCACGTAGGAGACCCGGAAGAGACTCCTGGTTCCTGGCTTGGATAGGCTCAGCTCCAGCTGTTGCAGACACTGGGGAGTGAACCTGCGTATAGAAGACCTCTCTCTCTCTCTCTATGTCTCTCCTTCTCTCTGTGTGTACCTCTGACTTTCAAATAAATAAATAAATCTTTAAAAAAAAGAGAATCAATACAGAGATGAATAAGACATAAATTCTCAAACATGGAATAATCTCAGTGATTTGACTTGGATAGGGTACACATAGTGTGTTGGTTGAAGTGGCACTCTGCCCACAGCAAAATATAACCTTTATATTATCATCATGTGTGAGAATAATTTATTATCAATATATGATCCCAGTATATGAGACATCATCTTCCCATATAATGTCCTGGAGTATAAGAAGAAAGAAATCTCAACATATTATTCTGGTATGCAGGAAGGAAAATTGGCTGTATTAAACACAAACATCAATACTATGTGATTCCCCAGCATAAATAAGTGTAGTTCTATTTATTCAGTGGAATTATACAATTATGGCAAAATATGAACTAAAACTAAAGCAGTGACTAAGGTTTGTAACACATTTCACCCACCTTCCACCAACTCCTGTCATTTTTTTTCCAGTGAAGATGGCATAGATTGTGAATTCTTCAATCACATGGGGCTGCTTACCTGCAACTTCACAAATTCTGAAATTCACCTCTTTTACTAAAAACTGGATGTTCTATCAAGTATCTTGTCATTTTATCAATTATTCTACCTCTTCTTCTCATGTTCCCTTCTTTTCAGTATTCTAATTTCTGACCCTAGCCATGAACTTCTGGGATCCCAACATGAACTATGACACCGTTGCTCTATGATTTTGATATAACTCACTAAGCAAATAATTATGGCTACCATAGTTAAATAGGTAAAGGGATCACTGTCTTATTTCTTTTATTAGCAACATTATAATATTGTAACTTAAAGTTTTATCTTTCTTTACACCTGCATTTATTCTGAGGAACTCATTTAAAATATCTGTTTATATAGGTAGGTAGACAGTGTTACTTTAATGACCACAGTGAATTTTATTTGCCACAAATTTAAACACTCCTTGTATTGTTTTATACTTCAAGGCACAGAAAGCTTTGAATATCTAAATAAACACATTATAGACCTATAATTAAGGCTAATTATAAAGTGGGCAAGAAGAGACTTCTGAGATTGGCAATTATGAATCCTGGGCATTTAAATTAATTTAGTTTAATTCCCTAATCCAAATATACTCACTTCATAACAGAATTAACATTTAAAACATTAAAAGGCATTTATAAAACTTATGAACAATACTTGAAGGAAATTCATTTATCTCTAATTACATCAACAATAATCACTTGATGTCCCAAATGCAACTAAATTCACATCCTGCTAATGAAATGTTGGTTTCCCCTGCTTTTCCTGTTTAAAGGTGAGAGCAATGCATCTAGAATGGCTTATTTTGTTGTAATGCATTGTTGCTTTCTAACTGCAGAGACTAATGCAAGGATACAAATTCCATTTTGGGGCCGGCGCCGCGGCTCAATAGGCTAATCCTCCACCTTGCGGCGCCGGCACACCGGGTTCTAGTCCCGGTCGGGGCGCCGGGTTCTGTCCCAGTTGCCCCTCTTCCAGGCCAGCTCTCTGCTGTGACCCGGGAGTGCAGTGGAGGATGGCCCAAGTGCTTGGGCCCTGCACCCGCATGGGAGACCAGGAGAAGCACCTGGCTCCTGCCATCGGATCAGTGCGGTGCGCCGGCCGCAGCGCACCAGCCGCGGCGGCCAATGGAGGGTGAATCAACGGCAAAAAGGAAGACCTTTCTCTCTGTCCTCTCTCTCACTGTCCACTCTGCCTGTTAAAAAAAAAAAACAAATTTCATTTTGGTAGCCTGTTCTGCCATATAAACCTCACACCCAATCACAAAGTTTTCTATGCATTTTTTAATTTTTGTGACAAAAATTTACTGAACATCTATTACATGCTAAGCGCTGGGCTGTTTGCTGAGCTTTCGAGTGGTGACAAGACAGATCAAGTCTTTGCCTTTAAAGATACAATTTCTGTGTAATATTATTTCAGACTAAACCTCAGGTCGGCATAAAGAAAGCTCCTGACGGCCAGCCCATAATGTCTACTTTGATGCACATACAACATTAAACTGTTGCCCCACTGGTAAAGAGAATCAAATACAATAAAGGCCATAGAAATGAAGTGTAGATCAGAGTCTGTTAACAGAGCAGAGAAAAAGCTTCAGGAACATGTGTCCTCTTACTACTTAGGGCCTTTCTTCATAGCTGGATAACCAAAATGTACTCTCGATTACTGTTTAGCACAGGTCCTCTCATTTAATCCCCTCGTGGTCCTTGTGAAGAAAATATACCATCTGTAGCTTAGAAATCAGGAAGCTGATTATCTAGAGAATGTAAGTAGAAAACCAATTCACACATCCAGTAAGGAGCAGAGTTGGTAGTAAACTGAGATCTGACAGACTGCAATACTCTCATCCCTGAGATAATATTTTATTTTTAAAATAGTGGGTAAGTGGAAAACGGGCAACAAACACCTGAAATAGATACAAGTGAGACAATCTAGGAGCTATTGTCTTTAGTCCTAAGGTGTTTTCTTTAGAAAAAATGTTTTCTGGTAAGCAACAGCATAAGAGTCTGTTTTTCCTCAGCCAGCTGCACTTTCTGTGAGCTTGGAAGACTGCTTTGAAATTTCGATGTTTCAAGGGAAGTTCAGTCTATGCCTCAATACCTCCATCTTTGAGGCTTTTATAAGTTGATAATTTTTTTTAAATATTTGTTAGAATAAAAAGTTAAGAAAATTTGATTAACATTCTTTCTATAGTATTTAAAGAGGAAACGACAAAGTTCCTCATCATCTTGGAAAAGCTGCCAAACAGGGAAAATGGTAGTGTTTCCCCCACTGACTCCTAAATCATTTTATCAGGAAACCTCTTGACTTAATTTGCAATGATTTTGTGGACTAAGTGGATTCCTGTCAATGTGAACAGTTTGTATGTGCAACTTCTGTTCCCACAGCAAAAACGTTGGCCAAGATGCCAGCACCATTAGCTGCCTGCCTTTTACAATCAGCCGGGGAACTCCCATTGAACAAACGAGGGCAGCTTAATCTAAATTGAATAGTGCTTCTAATATTACATTGCCATTTAACACTCAACTTCTTAGTAAGTGTCAAGGTGGCATGAGACAAGCTCTACTCAGGGAACTGAACAGTGATTCCTGAATTGCTATTAACGTTATCAGTGTTACAACAAAAGCATGTCACCAGGGTTGATGAAAGTATACTGCTGGTGATGGTTTTTTTTTTTCTCTCTCTCTCAATTGTGCTTTGCTTCAAATTGCTTATCCCTCACCAAACACACAGTGCTGTCCTCATTTTCCCCAAATGAATATTTAAGTGTAGTCAGAGAATGATAGGTTCCTCTAGGTAAACTTTTCTGAGTGGGTGTATTAGTTAGAATTCCTAAGCCATACAAAGAGAGTACAAGCATTGTTACATCATTAAGCAAAGGAAGAAGCTTGGGTCTGAAATATGATCATCAGATATAAGGAGAAGAGAGGGAGGTACACATGTAAAGTGAAGTCAGAACACGGTCAGAATCACATTGCAAAATCAACCTCAAAGACAGAGAAAAGCCAGAACCTGGATTGGAAAGAGAAAGCATCCTGGACCACCCCTCAAAGGGTTGAGGCCCAAAACAATAGTACAAATGGAAGCCCAAATCTCAAATGTCTTATGCTTTAAAGTTGTAACTCAGGGGGAGCATTTGACTTAGCAGTTAAGACTATGGGTTAGCTGCTTGTGTCCCACAGTGGAATGCCTGCCTCTGGCTCTTGCCTAATGCAGGGCCTGAGAGGTTGCAGGTGATGACTCAAGTGATTAGATCCTTGCCACCCACATGGCTTCCAGAGTAAGCCCAGTCCAACCCTGGCTGTTACAGGAATTTGGAGAGTGACCAGCAGATGAAAATGCTCTCTCACTCTGCCTCTTGAATAAATAAAATCTTTTAAAAAGTTATAATTCAAGTTGTGCCCAAGGCTCTGCTCATGTTCTTACCCTGGTGCTTCCATCCCCAGGACCTTTGTGAAGTCTGCTGGCTGCTGGCTGCTGGCTGCTGGCTGCTGGCTGCTGGCTGCTGGCCAGGGTGTGAACATGGATTTGCTGGGGCAAGCCTAGCTCAAGGCACCCTGACTAGCGCAAACCCAGAATACACGGTGCACATTGAGCTCCCAAGGGAGCCTGGAGGGGCAGTTTCCCTTTCCCAATACTTTTCCCATTCAAGAGTCTCAGGCAGTTGCAAATGCATCTAAAACTAAATCCCTGCACTCCAAGGAGGGAGGCAGCATCCACTTTGGGAATTAAAACAGCCAGGTTTAAGCAACGTTAGCCTGTCTTCCTTTGCTGGGGCAGGATAGGAGCTGGCTCTTCTCCCTCATATGCACCTACATGTTCTCAGCTCTGCGATTTCCATTCCTCTATAACACCTGATTGTTCCATCAGTTACAGATCTTTCAATAAACGTTCTTTTTTTTTAAGATTTATTTATTTATTTGAAAGTCAGAGTTACACAGAGAAAGAGAGGCAGAGAGCGAGAGAGGGGTCTTCTATCCGGTGGTTCACTCCCCAATTGGCTGCAATGGCTGGAGCTGTGCTGATCCAAAGTCAGGAGCCAGGAGCTTCCTCCAGGTCTCCCACGCAGGTGCAAGGGCCCAAGGACTTTGACCATCTTCTATTTATTTCCCAGGTCATAGCAGAGAGCTGGATCAGAAGTGGAGCAGTCGGGACTTGAACCGGCGCCCATATGGGATGCCAGCACTGCAGGCGGCGGCTTTACCTGCTACACCACAGCGCCGGCCCCAATCAATAAAGTTTCTTAGGAAAAATACTGTGGGTTCATGTTTTAGTGTTCAGTCTACTATACATATCCAGGGCCTTGCTTGCCTGATCTAAGGGCAGAACTGAAAGAACCTCCTAATTTTCAGTTTGTAGGAGCCAAAAAGCAAACCAATAGGGGTATAATTGATTGACTTAAATTCCAGCCATTCCCTGATGGTGGTGGCTCCTGCTGCACCTGTCCTGGTTACGCCCAAACAACCCGCAACTTGAGGGTTCTGGCGGAGCACCATTGCTCTGTAAAGGAAGAATAAAATAATGTTTAGAAAGTTCTAGAACACAAATTTAAATAATGGAATACAATCTTTTACTGTGGAGAATCAAACCACGAACAGATGAGTCTGGCACATAGATTTAGAAAGAGAATACTTAGAATGGATTGTGAACTCTGGTGCAAACTTTAAGACAGCACTGGGTAATACAAATTATGGTCCCAGTCTAGAAAAGACTAGCCATAATCTAAAAATCTTATTAATCATGCCCTAACAAAAAGGGGATCACAGAAATATCTTCAATTACATATCTCATAAATGCCTACGATATTATGATTTCTTTAATTCACAAGAGGCAATAGATAGAAGTACAAAAGCAATAGCCAAGATGCCACAACAAGTCTGAGTTGAAAGTCAACTCCTGAATTATGGTTTAGTCAAAAACCTACAACAGAAATCTGCTCACAACTGATTATCAATAAATGCAAAACCATGCAAAACTATAGCAAATCGAATGAGCAAGCTCAAGCATCTATGAATTTAAATATAATTTTGAAGGGCTGGCACTGTGGCATAGAAGATTAAGACTCTACCTGCAGAGCTGGCATTCCACATGGGTGCCAGTTCCTTCTGGCTGCTCCATTTGCAATTCAGCTCCCTGCTGGTGCACCTGGAAGGGCAGCTAAGGGTGGCCCAAGTGCTTGGACCCCTGCCCCAAGGTGAAATAACTGAGAGGAGGCTCCTGGCTCTAGGTTCTGGCCTGGCCCAGACCTGGCCATTGCTGCCATTTGGGGAGTGAACCAGTGAATGGAAGATTTCTCTCTCTGTCTCTCCCTCTCTCTGTAACTCTGCCTTTCAAATAAATTAAAAGAAAAAATAGATAATTTTAAACTGTTAACAGTTACAACTCTTAGTATTGACCTCAGCATTCCCCAGTTTCCACCCAGCCAATGATTATCAGTAGTTCTACTATTCATACTTAAGATGCAATGATTTTGATTCTGTATGGAGTCTCTTTGGAGAGATGATAAATGCAAAATGTACCATTAAAAGCTGGCAAGTAAGATTTCTCAAAATAATATGAAAAAATATAAAATGTGATTATTTTATTTGCACTAAGCATCTAATTTCAATAACGAGTCCTGAATAGCCAATAAAAACTTGAGATATTCACAAATCCATGCCAGTACAACTAGCAAGGAAACTGCAATTACAGGTGTCCTCCATTCAGTTCCCAAACAGACTCACTGGAGACTAGTCTGTATTGAACTGGTAAAAAGAAATTTGAAGTTTTAGGAATGACAAATATCTTACAGAATGAACAATTCATGTGTAACCACACAACAAAACATAGACAAAAACTTTAGAATCTTGCTACCTACTTTAGAGTATACTAAAGTCAACATACACTAGTTCTTTTTTTTTATTTGTAGATAATTTATTTATTTTTTATCTTTTATTTAATGAATATAAATTTCCAAAGTACAGCTTATGGATTACAATGGCTTCCCCCCCTTAACTTCCCTCCCACCCGCAACCCTCCCCTTTCCCACTCGCTCTCCCCTTCCATTCACATCAAGATTCATTTTCAATTCTCCTTATATACAGAAAATCAGTTTAGTATGTATAAAGATTTCAACAGTTTGCCCTCACATAGCAACACAAAGTGAAAAAATACTGTTGGAGTACTAGTTATAGCATTAAATAATAGTGTATAGCACGTTAATGACAGAGATCCTGCATGACTTTTTTTAAAAAAATTGATTAATTTTCTATGTAATTTCCAATTTAACACCAAGGTTTGTTTTTTTTTTTTTCATTTTCAATTATCTTTATATGCAGGAGATCGATTCAGTATATACTAAATAAAGATTTCATCAGTTTGCACCCACACAGAAACACAAAGTGTAAAAATACTGTTTCAGTACTAGCTATATTATTACTTCACATCGGACAACCCATTAAGGACAGATCCCACATGGGACGTAAGTACACAGTGACTCTTGATGTTGATTTAATAATTTAACACTCTTGTTTATGGCGTCAGTAATCTCCCTAGGCTCTAGTCATGAGTTGCGGAGGCTATGGAAGCCTTTAGGGTTTGCCGACTTCGATCTTATTCCAGGGTCATAGTCAAAGTGGAAGTTCTCTCCTCCCTTCAGAGAAAGGTACCTCCTCCTTTGATGGCCCCGTTCTTTCCACTGGGATCACACTTGCTGAGATCTTTCATTTAGGTCTTCTTCTTCTTTTTTTTTTTTTCCAGAGTGTCTTGGCTTTCCATGCCTAAAATACTCTCATAGGCTCTTCAGCCAGATCTGAATGCCTTAAGGGCTGATTCTGAGGCCAGAGAACATACACAAGTTCTAAAGCTGCTTGAAAAATTGGGGACCAGCCACAGAAATATGCAAAAGTTATCTCAATATCTTTATTGTTTTTTTTTTAAAAAAAGACTTACTTTATTTATTTGAAAGACAGAGTTACAGAAAGACAAGTAGAGACGCAAGAGAGATCTTCCATCCGCTGGTTTACTCCCCAAATATTTGAAGCCGATCTGAAGCCAGGAGCCACGAGCTTCTTCCAGGTCTCCCATGTGGGTGCAGGGACCCAATGACCTGGGCCATCCTCCGCTGCTTTCTCAGGAGCATTAGCAGTAAGCTGGATCAGAAGTAGAGTGGCTGGGACTTGAACTGGCGCCCTTATTGGATGCCAGCGCTTCATGCCAGGGCTTTAACCTGCTGCACCATGGCACCAGCCCCATCTCAATATCTTATAAAGTAAATCTTCCCTTTGACTTTCCACATAGAACCCACATGTATTAAAGTGGTATTAGTCCACTCTAAGGTTTTTGTGGTTTGTGTTAAACTAGAGCAGGCCAGGACAAACAACACATCTAATTTGATTCGGACTATTGCCTACCAACTCTCATAGACTTCCAGCTACTGTTTGCTTCTATGGAGAGGCAGAAACAGGCGACATTGTAATCTACAAAACAATCCATCTCCATATTCTCTACTGAAGCTCACACACGGGTGATAACTTGAACAAGTTTCCAGGAAATAAAATAAATACACAACAAGATGAATTAGTGCTCAATTTTTTTTCTTTCTTTTTCTTTCTGTTTCTTTTTTTTTTTTTTTTCTTGGCTTCAGGCAGCAAAATACTTAAGAACTGAAATGAGCAAAAAGCAGTTTTAAGAATATAGGTCAGGACATTAATAAAAATTTGATCGCCTCCTTTTTATTCTCTAACATTCCCCACAATAAATCAGCCCAGTTCCCCCCAGCCCCTCCTCACACACACTTCACCCTCCCGTCCTGATTTCGGATCGCAGAATGTAAATCTGTGACAAGGGTATCTATATATAATATTAATGGTGCCGAGGAGGGCTGGTGTGAAGTGTGAGAGCTTGCCAAGAAAGGAGCGATCTGCGCCCAGCCGTTCATCCTGCGCAGTGTGCTCTACATCATCCACAGGACAAATGTAACATCATTAGGAGAAAAAAAGGAAAAAAGAAAGGGGGCAGGAGGAGGTAGGGAAGTAGCCATTCTGCAAGGAAATGGCCAAGTTGGAGGTTCCAATCAATCTTACTGAGCTGGGTTTCCTGAGATACTGTCAGCCTCTACAGACAAAACAGATTGCTGGGGAGATCACTGGGAGTCAAACAAACAAGAAACTAAACAAAAACTATGGAAATGTGACTTGGTTATCAGAGATTCACTCAAGAACTCATTGGTATTTTAAATTCATTTCAGGTTCAGCACTACTTGACATGGCCAGGACAGAGAAAGAAGTTTGCTGTATCCTTATATGAAGGAACCCAAACAATTGACACTGTAGGGGCCCCTTTATTAAACTAAGCATTTGCTGTTGATGTGAAAAGAAACTATGGCAGGTGTTCTTGTGATTAAAGATTTTTTTTTAAAAAAAAAAAACTGCAAGAAGCAATAGAGAAGTAGAGTTCCCAGCTGCTGGCTTCAGACTGGCCCAGCCCAGGCTCCTGCAGGCATTTGGGAAGTGAACAAGTAGGTAGATTTCTCTGTCTGCCTCTGTCTCTCTGCCTTTCAAATATAAAAATAAGTACTTTTTGTTTAAGAAGTATAAATTTGATTTAAAAAATTATTTAAGTTATGCAAGTTTCATGTATTTCATATATACAGATTTAGGAACATAGTGATACTTCCCACCCAACCTTCCCTCCCGCTCACACTCCAACCCTTTTTCCTCCTCCCTCTCTCATTCACACTCTTAATTTTTACAAAGATCTACTTCCAATTTACTTCATGATCATAAAAGAGTTCAACAAATAGTGTGAAGAAAACAAACGCTGATCCTTGACAAAGGAGACAAGGGCTATAAATAGAATCTCAAAATGTCCATTTCACTCCAGTACATTACATTTTAGGTACTCTATTAGTTACCTCAGATCAGGGAAAACATATGGAAATTTGATTTGACACATATTACCCATTGTCTAGAGGAATA
The DNA here is from genome assembly GCF_033115175.1 of Lepus europaeus. Lineage (NCBI taxonomy): Eukaryota > Metazoa > Chordata > Mammalia > Lagomorpha > Leporidae > Lepus > Lepus europaeus. The sequence continues at coordinate 31,931,399 of NC_084840.1, forward strand.
TTCCATAATTCTAATTATGACCGTACTAACAATTCACGAATTTATTCTGGAAAATAAAAATGACTGCCCAAACTGAACAATTAAGAAATCCTATTTAGATTATTTACATTTCCCATTATGACCTCTCCTGGAACATAGAGTAGATGGGGGCTGTCATTGTGACAACATCCCACATCTGGGTCCTGGTTTGATTCCTAGTTGCTCCACTTCTGATTCAGCTCCCTGCTAATGTGCCTGGGAAAGCAGAAGATAACCAAAGTACTTGGGCCCCTGCCACACAGGTGGAATAGAGTCCAGGGCTCCTAGCTTTGGCCTGGCCTAGTTCTAATCATTGTGGCCATTTGGGGAGTGAATGGAAGATCTGTTTATCTGTCTGTCTCTCCCCCACTGTCACTCTGCCTTTTAAATAAAATACATCTTTGAAAAAAAGACATATTAAACATGTGTATCAAATGAGATTTTTAAAAATCATCCTTAAATAAGCAGTATGTAAATGTTATTAACATAAATTAAAGTGAATGCTGCATTTGCTTATTCTTACAACTTTACCTATGTAAATATAGAAATTTGCAAAATTAATTAAAAATAACATTGCAAATATAGTTCATTCAGATGATCTTGGCTGGTGGCTGGCTCATTTTTATGGACCAACTCCTTTAGTTTTTTAAATTAGTAGGAAAATTAGTTTCCTTGGTAACATTTAAAAGTAGTTTCCTGTTGTCCCTCTACATAGAATTAATCTTTCATTGCATTATGGAAGCTTTAGAAAATAAATAGTATGACCATTTTCACAATTTTCTTTGGTAAAACAGAGGTGTGGTTTATTAACAAAATATGCCTGGAATCTTTACTAAATTCTTAGCCAGTTGTGGGAAAAAACTGTTTTTCATCCACGGTGTTATCCCCAGTGCTGACATGGGATTGAGCCTGCAGACCTGAACACTGTGACTTTGTACCAGTCACTACCTGTGTGCAGGCTTTTTCTTCTTTTAACTGGAGTTAGGGATGAGAAGATCAGTGAAATTTCTTCTCACAGAAGGAGCTATGACTCGATGAATGATGCAACTGAGTGCACAGTAGTGGGACAAAAGCTAAAGCAAATCTTTGTTTTTCTGGAGCCCACATTCTTCCAGGTGATGAGAGACAATACACAAATAGACAAAGTAACTGAGGTAGGAATAATGCTGAAGAGAGACTTTAAACAATATTTGTGTGTGTGTGTGTGTGCAGAGGGATAAGAATCAGGAGGAGAAGAAGGAAAGGGGGTGCTATCTTATGTAGAATGGTCAAGAAAAACCTCTCCAAGAGGCTGACATTTGAATGATGTTATGGATAAAGCAGGACCCGTCTTCCCAAAACTCATGCAGATGTTTAAACTTGGATATCTTCAAATCTATGATTAATGCATTAAGGGTGGAGACTTGAGCTAATGATGGTTCTGAGAAGTGGGGCTGGAGGTTGGACTTTGGGTCACCGGAAGCGTGATTCTCATGGAAGATCTGATTATTTGAGTTCCAGTTCATCATAGCTGTTTTCTCTCTTCTCCCTGGCTCACCCACCATGTGATTGTTTCTCTGCACCTGCCATGAGCAGCCTCCATAGACTTCAGACTATGGGTCTGCCCAGTCCCAGTCTGTAACCTCCGAACTGTGAGTCGAAACAAACCTTTTCTTTCCCAAGAAGCTGTTCTCAGGTATTTTAGTCAAAGTAATGAAAGGCAGACTAATACAAGCAGAGCTGAAGAAAGTGAGGAGTGAGCCATTAAGCTTACCTGGGAAATTAACAGATCTCCAGGCAGATGGAATAACAAACATAAGAACTCTTGAGAGGGGTGTGACACATTCCTGAACCAACCAGAAGGCCAGGACGGCTGAAGTAGGATGAATGAGAGGAAAAGGAGAAGACAGTGTGCCGAAAGTCACCTGGGGTGGGAATGGGGGTGATGGTGATGGAGCCCAGCTTGTAAAGATCTTGGATGAGATGGAAACCATAAACTGTTATGGAAGAACAATAAAATACACAGAAATAAATGAAGACATCAAGCCTGTTGCTCAACTGAAATGCTCAGCATTCTAAAGATGCCATTTCACTTAAAAATGATATAAAATAATTCTCTGAAAAAGGCCAACAAATTGTTTTTAGAATTTGACAATTTTTAAAAATTTATATGGGAAATATATATATATAGGGAAATATCCTAGAAAAAATATGAGGAGAAATCCACCTAATCATATATCAAAATATATTTCAGGCTACAATAAATAAATGCACCTGACATTGTATAGAATGGATTAATTAAATTAGATAGAGCCTCAGAGTGTATATGGAAATTTTCTTTATGAGAAATGGGTCATTACAGAGCAGTGAGTAGAGGATGGGTTATTCATAGCAGGGAGTAGAAGATAGATTATTCAAGATAATATTTCATCAATTAGCTAAACATCAGGGGCTAGGCATTTGGCACAATGGTTAAGATCTGGCTTGGGATGTTTACATCCCATACCAGAGTGCCTGGATTCAAATCCTGGCTTCACTCTCCAGCTCCTGATTCTATCAACTTCCTACCAAGGTGCATCCTGGGAGGCAGCAGGTGATGGGTCAAGTACTTGTGTCCCTGCCACCTACCTTGGAGACCCAGATTAGATCCAGATTAGTTCCTGGTTTTGGCTTGGCGGAGCCCCGACTGTTGTATTTCTGGAGTGAATCAGCAGATGAGAGATCCCCAACTGTCTGAGTCTGTCTCTGTCTTTCTATCTGTGTCTCTGCCTTTCCAAATAAAATGAAAATAGACAAAATTAGACAAATTTAACAAGATTGGCAAAATGGAGATAATGAGGATTAACATAAGGTTGCTAAATCAAGTTTTTTTTTTTAACGTGTTCAATTTTAATAAGAAAACCACAAATAGGCCAGTAGAATCCATGTCATTTGGATATCTAGAAACAAATAGGTACAGACTGCTCAGACAGAGCTGTGTCAGAGTTGAAATAACACCTTACCCTGAAGCTCTTCCTCAAATGAAATTTGGCAAATGTTTCTAACAAAAATACCAGTGGATAGTGGACGGGGGCTGGTGCTGTGGCATAGTGGGCTAAACCTTCACCTGTAGCACCAGTTCAGGTCCGGCTGCTCCTCTCTGCTATGGCCTGGGAGAGCAGTGGAGGATGGCCCAAGTGCTTGGGCCCTTGCACTTACATGGAAGACCTGGAGGAGGCCTCCTGGCTCCTGGCTTTGGATTTGCTCAACTCCGGCCGTTGCTCAGCTCCGGTCTGGGCAATGAACCAGCTGATGGAAGACCTTTCTCAATGTCTCTCCCTCTCTCTGTAACTCTACTGCTCAGATAAATAAATAAATAAATAAATAAATAAATAAAGTCTTTAAAAAAAATACCAGTGAAACAAGATTGTAAGTGTGTGAATGCAGGGCTGTGGCATATATCCAGCTCTTAAAATACTTGTGGTTCAAGAACTTGTTCCTGGGGCTGGCATTATGGTGTAGTAGTTTAAGCTACTGCCTGCTGTGCCAGCATCCCATATGGGCACCAGTTCGAGTCCTGGCTGCTCCATTTCTGATCCAGCTCCCTGTTAATGTGCCTGGAATAGCAGTGGAAGATGCCCCTAGTGCTTGGGCCCCTACCACCCATGTGGTAGACTAGAAAGAAGCTCCTGGCTCCTGGCTTCAGATTGTCACAGCTCCAGCCACTGTGGCTATTTGGGGAATGAACCAGCAGATGAAAGGCCTGTCTCTCCCTCTCTCTGTAACTCTTCCTTTCAAATAAAATAAAATAAATCTTTAAAAAAAAGAGCTAGTAGAACTTGTTATTAAACTTACCTTGAAGTTTTTACAAAAGAAGGAAAACTCTAGTATAGAGAACACAAGAAAGACCAGAATCTGGAAGAAGTAATTTATCCTTAGATAAACCACCTCCTGGTGACCTTGGACTTGGCCGTCAATCTCCAAACCTGAGCTTAGTGATTTGTAAATTGGAGTCATTTCCATCTGCCTTTCTACCCGATGGGATTATTGCTTGGATCAAATAAACTAATGATTGCAACACCACCCAAGAGAGACTAGTCAGTCCTTTGGAGAATTCTGAACAAATTTGCTTAAACATCAATTGCTATTTCTGCCCAAACTGTTATGCCACTGTTAGAAACTTCTTTGTTCTGCACTAAAAAACAATTTCCAAATGGTTATATTTAAAATATTTCCAAACTGGGATAGATTGATGGATAAATAGAAGAATAGATATATATGTGACAAAGCAATAAATACAAATGACATTCATGGGTATATGGGTGTTCACTATAAAATTCTTTCAATATTTTGTGGGTTAAAAATTTTTCACAAGAAAATGGAACATTTGTTAAAATGAGAGATATACAGTCACCCCTCCATATCAGAAGTTTCTGTAGCCACAGATGCAAAGAGCTGTGGATTGAAAATATTCGGGGGTGGGGGGGGCAACATCATTGTGGCATAGCAAATAAAGCCAGCACCTGTGATGCCAGCATCCCAGCTGCTCCACTTCTGATCCAGCTCCCTGATAATGGCCTTGGAAGGCAGCAGAAAATGGCCCAAGTGTTTGGGCACTTGCTACACAGGTGGGAGACCAGATGAAGCCCCTGGTTCTTCACTTTGGCTTGACTTAGCCCTGGCCATTGCAGCCATCTGGGGAGCGAACCAGCTGATGGAAGATCTCTCTCTCTCTCTCTCTCTCTCTTTTCCCCTCTCTACCTCCCTTTCTCTCTCTTTCTGAGTCTTTTGCTCTCTCTCTCCATAACTCTGACTTTCAAATACATAAATAAATCTTTTAAAAAGATAAAATATTTTGGGTAAAAATGCATTTGTACTGAACATGTCCAGACAATTTTTCTTTCATTATTCCCTGAACAATGCTGTTAACAACTATTTAATGGTATGTCCTTTTTATTAGGTATTGTAAGCAATCTAGAAATGATTTAATATAGTTGAGAGGATATGAGTAGGTTTTAATGTAAATATAACACCATTTTATACGAGACTTCAGCATCTGCAGATTTTAGTATCCATGGAGGGGTCGTGGAATCAGTGCCCTTGGGACATTAGGATTCTGAGGGATGGAACAACTATGTTCTATTTTAATTGGTTATGTAAAAAAAACAGAATTTAGACTCATTTGCACAGGAAATCTGAATTGATAGAGAAAGACTGGTTGTACCATGTGTATTAAATTCTAGGAATCCTATGCCAATGATGCCATTAACACCAGTTTCCAGAGCACAGCCAAGCCAAAGCATGGGCAGTCCCACCCCTGGAACACCTGTTCCAGAACAGTTGGAATGCAAATCCAAGAGACAGCCATTTATATATAGTAGCAGCCTCAGCTTTGCTGCTGTGCTGCTGTGTGACTTTGAGAAAAATATTTAACCTCTTCCATCTTTAATGCAGGACCTTACACCCAGGACATCACAGAATGGCTTCTAAAATACTCCAAATTTCCTTCTTCACCATAAAATTTTGTTTTCCTATTGGTTTAGCATTTGAGTATTTTCTGAGATGTTCCTGAGAATTTCAGGTTCCATTCTAAGATGTAATACTTCCTTTCCCTTCCCCCAGGACCTGGCCCAGTAGCTTATACATAGTAATCACTCAATAAATATTTATTGATTTGATCTGATAACCTAACAGTGTTAGAATGCATTTATTCAGAAAACATATTAGTTATTTGATCATTACAATTGCCTTGACCTGAAATATACATCACAAACCTTGAGACCTGTCTGATGCAGCAGAAACTAAGTTCAGATACTAATCCTAGGAGACCTTGAAGTGAAGGCAACATTATGTCTCAGGTTGTTTTGTTTCACAGTGATACATACGGTAGAGTGGAGAGAAGAGATAATAAATCTAATTGATCGCCTTGTACGTTATCTCAACACAGAGTCAGGCACAAACTGGACTGCAGTATTTAAATGAAAACCACACGATGCCAGGGGACAGAATAGAGTGATATTCTTAATTCTGAAAAACTGTATTGGTAATCAATCGGAATGCGAGAGCAATTGAAAAGCTGTCCAATTTTCAATTGCAGTATAAGTTGGGAAACAATTTGAAAATAATAGCTCATACAAAGAGTTTTTGAAGCAGTCAATATGGACTTCATGTGAAGGACAAACAGGAACTTGGCAACATATGCCAAGTTTAGCTACCGTGCATCAGATAAGATCTGCAGCACCACTGCAGGGTCTCCTCATAGCAGAACATGATGTCTTTTGGAGCATGGCTCTAGTGAGACTCTATTAAATGGAATAGTCATTGAGAAAGCATTTCCAATGAATGCCTGGGATTGTGAGCATTCCTATTAACATATAACCATTGCATATGTATTTATATTTGTGGTTTACAGAACTGATTCACATTAGAAATGTTTATCTTTTATGGTGTAGCTAAATTAAGAAATCGAAGATATCTCCCCCCATCATCCATGCCTATAACTCCTTGTTAAGTTTTCTCTTTCCTTTTACAAAAGCCTATATGGTTTGACATACCAAACCAAACCAAAACTGTTAGTTGTTATTTATGTATTTACATGAAGAAAATGAAGTTCTCTGGCTACATTTCATTTTAATCATAAAATCTGAACATCGAAAAAGTTGATGGAGCTTAATTGTATTTCGTAATAGAATTTTAGAGATGCGAACTTGTTTTGAAAGCTGAAATTATCTGAGTGGGCCTAATGCAAACATACGGAGGACCCCCTCACTAAATGACTCCCAACCTTCTTACCCTTTCCAACATTGTAGTCCTTTCATTAGAGAAACCCCCAAAGATGGTGGAGAAATTGCTGGAGAATCCCTCAAACTGGGTCCACTTGCCTGACAAGCAGCAAACAAATCACTGACACTAAGATGGTGCCAGGAAGCAGATTTTTATTGCAAAGCACAGAGCAAGGAGCCAGGCTGCTAGCACTTGACTCCTGGGCTCTGCAAGGGATTACGGGTAAAGGTTTCTATAGTTTGAACTTGGAGTTGAGAGGTGCATGCTCATGATGTGCCCAGATCCCTGGATGGGCTGCAGTATTCTTGGCCTTCCTTTGGTTGATGTTATCATGTTCTTTACAGAATTTTGATGATGGTAAAATGGGTTCCAATTAATCTGGGAGCTATATGCACATGGCACTTTTTGCTCAGGACCTGAAGGTCTTGGCAAAGAAACCCCTCAAGTCAGGACTGGAACTCAAGATGCTAGCTATTGGAGAAATAAATCACCTCATAAGCTTGGTAATCGGGGGTGATCAGGGACCGAGGACTGGCTGCACCTCTCCCTCAGTTCAGTGAGTCAATTTTAGTTAGAGAGTAGTTTGCAATCATAAAAGCAAGGCTAGGAAGCTTTAAGCTAAGAGAGGGATTCTGGGAGATTGTGGCAGGAGACTAAGACCTGATGATACCATCTGCATCCAAGGCACTGTAGAGGGGCTTGGTGTCACTATGTGGTGTTACACGCCTCATGTTGTATAGTGCAAATATTTGTTACCATTGTGTGTGAAGCTAGCAGCTAATTTACTTAAGCATTTCATTTCTACAGCAAATGGAGTTCGAATCCAATTTTTTAAAATAATGAACATAACAGAATGAAATAATTGTGCTATACCTCCTATGTGACTGAAAATTTTTTAAAAATTAAGAATACACCATATACTGTTTTTTCCCTTCTCTTTCTCTATGCATGTGTTGTTCTTTTCTAACTCCTTTAGAGGCATATCTTTGCCTAGTGATCTAAGCAAGCAGACCAACGCCTTGTGCTTAGGGATGTCCTGGATGGCTTCTGGAACTCGCTTCCAGCCCCAGTTTTGATATTTTTGGTAAGGACACATTTTCTAAGTGCTTCATTTACATTCCCTCACAAAGGAAGAGCAGACAGCTGTTTACCCACACTGACTGCACTTGTACCTGCACAGACATGCAAATGAGGTGATGCAAACTCAGCATAGTTGTGTGTTTATTAAATTTCCTCTCTTCCTAATAGGCTTGCTTGACAAAGGCTGAAGGAAGACCTTTTAAATGTTGATCTGGAAACTATGCAATATATAAGGTGCTGTTTTAAAAAAGATACCTTGAAAAATCATAAATGAGAGATTGATCCCATACTGATTCATTAAACTTTAGTAGTTGAATAAATAAATTTCCCCCAAGTGGTTAAATGAGTTAAACAAATATAAAATTTCTCACTGTAAATAGCATAGTGTCTTCCTCTATAGTTAGTCATCTCTGGTCACTGTTGAGTCATTTATTTCATATTTTAATTCACCCTAAAGATATTTTCTTCTCCACTGATGATGTTGTTGAATTCTAGGTTCAGGGTGGTGGTTCGGGGGGACATGCCAAAAAGGACAAGTGTCACTTTCTTAGGATAGAAGTTCCAGACCCAAGGGCAAGGGGTCCTTGACAAAAACTGTTTTCCATGTGTACGTAAATGCAGTGACTAGCAAAACTTTTAAAATCATCACTTATGCATGTACAACCCTAAATTATCTTCTATTTACTTCTGAAACAGGTATCATGTACATGTTAAATAATTTAGATTTTTTTTAAAGCTTTCCAGCCTGTAACTGGATCTGACTATGCACTACTACTTCATGTAATCTTTGCTTCTATCCTTCCTGTTATCTAAAGAGAACAAATGCAAAAACAAACATCTATAATTCTTTTAAAAAACAAATTTGCCAAAACAAATCCTAAGTAGGTGCAATTATACTACACTAATATCTTGGAAATCCTGCCTTGTGAATATAAAGCTCTAATGTTCCCTAATCATAGTTCCAACAAGTTCATTAAGGTCTGTATATAGCTTTTGTGAGTATGTTAATTGTTTTAACATGGGGAGCATTTGAGGAAATTTACCACTGAGTGTGCAGCTTATAAATAGAAAAGTTACATTTAACCCAGTAATTCATCAACAAAGATCAAATTGTTCTTTCCCTGTGGATATTCCTTTATTGGAAAGAAGTAGGCTGACTTTGCAATAATCTTGTTTTCAAAGCCAGGATACAACATTTGTAGTCACTTCTTTCTTTGACTCTAGACAGTATGGCATTAAAATCATTCTGGGCCAAAATACATCATTTCTTGACTATTTTCAAAGATCTCCAGGGAAAATAGTTTCAAATATTTCCTAGTTATAAATTTCAGTATAACCTTCTCTGTTCAGGCCATCTTTATATTTCTAACTTCGATCCCACTCATGTATTTTATTTTATTTTTTAAAGAGTTGTGTATTTATTTGAAAGTCAGAGTTACACAGAGAGAGAGAGAGAAGGAGAGGCAGATAGAGAGGTCTTCCATCTGTTGGTTCACTTCCAAATTGGCCAGGAGCCAGGAGCCAGGAGCCAGGAGCTTCCTCCGGGTCTTCCCATGCAGGTGCAGGGGTCCAAGGACTTGGGCCATCTTCTACTGCTTTTTCCAGGCCATAGCAGAGAACTGGATGGGAAGTGGAGCAGCTGGATCTGGAACTGGTGCCCTTATGGGATGCCTGCACTGCAGGTGTCAGTTTTACCTGCTATGCCACAGCACCGGCCCCACATATTTAAATTTTTTTTTCCTTCTATTGATTGAAACTGGAAATATTTGACCACATTTACTTTAATCTCTTATAACTTCTTATATTCTAAAATATTAATCACAGATCATTTCATAAGCTAGGAAATACAAACCTCTTAAGTTTTTGTCATGTGGTTACTTTTAATCTCCCCTAAGTTTCTATGACTCTCCTAAGATTTATCTATGATTTTAGCTTATCTAGTTTTAGTTAAAAAGCTTGAAACGAAGTGTTGATTATTGCCAATGTAACAAGAAGGTTAGTGACTGATTTCTATATGTGCTTTCTATATGAGGCTCTTACACAGATGTTACAAAGCTGAATAAAATTCAGCTTATGAAATTATACCCTTTTTTTTTAGATTTCTGCATATCTACCTCCTCATTTTTCAAGCTAAGACTTTATTTTCCCTGAATCATCTGTTATAAAATGAAAACCATTTTTGGATAAAGGTGCTTGCTGTTACACTAGATGAAAATACAGTATGCCTTACTGAGAATGTGTTTCATATATTGCAAACAATTTTTTTTCTCTCTGTTTTCCATGAAGATGTCATTAATACTCTTGATTCTTTGGTAATTTTTTGAAGGGCTTGTTTATGTAAATCTATGCAATTAAAGAAATCTGTGAGAATTGTAAGGAAATTCCCTTAGGAACCACTGGAGGGATAGGAAAAATGCCTCAGTCCTTGGGATCCTGGTGATCAGAGTACTGAAAATTTCAGTTTAGATCTTATTCCTAATTTATTAGGATTTAAAGTTTAAAAATGTTAATTATTAGAGTAAAGTATTAGACTAATGAGCATTACAAGAGATTATTCCCCTTATAACCTAGAATCAAAAGCTCTTTTTAGCTTCACAATTCAGAAACAATGTAAGAACCTTATGAAGAGGCAGTTAGAAAATTTCACTATTTTCTGGATCCCTGCTGCATTGATTATTCATGCTATAAAATACATCACTTAGTTGTGTACTGAAATGATCTATCCAGTTTCTTTTTGTGTGTTATATCTGTCTCAGCAGTAGGATTTTTTAAGATATATTCATCATTGAATTGTGATTATATTAAGTATATAATAAATAGCATTAAAGTTTTAAATAGATGAATTTTAGAAGAGGACTATTTTAAGAGAGGACTACTAATGCAGCTCATTTATTCTTATATTTTATCCAAGGGAACTGCTTAGTGCTATATCACTTGGCTAGTTCTCTGTTCTTGCAAATGGGCATGCATCCATAAATTGAGAACTAATCTTAAAGTTTCCCTACATAAAAGAGGGAGCTGGTCTTTACAAAGTGCCAACATCATCCTGGGCTCTTTAGCCACTTGATAGATATGATTTCATCTCCCACTGAAAACACACCCAGGCGACTCCATACTGTTGTCACAAATTTGCTTCTCAACCATCAATGAGCTCTGAGTATTCTCATGGTTTGCATGCCTATACTAAATCTTATCTTCATTAAAATAGTTCATTGAACATTTGCTTTATTTTTGTTCCACATTTAGTCTTTACAGAGGAAAAAAGTAATCGAATGAGAAAAGACTCTTTGGAGGAAGATAACTTGTTGATTTTCATTTTACAAATTTCCATAACAGGGTTTACACAGTGGTTGCATGTCTTCCCACTTTCTCCGTATGCTGAACCACTGGCTCTGTGGCTCTCCAGGATGTTCTCCCATGCAGTTGCTTAAGAAATAACATCAAAGAAACAGCAGTGCTGGTAATGGGATGCAGAGTTAAATAAAATCCTCACTCCAGATTTCTTTAATGAAAGGGGCCTATCTTTTCCTTGGAGCATCTTTGAAACAAAGTTCATTCACCAGACGAGAATGGCTGTGCTTTGTTAGCTGATTGCTTGTGACATAATGAGCTGACAATCTGGCACTAGAATGTTCTGTGCAAATAGGACAACAGTGTGGGGGAGTGTGGTAAAGTTAACCAATGTAGAAGCTTCAACATTAAAGGAAACCCTGAAAAAATAGATTATACCCTAGTGTTGATCTTTTCAGCTAGAATCCAATTTGAGTTGTTATGACGGTTATAAGAGAAGTGAACGATGCCAATTTGCTCTAGGTTTAGAAATATTTACTGTAGAAAATGCAGAAACTCACTCCAATTTGATATCCCTGTCCTTTCAAGTCTGAATAAGGGATCAGTCAGTGGTCAGGAGAGGAAGGAGCTGGTGGTGAGAATTCAGCACACTGAACACCAGAGCACCTGCACCCCAAATGTTCCCGTGAAGACTGACTCTCCCTTCACAATGTTTGGGGGACAGATTACCACAACTCTAAAATCTAGGAGGCAAACATGAAAACTGAGGAGAGAAATGAAAACAAGGGAGTAGATGATGACACCGTTCCCTTCTAGCTAGATGGAAAGAAATATCTGTTTCGAGAAGAAAAACTTAGCCGCGCACCTGTCTTAAGTGTGCTATGACATTGCAAGTGAAGTCTGAATTACTCTTTGAAAGGCGATAAACTGTTCAGTTGCTGCCATCTTATGTCTCAATCAATAGCTGGGCTTTTCTTTCTTTCTTCCCTCCCCTGTTCTTTTCCAGAGAGGAGTTTTGGTTTTGTCACCTTTCCCTTCTGGGCTGTCAGATCTCCGCGAAGGGAGAAAGCTTGAAGAACTTGCAAGCCCACAGCTGCCTCTCTGTCGAGGACGGTGGGTTTGATTAAAGGGGAGCGCCCCCCTGGCTTTCACAGATCGCATCAATCACGTTGATCAGCCCCCGAAAGGCAACATATTGTCTGGGACTCGGCCAAGGAGGGATATCAATTTCACAATTGCACTTATGTCTTTCAGCCAGGAGCCAGTTTATTTTTGGCTCTTGAAGTCTGAGACTCACTTTGCAAGCAGCGTTTACACTTCCACGCTTTTTGCCAGCCTGTCGGTGATAACTTTCCCTTTAGTCAAATAGAGGCGTCTTCACAGAGCAAATTTGCTGTCTGCCTTCGAGTTTGGAGTTGCACATTTCTTCTCTAAGAGTCAGGTTGTATAGCTTGATGGAGTGTTGAGGATTTTTTTTTTCTGTTCGATTATTAATTCTTATAGGTCTATAATGGATTTTTTGATGGTGTCTCATTCCAGACAAAGCCCTAGGAAAACAGAACCATTGGAACTGACAACATTTTTTAAGAAAAAGTTGAACAAAAACAAAAGTGATGCTTGAATCTTCAGTTTCTGACATGTGCTGATAGCTGTTGTTTTTGATAACGCTATGAGACAGTCAACCCTAACGGTTACAGCAGTTTTTAACGCCAGGCGCATTATATGTAGAAAAGTATTAACAATGACTAAAAGTCATTGTATTTTGCAAACTATGGAGAATAATTTATATATTATGGCTTAAGACTCCCATCAGCACTCAACCTAGATTGCACACATGAAATTCTGATCTGTGATTGCTTTGTGTTGTTGCTTTTACCTTAATAATAATACTGTTTTTAATCCATTTATTGTGGTTGCTTTGCCATTTGTCAGTTCCTCATATGCACTGTTATTGTGTCTGGAATTCTGGCTCATTTAAAAGATAAGATGCTTACCAGGAGCTGTATTAAATGCATTACATAAAGATTAATCATTAAAACATGCTCACAAGGAAAAAAATTAACAACATACCTTTTAGAGTTTCATAAGTTAAAAACACATCTTCCAACTATTGTAAATATCTTGCAAAACATTTCATGCTAATGAATTAGAGCAGGTGATTAAAGTTTATTTTCTGGTCATTTTGGATTTGTGAATGATATAATGAATTACAGAATCAAATTCAATGACTCTTTAAAAGAAGTCTCTGGTTGCTTTAAATATCCAAAAATTTAAAAATCAGTGCACAAATTCAAAAGCCAAATGCTATTCTTCTAAGATTAGCATCATTCTAGCTATGATCGTGACTATAGCTTCCATACCTTCTTTAATAATAAGTGATTAATAACTGTTATCACATATATTATTTGAAAGTATATTTATTAAGACTTAATGTTCTACTACTATCTGATAGTTTTCTGTTAGTTCTAAATACTCTAAACAGATAATTTTAATACATTCTCAACACTAAATTGATTATATTATTTGAATGATTGTTCTTAAATAAAACAGGTCCTGGAATTGTTTAGGAAATACTGCTTGGCCATGCTGTTTTCTTTTGAATCATCAGAAGTAACTGAAACTTTTTTATTCAATTATTTTCTCAGATAGCAAACCATAAAAAGACATCATCACAATGTGTTCCTGAAAATTAACTCGAGATCTCAGCTTCAGTTTTAGTGATTATATTACAGGCATTTGGAGCAGCAATAAGTGCTGAAACCTTATTGTGTTTAAATGAGGTAAGATATGTTAACTACCATCAGCAATAACTATCTTTGAAATCTACTGCTGGATTCTTTAATTACTTTTAAATGCTTTCCTTAAATTATTTTAAAATGCTTCCTTTCTAGGTTCTGGGACTATAAATGTCTCTTTCACAGCTAGTGTTTACAGTTTAACCTTTCTATCTATAAACAATATGGTATAATTTTTTTTGGTATAAGGAATAGTTGATCTACTTTTTTTTCTTTTTATACAAAGTACTGCAAAATATAATTTTAATTTCCATGCTTGTTAATATCTCTAGAGGAGGCAATTGTTCAGTCAGGTTCATCCTGGAGGGTAAAACTGCTAATTGACACTTTCACACTAGCCAGTATTCTATGAAATCTTTATTTTTAACCCCATGCCTTAAATCTGTCTTTCAATGTGACAGTGATGTCCTTCAGCCAATCACATATAGAAGAAAGATAAACAATTGATGCCTGTAAGCGGCATTTCTGATCAAGGTGAGATGTGTTTAAGAATATATGGTGCGTCCTATTTCCCTGAAATGTGGACTTTGATAAAGTTTGTGTTTTAATGAAGTTTTGATTAATTATATTGGTATATTTAGAAGTGTTTACCTCCAAATCAAATATTAAATCTCAGAAGGGAATAAGACATTAAATACAGAGGAAAGCTATTATTGGCCTAAATGAATCTCACAATCTATGATAATTTATCATTAATTTAACTGAGTTCCTTGACTTTCTTCATCTTGATTTTCCTGTTAGATATCTACTACTTCAATAGGTAGCCAATATTATCATGCACTGAACTAAGTCAGCAGTTTTGACATCTTCATTTCAATGTCCTTTTCTGTACCTTCAGCAATGTTAATGTTACAAATTATAGGAGGGCATATTAATAGCCATACCCAAGAAGCAGAAAGAAAAGTGCATTTTTTTAAACTAAGTACTAACTTGGGATTTCCCGGGCCCATTGTCAAGTCAGCCGAACTCACAGCTCCTCCATTGTGATGATAATGGATTCCGTGTTGTTGGCGCAAAGGTCATGAGGTCACCGTAAGCTCCTTAATGGACTGTGAAATAACTTTAACTGCATTAACCTCTCTGGATCACATGGGTGGCACCAACAGCCCCTCCTGAAATTCTCATTCGCTTATAGAGACAATACCATTAGATTATTATATTTTTCATTTGGAATAGCAATAGGCTCAAAGCAATTATGCAGCTAAGCATTTCCATTAAATGAATAGGACCTTAAAGAAGATTAACTAGAACATCTCTTACATCAGATGTGTGAGATGAGGGAGCCAGAACTTGGAAAATTTCACCATTCAGATATCTTTAACTCAAAAAAAGTCTAGGAGACTAGGTTTTAGGCTACAACATCATCCAGTGGAAGGAAAATACCTGATACATTTCTCCAAGCCCAAATGGACTCTTTCCTGATGTCTCAGCTGAGCTATATATATAGTTGGAGGGTAAAAGTGTTTCCGATTTATTGATTTTTTTCTATGTGAAAAAACTATGCAACCTAGAAAGATTTGAGAACTGAGAACTTAAGCCAAAGAACACTAAACTGGAAGCCACGTGCTATCCTTTCCCTGGCTTGTAAGCACCTTCTCTCTGACAAAGTGATAACTTTTTCCCAGGAATTTAAACATTGTTCTGATTTCTGCCTACAGTTAGTTTATTTTAAAGACCAAAATGCTTCTCTTTGAAACCACCCAAAGTGAGAAGCCTTTATTATTTGAAGGACAAGAATGATTGCCGTTGGTTTGCATAAATATAATCAGATATCTATTTACCCATAAGCTAAGCCCTGTTGGATAAGTATCCAAGAGAGATTTAAAGAGTACTGTGGTCATTAGTATTATCATTAAAGTACCTCATTGTCATCTTGATATGAAAAGAATGCACCACATTAAACATATGTTTTAAATGTAATTTGATTTTCTAGTGGCATATCATGAGTTGAAAAGTGAAAGCAAATAGACTATTTATATATATAGATTTATTTTAATGTTTTGAAAATTAGGACCAAATTGCAAGCAATTTTTATATTTAATAGTACATTTTTAAGTTCTGGAAAATCTATTTTAATTGAAAGTGCCTTAGATTTGGAATAAAGAATGAATTGATTGAAGATGTAACCATCCCCTCTCTAATCTTGATCTATTGTGTATACGTTAACCTTGGAAAAACAGTTTTTTGAAGTTTTGATGAGAGTTGGTATTGCTATTTTCTAGAAATGATAAAGAGAAGAAGCCGTTGAGGATGGCAGTTTAGCCTTTGGAGTATAAATGGCATTGCTTACAGTATCCAATAATTCTGATAAAGGAAGTAAATTATACTCTGCTAAAGCCAGACATCAAAATATGTTACTTGATCTCAGTAGCTACTGATATTTTAAAAATGCCTTTTGTGAAATCTCTGCCAGTTTCCCTGGCTTTGTATGGCCAGAGCTATTACAACACCGATTGTCACCCAATCCAGGAGATTCTATTCATCGGTTCTACAGTCAAGCAATGAGTGAACACTTTAAATACTTTCAATATGCGACATTCTAGTGCCGGAGGTGTGATAACTGTTATGACTGAGTCCTTTACCTGAAGGTAGCAACTCAAGGAAAGCTGTCTATCATGCACTTCCTTAACAGTTGAAATAAAGTTGTGCTTTGTACTTCTATATCTCCCTTTTCACTTCAGCTCACCATGCATCTACTACCCAAGAGGCTTGGCGATATGCTTCCAGAATAGGGAGTACCCACTTTGTTTCCTTCTAAGTTCCTAACTTGGCTCTCCCAAAATGTCTCTTCATGATGACTCTGATTTTCTCTGTATGGATGACTGACGCATGTGCACAAGATATCAGACATGTCACGTGAGCTGCTTGCATGTCTCATGACCCAGTTACAAAAACACAAACCAATCATTTAATTACTCCATGAGTATGTATAAAGCACCTACTTTTCAACAGTAAGGAGCTGGTTGGATTGCTGTTGGCAATGAATTAAATGACTCCGTGAACTCCATTATAATCCTTAAAGAAACCAAGTATTTTTAATAATGTTCAGAATGCAGCCTACAAATAATATTACCATTGTAATGAATATAAAATGCAGAACTTTCAGGGCAATGCCTGCCTTTCTCTTGCATCTCTCATGCTGCCAAGAATATTACCACACTCTATGTAGAGGACAAGATTCATGGAGGAGTCTACAGCATATTCAAAGCCATGAAAAGAATTATGCACCACAATCATTTGGGGTTTATCCTAGTGAAGAAAGATGGGTTTCACATTCCCCAATCAGTTAATATAAAACATTTTAATAGAATAAGACAGGCCCTCACAATATTGATTCAATAGATACAGAAAAAAGCATTTAACAAAATCCAACACTCTTTTATAATAAACACAATCAACAAATGGAACATCCATGAAACAAAAGGTGTAATTAACATTATACTTAATTTTAAAGAACTGGATGTTTTTTCATTTACATCAGGAACGAGACAAGATTTTCTGATCTTGTCACTTCTATTCAGCATTTGTACTAAAGGTTTAAACTAGGAAAATTAGGCAAGGAAAAGAAATTAAAGGAATTCATATTGAAATGGAAAAAGTAAAACTATCTCTATCCATAGATGATCTTGTGTATAGAAAATCCTAAGTCATCTACTAGCAAACTAATAAGTTCATCAAGGTTGTAGGATATAAGATCAATCCACAAAAGTCAATTGTATTTCTATACAGTTGAAATGAACAATCCGAAAAAGAAATTAAGGAAAATAATTCCATTCAAAAAAGGATAATAAAATACTTGTCATGAAATTTAGTAAGTGAAGCACAAACTTATACCCTGAAACCCACAAAACATTGTTTAAAGTAACTAAGAGAGACCAAACAAATGGAAAACATCTGGTGTTCACGAATCATGAAACTTAATATTATTAAGATGGCAATATTTCACAAATTCATACAGATTCAACTCAATCTCTAATCCCAGCTGATTTTTTTCACAGAAATTAATAATTTGATATTAAATTGTATATGGAGGGTCCAAAATAGGTATAATGATACTGATGAAAAAAAGTTGGAGAATTCACACTTCAAAACTTATTACAATGAGGCCAGTACTGTGGCGTAGTGGGTAAAGCACTGCCTGAAGTGCTGGCATTCCATATGGGTGCTGGTTTGAGTCCCAGCTGCTCTACTTCCAATCCAGCTCTCTGCTATTGCCTGGGAAAGAAGTTGAAGATGGCCCAAGTCCTTTGGCCCCTGCACCCACATGGGAGACCTGGAAGAAACTTATGGTTTGGATTGGCACAGCTCTGGTCATTGTGGCTATCTGGGGAGTAAACCGGAGATTCTCTCTCTCTCTCTCTCTCTCTCTGCCTCTGCCTCTCTGTAGCTATGCTTTTCAAATAGAAAGATAAATCTTAAAAAAATAAAAAAACTAGCACAACAAAAGACATGTAAATCAGTGAAATAGAAGGGAGAATCCAGAAGTAAACCCATTCATCTATGTTCAACTGAATTTTTTTTAAGATTTATTTATTTATTTATTTGAGAGGTAGATTTACAGACAGTGAGAGGGAGAGCAGAGAGAAAGGTCTTCCATCCGTTGGTTCACTCCCCAAATGGCTGCAAGAGCCAGAAGCCTCTTCCAGGTCTCCCACGCAGGTGCAGGGGCCCAAGCACTTGGGAGATCCTCTACTGCCCTCCTGGGCCACAACAGAGAGCTGGATGGGAAGAGGAGCAGCCGGGACTAGAACTGGCACCTATATGGGATGCCGGCGCCACAGGCAGAGGATTAACCTACTGTGCCACAGCGCTGGCCCCTCAACTGATTTTTTTAAAAGATTTATTTATTTATTTGAAAATCTGAGTTACACAGAGAGAGGAGAGGCAGAAAGAGAGAGCAGTCTTTCATCCGCTGGTTCACTCCCCAAGTGGCTGCAACGGCTGCCAGAGCTGTGTCAATCCAAAGCCAAGAGCCAGGAGCTTCTTCCAGGTCTCCCACACAGGTGCAAGGGCCCAAGGACTTGAACCATCTTCTAGTGCTTTTCCAGGCCATAGCAGAGAGCTGGATGGAAGTGGAGCAGCCGGGTCTTGAACCGGTGCCTATATGGGATGCTGGCACAGCAGGCAACAGCTTTATCCGCTATGCCACAGCGCTAGCTCCTCAACTGATTTTCAACAACAGTGACAACATCAGTCAATGAGAGGAAATAGTTTCTTTTTTTTTCCACAAATGGTTCAAAGACAATGATAACCACATACAAGAAAATGAAATTGGGTCCTTGAAGTGGATAAAAAACCCATATGTTAGAGCTAAAATTATAAAATGCTTAGAAGAAATTATAAGGTTAAAGAAATGATCAGGACCTTGGATTTGACATGATATTCTCTGATATAACACCCAAAACATGATCAAAAAATGGAAAAAATAGAATTTTGTCAAAATTAAAAAGTGTTCGTTCTTCAAAGGACACCATCAACAAATTGAAAAGGAAACTCAAAGAATGGAATAAAATACTTGAAAATTAGTTATCCAATAGTGGACTGGTATATACTTGTAGAATATATAAACAGTTCTTATAACTCAATAATAAAATCTAACTTCTGAAATTGGACAAAAGATCTGAATAGATACTATAAGAAAGATGTACACATGCTTGATAAACCAATGAAAAATGTTCAACATCATTAGTACATCAAAAGTCAAAATCACAATGAGATACTACTTTATACCCACTGAGATGGCTAGAATAAAAAAATTAGATAATAACAAGTATTGGAGCAGATAAGGAGAAATCATAGGCCTCATATACTGCTAATGAGAATATAAAATGGTACAATCACTTTCAAACACAGACTAGCAGTTCTTCAAAGGATCAAACATTGAGTTACCATAACCCAGAAGTTATACTCAGAGGTATATATCCAAGAGAAATAAAAATATGTTCACACAAAAATTTGTTCATGAGTGTTTACATCAGCATAATAGCCAAAGTGTGGAAATAACCCAAATGACCATCAGTAAACAAGCTGATATAGGAAATGTAAAATCTTCAGAGACACCATTGTGGCATAACAGGTAAAGCTGCCACCTGCAACATTGGCATCCCATATTGGTACCGGTTCGTGTACAGGCTGCTCTGCTTCCAATCCAGCTCCCTGTTAAGTACCTGGGAAAATCAGAAGATGGTTCTAGTACTTGGGCCCCGATAGCAACCTAGATGAAGCTCCTGGCTCCTGGCTTCAACCTGGCCCAGCCCTGGTCATTATGATCATTTTGGGAATGAACCAGCAGATGGAAGTCCTTTCTCTCTTTCCCACCCCATCTCTCTCCCTCTCTCTCTCTCTCTCTCTCTCTCTGTCTCTGTCTCTCTCTCTGTAACTCATATAAATAAAGTTTTTCTTTAAAAAATGAAATGCAGTATATTCATACAACAGGATATTATCCAGCCATAAAAAGGAATGAATGTGTTGATACACATGACAACAGGGATGTGTCTAGTAAACACTGTGCTAAGTGAAGCAAGCCAACCAAAAGATCTCTCATTATATGATTCCATTCCTATGAATGTCCAGAATATGGAAATCTGTGAAAACAGAAAGCCAGTTGGGAATTGTGTCGAGGTGTGAGGAGAAGCGGAGGTGGATGGGTACGGGGATGATAACTAAATGGTATTGGGTTCCTTTTGGTGGTAATGAAATCATTTTAAAATTGGCTATAGCGAAGGTAACACTTATCTATAAATACGCCAATTGCATTGTACACTTTAATGGGTGAATTGTATGGTGTGTGAATTATATCATAATAAAGCTGTTAAAAAAGATAATTCTACTGCATATATATTAGGAAATGTACTCTAAAGCTAAGTAATTGCCTTCCACATCTAGGAAGTTATTCCCCAACTATAAAGGTGCAAGATAATGAATTTGTTATTCTCAGAATTAGACCTTAGGAATCAGATTGGGTTGGTTCATTCAAAGAGTTGGCAGCAGGTCCTTGAGACAAAAAACAACTATGTGCTACTTTCATGACTAGATTAACACAAAGAAGATTAGGACATGGGGTAGTTGATCCTAAAATTAAAACTATTCCAATGCCAGCAGTCTATTATTCTTCAAGGGCAATTACCACAATTACCATCTCAGTTATTTTGGTTTTTCAAGGTAAATTGGAGTTCAGGTAATTCTTGTTTTTTCCAGTTCCCAGGGGTGCCTAGTATTGTGTCTATTTTTCTCTGGAGTTTTTAAATAGCAGCAGATCTCCTCTACAATAGACACAAATATCACTCTGAAAGCCTGAAGTAGTATTTTTTTAATATTCTAATACAAAGCGATATTTTACAAGTGAGTATCACTTCAGGATGAACACGATGATATGACTCAAAGAAAGCCACTGAGATCCATTCCTTGCCCTTGGAGAGGAGAGATAATGGGTGAATGTGTCTTTATAGAAGTGTTTTTACTGAAGTTTATTTGCTTCAGGTCTTAAGGTGGCAGAGCATTTTGCCATGAAGGCATTTTCAGCTCCACATGGCTCTGTCTTAGCTGCTTTACCTTCACAGGTCTTGCTCCCATTAACACCCACTAATGATGGATTTTTAATTCACATAGGCATTTTTCATATATCAGAAGACAATTGAAAAAGCCTGGGGTTCCTGTATTAATTTCACACCCTTCAAGGATGCTTCAAAATTCCCCAGAGGGCTGTTTTCTTTTCTCTCCTCAAGGTACGTGGTTCAAGAAATATGGAGCACCCTTATGGAATGCTGGCCTTTCATCTTTGGGAAGGGAGATTCAGGAAAATCCTGTAGGCTGAACATACATACCCATAACATCAGGCTAGATGTAACAGGAGACTTAAAAATATGCAGAAGTAGAAGAACAGAAACACATTTCTGTGGAAATTTGGCGTGAGAGGGAATTGTGTCCTGTCCATGGAGATGGTGGTGTTTGAGGCTGAATGTATGGTCTGAACGCTTGCTGCCCGTTTGTATGGTGAAATCTTCAAGGTTAGTAAAATGGCACAGTCTTATCTGTGGCGCCATCTATGCCCCAGATGCCCTGGCCCCCATCGCTATGTTGCACAGTAGGCTTTGGTTCTAAGCCCCATGGCCCAACCACTGGTGTTAGCTCCACCCCCACCCTAATGGGATTCACTGCTCCTACTTCCCTGCCCGCCCTCCCTCCCACCCCCTGGCCCAGCCCTCTGGGCTTCCCACACCCATCAATAAACCTTTCCTCTAACTCTGGTGTTTGGTGTGTTTTGAGGCAGCCTTACACTCAACCCCAAGGTGAAGGCATTAGGAGATCCAGTTTAGGAGAGAGCTTTCTGGAGATTATCAGGTCACTCCCTGATGGGATTAGTGCCCTTGATGAAGGAGACTCCGGAGAGGTTCCCTCCTCCCAGGTGAGGCAATAGCAAGAAAATGTTGGTATCCAGAGAGTGTTCACCAGATAGTAAATCTATAGAGGTAATGCTGTTGGTACTTCTCAGAAATAATTTTCAATTGTTTATAAGCCACATAGTCCATGGTATGTTGTTACAGCAGTCTGCAACAGGCTAAGATAAATACTGTTATTAACTTACAGTTTTATAATATTTTTCCAACTTACACAAAACTCACAAACTTCTTAATGATGCAGGAAATTTTACTCATAAAGTGTCCAGATTTCTTCTAGCTTAAATTCTGATTTTTAAAAAGTCAAGTATGAAACCAATGAGAAACAACAGATTAGAGAATAGGCATTATCACTTAGAGTATAATTAATGCATCTTATGATTAATTAATAGGGACTCATCTCAAGAAGCCCTCAAATTCCTACCTAATTTGTAGGTGGAGCAATTTTATATAACTGTCTCATTATGAAAGAACAGTGACCAACGTTTTGAATTTAAAAAAGGAAAATGTAAAGGTCATCTTTAATCTCTCGAATTGCAATGAAACTGAAACTTTTTTCCCTCTAAACTCAAAAGTTAAATAAAGGAATCAAGAAAAAGAAAAGGTATGTCCAGGGCAATCATTTTTAAACTCCAGCAAATTAAATATACACTATAGACTGTGAAACTCTATATGCAAATGTTTATCTTTCACCAATAACAAATTTACCTTTATTAAAATTTAAAAAAATTCTAAGTATATATCATGTGAAAAATCTTTCCCTCCAAGTATTTTAAACTCATTTTTCTAAGAAAAAACTGCAAATTTAGTAAATTTATTCTTTTCTTTCTCCTTGTCCTTCTTTTTCTTCTTCTTTTCTCCTTTTCTTCAGTGAGTTTTTCAAATCTAAAAGCTGTTTTTATTTGTTAAGGTAACTGTATTGAGTTAGGAGACGATAGTGCTATGACTACTTTAAAGGGTAATCTTGACTGTTTTGATCAAATACTCAGTTATACAACCTTAAGCACCATCACGAAAAGTTAATACATGGTCCAAGAAAGGTGAATGAGGAAACTCTATCTCAGATTCACAGCAACTTTTCTATTTAGCTATAAACTTTCTTTTCTTTGAATATACACTTTCTCTGTTTTAATCTTACATTTGTAATACATCTTAACGTTAGGAATTTTCATAGAACTCAGTTCCCTGGATTCTTTTTACAAAGTCCTGTGATAAACAAGCAGATTATAATTCCCATTTCACAGATGAAAAAACGGTCTCTACGAAGTGACCACTAGAGGCAGCAGATCCTGCCTTTCAAGTTAGGCAGGTGAGACTTGTGTTTACACATCTAGCATCTGTCTCCGCATGGAAAAGGTTCTGCTATGGACTGCTGCAGCCTCTGCTTCTAGAACATGGCCTAACACATCTTAGATGCTCAGGAATAACTTTTAATATCCATAAGTAAACAAAATATACAACAGTGGCTGCATTTGGGGAAAGAGGCCAGGATCTGAATTGTGGAGAATGTGAGAAAATTGGATCAGCGTTCTTGAATTTTTTTAGTTTTTAGAATATGTTTATTGTTGTATAAACTCCCATTTTATTTTATTTTATTAATTTTCTTGAAGTATACCTGATAAAAATTACCTACAGTGTATATAAAATTATAATCTAGATGAGTTTGGAGAAATGATAATACTTCCATAAGTTCATTATAAAATGGAATGCAAAGATCAGTGCAAAACAATTTTGAAATCCATACATAGTATTTTCATAATACACATTTCCACAAATGTTTTGAAGACCACTTGTATGCAGAAATTCCCAATTCTCTATCATCACAATCAAAGTATCAAACATAACCATCGCATCAAAAATTTCCTGTGTTCTTTGGTAAATAAGTTAATGAAATCACCATAATAAAACACTTTTCAAAGATTTCTATCAATGCCAAAACATTGCTCATGTCTATTTTCAGTCATTTGCCACTCCCACCCTGAGCCTGTATTTATGCTAGAGTTGTTTTTTTAAGTTTTGCATAGAAGAAATAATGTAACAAGTGTTAGGATTCTTTTACTTAACATGATGTTTTTGAAGTTCCTTTTTATTACAAAATAATAGTCCATCGTTTGATACACCACACATGGTATATCCATTCACCAGTTAATGGATATTGTACATATTTCCACTTGGTTGAAAATCCGTTGGCCATGAATGAAAGCATTTATTTCTGAACTCTCAAGTCTACTCCACTGATATATAAGAGAGATCTTGTTCTTGGTTGCATCTAGGTACTTACTCTCTCATTTAATGCATTTGTTTGAACTTCTAACGTATGTTAGACATTGTATTGCACAATAAGGTCAAATAAATGTTGAAATTTCATCATTATGTAGGGTCAAATGTCAGATAAGGAGCTGATGAAATGTACTTTATAGGTAATCAAAGAAAACTGCTAATTTCTATTGGACTTGTAGTTTTTCTATTGGAAGACACAAAAATTCTAGAGCAGGATTATGAGCTAGAAGTTTGAGTGATTATTTCCCTGAATGTTTATATTTGTGATCTCTTGTTAAAACTTGCACTGTTCCCCATATTATGTGCTTGTTCTTAGTGGGGAGTATTAAAGGGCATTGCTGGAGACATTGTGACAACCAGGCTAAAGACAGGGTTCAGAAGATACAGTGGTGGTTGCTAACACAAGGAGAAGAGGCAAGGGGTTGGCAAAGGCTTTGTGCTTGGTGCAAAAAAAGGAAACAGGAAATAAAAAACCAGGCCAACTCAGAAGTGGCTGCCAGATCCACCCCATTGTGGAAAGCTGCTCTTGGCAAGTTTTCCAGCCCTTAATACCAGAGGAGGCATATATCTGGAGTGGGGGTGACACTTTTAGCCTTCCACATTCAATTTTAAGAGGCAGTAAAACCTTGGAGTTGTAATTTAAACCTCTTAGTGCCTCAGTTTCTGTAAAATAGGTACAATAATACAGTGTAAAAACAAAAAAGTATACATGATGTATGAATAAGCTCTATGCAGATGATTCAATCTATGTATCATTAATGAACTGTAAAAATAAAAATCAACCTATGTGAAATATAAATAAGCACTATTTAGATGATTATATCAATTACCTATCTATAACTATCTATCTGTCATCTACATGGCATTTGCTATGTCTGGGGGACATGAGGTGAGTATGTCTAGAAGAAAATGGAAAATACCTTCTGGGAAGCAATCAAGTCCCAACATATAAACCTGAGGGGAAATCACAATGCCTGCATTTAGTTATAGAAAGTGAAGAAAACACAAATACTAGTGAAGAAGATTTGAGCATGTATTGAGTTAAATGTGCAAGAAACAGGATAGCATCAACCAGAAACTATGAAAAATAAAGTCCTAACAAGGAAGGAATAACCAATATATAGTTTGATGATAAGCTCTGATTTTTATAATTTGAATGTTGTTAGGTGATCCCATCTCCAAAATGATGTAGTGTGACTGAGAGATCTGGTATTATGGGAACTGAGATGGGGCATTAACTATGGGTCTCTTTGAGAAAGCAGAGTCAGCATAGAATTGAGGGCAGAGTTGTAGCACAAAGGAGTAAAGGGAAAATGATAGAAAGTGAAGGCAGAGAAGTTTCAAGACAAGGGAAAGATGATAGAATTGCCAAATTTAACAAATAAAAATATTGGATGCCCAGTTAAATTTGCAATATTTGGGACATGCTTATGCAAAAAATGATTATAAAAATTCAAATTTAATTATCTTGTTTGGTAACTCAACAGAGTGATAAAATGGTAATTTTAAAAGATACACAAATTGGGGTGGATGTTGTGGCTCAGCCGATTAAGCTATTCCTTAGGATGCCCATCCCATGTGGCAGGGCCTGTGTTCTAGTCCCACCTCCACCCCCATCCAGAGTCTTCCTAATGTACACCCTGGGAGGCATAGATGAAGGTTGAAGGACTTGGGTCCCTGCCATCCACATCAGAGACCTACCTGGTGTTCCTGGTTCTTGGCTTCAGTCTGGCCCAGCTCCAACTGTTGTAGGCATTCAGGGAGTAAACCAGTAGAAGAAAGATCTCTCTTTCTCTCTCTCTCTCTCTGTGTGTGTGTGTCCCTCTCTGTCTCTATTGCTTTGCTTTTCAAATAAAATAAATAAATACACATTTTTAAAATGTACAAATTAAAAGAGATTTTATAAAGGTTTGAAGTATGGAAATTTCATTGTGTCTGAGAAATCCCAAAGATGGAGAGTTTTTGTTTTTGTTTCGCTTTTTTGTTTTGTTTTGCTAGTAAAAGATGTTATAGGAATTAGGAGTTTTGTAAATTTAAGAAAAGAATTAGAAGTTGAGTAGCCTGGATTTGAATTTGGACTGCCACTTCTTAGTTGTGCAATTTAAGACAAATGATTAAATCTCTACGTGCTTCAGCTTCATAGGATTTTCACTGTGATTAAACAGAGTGTTTTTTAAATAATTTAGTCCATGGAACTGAGAATTTTTAAATGATAAGTAAGTATATGTTAAATAAAAATTTTAAATTACATCTTGCAAGTAAAAGTTACTGTTATTTCCAAAATGTTAATACTTCCTTTTAGAAAGCAAATATTGCTATCTTGTGACAATTATACTATCAGGGTATGTTTATTGTCAAAACTTTCACTACAAAACTAATCAGTAAGGCCAAAGAAAGTATTCAACAAGTCATACAACTTCACTAAAAGCTCAACTGTAAATTATTGAAATTGATTCTCATAGTGATGAACAAAAATGAAAATAATATCAAATGACTAAGAACAATGTTATATGATTTTAATCATTTAAATCACAAAAATAATATGAAAACTTTTAAGGCTAAAAATGTTTTTTCTTGACCCTTATCTAATAGAATTTAATGCTATAATTAGAAGAAACTAATAAGGTTAATATAAAGGCCCCTCTCTCTCGCCCCTCTTCCCCCCCCCCCTTCCCACTACTGTCCCGCTCTTCTCCCACTCTCCTTCCCCTCTCTGTTTCTCTGGCGAGTTTTCCTTACTTGTACTACAGAAGACCAAGTGCTAGGAAGGCAGATATAGAGCTGTCATTGGAACCATCATGCAAGACTCGTCCTACTGTCTTTGATGGCTGCATTTCATAGCCAATACAGAATACCAAATTATAAAGAAGTAACAATAACAAGAGAAGTGTTAGAATTAAGATACGTTGAGATTAAGTGAGTAGAGGGGAGGATGAAAGGTTTTGGAAGTCATTCTAACCCTCAGAAAACAGCAACCATCATATTTTCAAGAGAATTTTGGCTAGATTTTACAAAGCCTGCTGAAGGAAACGTTGCTTTTCTGAGTGATATTGGCTTCTTCAGTAGGATAATGAGGACCACAGATTGCTCTTTCTTGCTTTGGCTCCCAGGAAGCTTAAAACCAAATTTAGTGACCAATTCCTATATGAATCTTCATTTTCTTTTTATTGTAGTCATGCTTTAAAATTTCCAAACAAAAATACTGTTTCATCTCTGCTTTTTTTAGACATCTTAAGTTTTAAAAAATCAGAATGAATTTTTTATAAGATTTCTAAAGTGTTAGACTGCAAAATCTCTCTAGCTTTCTCACTAAGCATTACTTCTCATCTATCTTCACACATTTTCTTACCACCCTCTGCCTAAATCCAGAGTTTTTTGTTTTGTTTGTCTGTTTGTTTTGTTTAAATCAATTAGAGGGGATTTTATTTAGATATAGGATTTTTTTTTAAAAAAACAATGAATTAATACAAATGATTTTTTTTAAAAAAACACAGTTAAGGGCTAATGGAGAGTCAATAGAAATGGTTGAAAGACAGCATCAGTATATAAAAATCTATAATATGGATTCCAAAGTCAATATTTCAACATGACTTGAGGAAATGCTTCTTAGGGAAGGTGAGGAACTGTCCAGATAAAACAAACCATTTTCTCTCTTTTCACTTGCAAAGTTTATGTCATTCTTCTGGTAGCATTCTTTTAACTATGAATTACAGCAGAATAAGGAAGACTGAGCCTAACTCTCATGAGAAAAATACTAACACACCAGCTTTTCAATAATGGTTTGATTTCAGTACAATATTATTAAAAATAAAAAATTGGAATCATAAATACATTAAATATATATAATATAATAAATATGAGTATGTAATTAAAAGAGGAACCAAAGGAGGGCTGCCTGATCTTAATAAGATAATATTTCAAACTTTGGCAAAGAACCAGAAATACTTGTGCTTGGAATTTCCATGGATTTGCTGATTTATTAAGCCTGGGCTCATGTGATTCTGGTGTGTAGCCGGGATGGGAACCTGAAATGAGATCACAGACTTCTGGACATCCTAAGGAAATAATAAGAAATGAACAAAACAAGCATGCATGAAGGTGCTCATCATTGCACTATTTCTAATAATATCATCATCGCATTATTTCGAATAACAAATTAATGAATTGCTAAGTAATCATGTCACATATAAATGGACAAGCATGCATCTATACATAATTATGAGGATAAAGAATTTAGGAAAGTCTTAGAATACTTAAAATGCACTAGAAATAGGCTTCATGGAGTCAGAGACTTTTGTCTCTTTGGTTTACTGCTTTATCCCTAGGTGACTAAATATCATCTGATAAATAATATACGTCCATTAAATGCATGTTGAATAAAAGACTGTGTAAATGGCTTTAAACATAGGCTAAAAAAGTGCACATCCATTATTAACTTTATTATGAAAAATCATTTAGAAAGTGAAGGAAATATGCTATTTGTTTTTCATTCAAAAAAAGTAAATAAAAGCTAAAAAAATTTCAAGTGAGAATCTATGGGTATACTTCAAAAAGTTCACAGAAAAATGGACTTAAAGTTAATTTTCATACAAAAGAATTTTGAAATCATACATGATTTTCATAATGTGCATTTGTAGGAACACTTTGAAAATGTTCAAAGATTCTGTTGCGCTATTACATGGTGAGGTGATTCAAATTTTGACTGTGGAAATTAGGGACTCAGGAAAACATAAACTAACATAAATATAAAAACAAAATATACTCTCCTATATCAAAAGCCTTAGCATGTAATCAGCAGGCATGGGTAGAAAGATTGGGTTTTGGCGGGAAAATACCAGAGGTAAGATCCAAAGGCACTCCCAGAAATATCCAATATTATCTTTAAAATATCTGCAATTACACCTTGCTCCCTTATCCCCAGAAATGCATCCTAAAGATCTGACCTAAGTCTTGACACTTAGTTGATGTGGAGGGCACTCTGGCTCTGCCCCTTTACCCCAGCAAAGGAGGCCTTTTGGGCACATAAGGTGTGCACAAAAGCTTGGTGATTGACTGGTTGATTTAAAAGAGGAAGTCAGGAGTCTGGAAGACAGACTGTCAGTTCCAGATGGTCCCCTGAGGAGGAACAGGAGGTGATCCAGGAATCTGCCCCAGAAAAGCCACAGGCTGTCAACGACATGCATCAAGCAATGTTGAAAAGAGGCACTGTGGAAGCAAAATGAACTCCGAACTTGCTCTTCTTCAGTGGCTAGCTTTTGCAGCATCTTCACTTCCGTGCACCAATCTGAAGACGTCCCCAGTAGCCCCTGGGTCCACAAAGGGTTCCCAGAAGGTCTACACATCTCCTACTGTTTTAAATGTGCTTGAAGTAGAAACAAATTGGTTTCATTATTCTATTTCTGTTTTTTTCCCCAAGCCCTGAGCTTTCAATAATTTTTCTTTTTTTAAAAAAAAAAAATCTTTATTTGCTGCCAAAGAGAAAGAGTGGGTCTTTGTTATTAATGTTGTAGAAATACAAATATGTCCACCTCAGAAAGGAGTCTTCATTAACTCCCACAGCCCAGAAAATTAAGGCACGCCTCATCAGGATCCGAGCTTGCTGTCGACTAAATTGCAAGGGACCAGTTGAGTTGCTGGGGTTCATAATGCTGATAGAGCGGTTTCCACGTGAATGAAGGATAAACAGCGATTAATTTCAGCCAATAAATAATGGTTTGAGGCCCACATTGAAAGAGGAACAATTACTTTTCCATTTTTCCTGCCAAATGAGCTGATAAGAGAAAACAGGGGAGTTGGCCACGTAAATCAGTCTTAATTTTATCTTCCCCATTAAAAAGCAGCCATTAAGACCATCTTCGGCTCATTTCATCCTCCTCTTGTTTCACTTTTTCAATTTGCACAAAAGGGGGGAGTTTGCTCGTCATAAAATTTCACTTTGGCCAACCTATCATTTGCATCTGGGCCAATAAATAGCAATTAGCATAAACATTTAAATCAGGAACTGGAACAAATTCTTGTTCCCCCAGAAAGCTGTTAAATTACAGTATTTTACTATATATAAGAAGCACTAAACAAAAGATCTGTCAGGCACTATTATCGTCTTCCAAATAGGACATGGTTGAAAGAGAAATAATAACGCCAAACCCACAAACTTCTCACCCAGATTGAGGGTATGTGTCTTATGTGGTCTTCACTTTGTAGAATCAACGTGTCTTACCCAATGTTTAAGTTCTCTTCCACACAAGTAAGTTTTCACACAGATTTGGGAAGTATGAAAATTACAGTAAAGACTTCCTTGCGTAAATGTTCCACATTCTTATTAAAAGTTATGTCAACAGGAGCTGTTCTGAGGTCAAATCAAAGTCCTGTGCATAAAGTACAATGAAGTGTATGTCATGGGGAGCTAAGAACTCACACAACAATGAGAGGGAAAGAGTTGATTCTGTGATCAAAATTCCAGTGTAAGATGCATAGACCATTCTGCTTACTGCTCTTTTTTTTTTTTTTTTTTTGACAGGCAGAGTGGACAGTGAGAGAGAGAGACAGAGAGAAAGGTCTTCCTTTTTGCCGTTGGTTCACCCTCCAATGGCCGCTGCGTCCAGCGTGCTGTGACCGACATACCGCACTGATCTGAAGCCAGGAGCCAGGTGCTTCTCCTGGTCTCCCATGCGGGTGCAGGGCCCAAGGACTTGGGCCATCCTCCACTGCACTCCTGGGCCACAGCAGAGAGCTGGCCTGGAATAGGGGCAACTGGGACAGAATCCGGCGCCCCGACCGGGACTAGAACCCTATGTGCCGGCGCCGCAGGCAGAGGATTAGCCTATTGACCCGCAGTGCCGGCCACTACTCTATTTTCATAATACCTTCAATATTGTTTATTTTAGGAGATTGGTTGTTTTGTGCAAAATTGTTCTCCAAGGCAGACATGCCGCGCCAAACTTGCCTTCATCAAAATGTAGTTGCAATTTTGACCTGCACTCTCATTGCACATGTCAGAGGGTGATGATGAGGCTTTACAGACAGATATTAAGAGGAAAAATCACAGGGACCTACTCCAGGTGACTGTTCCCAAAGCAAGTATTAAGGCCCTTTTATTGTCAACTGAAACTTAGTTCATTATTTATCTATGGCTCATTGAAAGTCAAGGTGAGTGCTCCTCTTGATTAGGCCCTAATTAATTTTGGCTGGAAACCCAGAGTGGAACAGAGTGGTTCTGATGTTTTCAATGCAAGCTTTCATTGGAATGTTTGAGTTAACCAGTGAAACATTGTTAACTGATTCCAGTTTGCATATGTGTGGAATGTTTGTTTGCAATCACACAGGTTCCAGTGAGAAAAAATATTGGAAATGTGCATCAGGTTTACTTCATTGCTGTTTTTGATAAATTATTCTCTTGCTTCAACAAGGCATTAGAAAAGGAAAAGTGAAATGCCTGTCTTCTGACAGGTAACCTGATGTCAACTAAAAACATATGAGCAATGCTTCTACTACCTCTGATACTAGCAAAATAATAAATGATATTACTTCTACTTCTTGAAGGACAACAAGTATAGCTCAACCCTCAGCTTTGAGTTTTCAACTTACCAGTTTAGTTATGTGAACGTGTATGCAGTTTCTGTATTGTCCAAACCTCCCTGCTTTCCCCCTCAACTAAAGTATTCACTGACCCCTCTCCCATCATATCCATATTTGGACCAGAGGAAAACAGAAGAGAGGCAGCACAAAGAGGGGACTTTAAAACTTGCATTCTGACCCCATGTTCCCAAGAATGAGCAGAAGTAAAGTGGTATCAGGAATCCAAAAACCCCTTCCCTACTATCTCAACAACCATCTTCTCAAAGTAGATGATGGGAAATAGACTCATAGAATACACATGAGTGTATCAAGTGCCTACTGTGTACGACATCCTAGTCCAACCACTGAAGGGAAGGTTTGTGGCCTTCTCACTTCAAACTTTAAGTGAGAAAATTTAACATAAGTTTGAAATATTTTCTGGTCTATGAATCAATAAGCCTCCATGTATCAATAATTATGTTGATTTGCAAAAGGACATAGACTGTCCCTCCCTATGCCTGTCATCTAATGTGTTGGAGAATGAAATTAAGATAGGTGGATTATTGTTCATAATTACAACTGGCCTATAGCATGTGATGAAAAACATTTTAATGTGTACTCAGTATTTCGCTAAGCTGGAAAAAGCACCACATGGAGACAGTTTCACAAAAAGTTGATGGAAGTCAGAGCTGGTAAATCAACACCGTGTTTAAGTTTCAGAAGATGCAGCAAAAGCAGTGCAGTGTGCTGCCACAGCATTTTCTAAGCCAGGGCACGTGGCAAAACTATGTTTCCCAGATCCTCATGCAGTGAGGTGGTGGTGGGCTAAATTCTAGCTAATGAAATGTGGATGGAAATCATATTAGTCATTTCTAGGCCTGGCCATTAAAACATTTTGTTGAGAACTCAGCTCTCCTTTTCCTTTCCTTAGTAATCCTGGAACCACAACTTTCAAATGCTCTAGTTCAGACACAAAGAAGTGCAGTTTTAGACCATCACATGAAAGAGAAATTAACTTTTGCTTAGCCACCAAGAGCATTTATCTGTTGAAGCAGCTGGTTCAATATTCCCTGAGTTATGCAGAAAAGGGAGAAAACAAGTAGCAGTGATCCCAAAACTGGACAAATGTTTTATTGAGACAACCAGTTCTACATTAGGTTTGTAGAACTCTCAGAATTATAGAGCTGTTCTTTCTCATGTTGCTCAGGGAAGAAAAAAATCAAAGCTGAGCAAATGAAAGAGTTCATCAGGACAGAACAAGACAGAAGATGCACCTGTTGGGATCAATGGGAAGCAGAAAGACAGTGGGTTTTCTAAGGAAAATAAATTAAATAGTATTGAAGTCATTTAACACTAAGTTGTTCAATCTCATGGACTGGGAAGAAAGGGAACTGGAGGGGGGAAACTTTCAGATAAAATTAAGGGAAGTCAGTGCCAGAAAAGTCGAAGTGCTTAAAACAGAAATAAGTTAAGGTTCCTCTGGAAATAATAATGACTAATGATATTATGAATAAAATAACTATTATTTAATGCCCTCTTTAAAAATTAATGGATATATTACATAGAAAAATGTGAATGGAAGGGGAAAGGGAGCGGGAGGGGGGAGGGTTGCGGGTAGGAGGGAAGTTATGGGAGGGGGGAAGCCATTGTAACCCATAAGCTGTACTTTGGAAATTTATATTCATTAAATAAAAGTTAAAAAAAAAAGAAAAATATGTCTATTAACCTGCCAACAATTTGAATTCTTATTTGTTTTATTTATATATTTATTTTTACACATTATTTTAATATAGTCATAGAAATATATGAATGACTCTATTTGAGGGCTCTTCTCTTAATATGTTGCTATTTTGTGCCATGACAAAACAAAAACAAACTTCTTAAAAGACTTGTTCATAGTTATTGTTGATATTATAAAAAAAATCTGCAGCATCTTGGAGATTATGAAAACACACATTTTAATGGGAAATAAGGAAAATATAAGGACAAAAATTAAATTCTCCCACTATCCCAATAATATGCTAACTATTTTATGTATGCCAATTGTGTGAAATACATTTAGCCAAAATGGAAGTATGCTTTTAACCCCAATTTGTCCCATGAGCTTTTTTTTTTTTTTCATTATCATTTACTTGTTAAAACTCTCCAGTGGTTTTCTATTTCAGTGAAAGCAAAATCTAAATCTATTTACACATGTGACACACTGATACAGATGTACCTTCATCTTGACAGGGCTACATAGAGGGTCTGAGCCTGCCAACACACTCATCCGATTATACCAGTGTGTTATAAAAATATTATAATTTTCTACATCTTCCAGGACATAAAAGATCCCCAACACAATGCACTAGCATTTTCTCTCTTTGTAAATATTTTTGGATATTTATGTTAATTTTTTAATCATACTTATTATTATCACTTGTTATAACAACAACACATCAGTTCAGATGAACTTATTTCCATGTTTATTATACATTCCTGTATATTACAGCATTTCTGTGCTTTAATTAGCTTTTTATTTTGCTAGGGTTTATCCTTAGGACATTGTTTTCCCAGACAGCATACAAACTTGGCACATTTTTGAGCCCTTCTTTACCAGAGAGCATCTTAATTTTGGCTTAGTGGGAGCGTGCTAAGTTGGCTGGGTATTAAATTCAAATTCTTAGGTCATTCTGTTTTACTTCTTGTCTTTTGGCATTAAATCTAGTAGAAGAGAAGTATGAGCCCAGTTCCCTTGTGGATAACCTATTATTTCTACTTGGATGCTCTAGTTATTTTAGTTATTATTAAAACTCATTTTTTTTTCTACTGTGGGGGTCTCGATAATCAAATGTGCCTACATTTTAAAAATCCCTTCAAAATCTTGATTGATATTTGTTGAGCTCAGATTATATTTTCCTCATTATAACAGTGGTTCATTGTGTCCTTTTGTTCTGGGTTGTGCTTCTGGAATACAATTAATTTTACAGATATCTTCTATGTGCTAAACCCTGTGTTAGAAAATGAGTGGATAAGGTAGCATTTTATACCTTGATTTTTCAAGTTTATAAACAAAATAATTCATAGCAATTGAGGAAAACTAAAGGATCTTAGCTCCTAAAAGATGTATATTTACAGTATTGATGGTAGATATTTGTTCTTTATTCTGTTCCTGCCATTTTCTTATTTTGCTTTATTTCTCCATCATTATCACCTGCATTTTACATTACTCTTTCAAGTTTTTTTCCTTATCACCTTTATTTTCTTAAAAAAAAAAAAAGAGACTTATTTATTTGAAAGGCAAAGAGACAGAGAGAGAGGGGAGTCTTCCATCTGCTAGTTCATTCCCCAAATGGCCACAAAAGCTGGAGCTGGGCTGACCCAAAGCCAGGACCCAGAAGCTTCCCTCCAGGTCTCCCATGTAGGTGCAAGGGCCAAAGGATTCAAGCCATCCTCTGCTGCCTTCCCAGGCCATAACAGAGAACTGGATTAGAAGTGGAGCAGCCAGAACCAGTGCCCATATGGGATGCCAACACTACAAGTGGCAGCTTTACCTACTATGCCAGAGCACAACCCCTACCTCAGCACCTTTTTTTTTTTTTAAGTAAAGCATTTTATTTTATTTTTGTTGTTTGGGTTTTTTATTTGTTTTTCATTTTATCTTTATGAATTTTATCAGTTTTTGTATCCTATTATTATTATTACTATTTTTTACCAGAATCTACAAAGAGATCAAGAAACTCCACAACATCAAAACAAACAACCCACTTAAGAGATGGGCCAAGGACCTCAATAGACATTTTTCCAAGTGGCCAACAGACACATGAAAAAATGTTCAGGATCACTAGCCTTCAGGAAAATGCAAATCAAAACCACAATGAGGTTTCATCTCACCCTGGATTAGAATGGCTTACATACAGAAATCAACCAACAACAGATGCTGGCGAGGGTGTAGGGAAAAAGTCACACTAATCCACTGTTGGTGAGAATGCAAACTGGTAAAGCCACTATGGAAGACAGTTTGGAGATTCTTCAGAACCCTGAATATAACCCTACCATACAACCCAGCCATCCCACTCCTTGGAATTTACCCAAAGGAAATTAAATTGGCAAACAAAAAAGCTGCCTGCACCTTAATGTTTATTGCAGCTCAATTCACATTAGCTAAGACCTGGAATCAACCTAAATGCCCATCAACAGAAGACTGGATAAAGAAGTTATGGAACATGCACTCTATAGAATACTATACAGCAGTCAAAAACAATGAAATCTGGTCATTTGCAACAAAATGGAGGAGTCTGGAAAACATCATGCTGAGTGAAATAAGCCAGTCCCAAAGGGACAAATATCATATGTTCTCCCTGATCTGTGGCAACTAACTGAGCACCTAAAAGGATAACTGTAGAAGTGAAACTGACACTATGAGAAACAGTGACAGCCCTTGTCCTGACTGTCGAGGAACAACTTACTATTTTATTCTTTTTAGTATTTTCTCTTTCTACTTAAAACCATAGGTTGAACTCTTTAATTAACACACAATTATTCTTAGGTGTTTAAATTTAACTGAAAATTGATCCCTGTTAAAAATAAGAGTGGGAATAAGTGAGGGAAGAGTTGTACAGTTCTGCACATGCTCACTTGGACTTACCCCTAATGGTAGAGTTAGAAACCTTTTAAAGCTTCTGAAGTTTCATTTCTGCTCTAAACATCTTTCGATGAGAGCTTACATTTCATTTATATTTTCTGTTTCATAGATTTTTTTTTATTGCAGCTTTCTCCAATTTCCCTTCTTATCACTTCCTTCCTTTCTATTTCTTTCAAATAAAGCCACGCAGTAGGTGGAGTTTGATGCAACAATTGAGACATCACTGGGGATGCCTGCATTCCCTATTAGAGTGCCTGAGTTTGAGTCCAGGCTCTGTTTTCAATTCCAGCTTTCTGCTAATGCACACTCTGGAGGCAACAGGTAACTGGCTCAAGTACTGGGTTTCTGCCACTCTTGTGGAAGACCTGGGTTGATTTCAGAACTCCTGGCTTCAGCCTGGTCTAGCCACAGACGTTACATCTGGGAAGCGAACCAGGAGATTGAAGATCTTTATCAGTTTCTCTCTCTGCCTTTCAAATAAAACAATAATAATAATAAAAATAAATAAAATACAATGAAATTTAAGCAAAATAATATCAAAGAGTGAGTGCTTTATTTAAAAAAAAAAAAAAAGCTACTCAACCCTTTACTGTACAGACTATGTCCTCAGAAATAGTTCTCCTTCAACTTAAAAAAAAAATTTCAGGCATAGTTCACATACTCTCAAGTTCATCATTTAATATATTCATAGGGTTGTGCAACCATCATCACTCTTTAACTCTAATTTGGGAACATTTTTATTGCCCAAATAAAACTCTGTTCCTATCAGCGGTTACTCTGCAGGTCCATGCTGCTCCCAGCGTCTGGAAACCACTCAGCTGCTTCTCTCTCTATGGAACTGCCTGTTCTGGACATTTCACATCAATGGATCACGTACTAAGAGGTCTTATGTGTCTAGCTTCTTTCACTTAGTGTAATGTTTTTAAAAATTCCTTCATGGTATAACATGAATCAGTATTTCATTCCTTTTTATGGCCAAATAATACTTCATTATATTAATACATATCATGAGAAACATGTGGATTGTTTGCATTTCATAGTTACTTAATAATGCTGTTTTCAACATTTGTGTACAAGTTTTTAAGAGAGCACCTGTGTTCAGTTCTCTAGGAATAGAATTCCTGTATCATGGGGCCAGCTGTGGCATAAGGGTTAAAGCCAATGGTCTGCAGCACCAGCATCCCATATGGGCACTAGTTCACATCCCAGTTGCTCCACTTGTGATCCAGCTCCCTGCTAATGCACCTGGGAAAGCAATGAAAGTAGCCCAAGTGCTTGGGCCCCTACACCCATGTTAGAGACCAGGATGAAGCTCCTGACTCCTGGCTTTGGTCTGGCCCAGCTCTGACTGTTGCAGGCATTTGGAGGAATGAACCAATGGATGGAAGTTCTAGCTCTCTGTCTCTCCTTCTCGTTGTGTAACTCTGCCTTTCAAATAAATAAATAATTTTTTAAAAAAAGAATTCCTACATCATATGTAAATATATAATATTTTGAGGAAATACCAGGCTCTTTTCCCTAGCAGCTGCACTATTTTATGTTCACACCAGCAATGTGTGTGAGTTCTTATTTCTTTATTTTCCTGTCCATATCTATTTTCCTTAAAAAAAATTAAACCATCCTGGTGGGTTTGAATTGGTATCTCATTGTTGCTTTGATTTTCATTTCTCTTATGACTAATAATGTTGATCATCTTTCCTGTGCTTTTTGGCTACTTCCACATAGTCCATGGAGAAACATCTATTCAAACTCATTGTCAACTTTTAAATTTTTTTTGTTGAGTTGTAAGAATTCTTTATATATTCTGGATACCACTAGAACCTTATTAGATTCGTGCCTTATAAATATTTTCTCCCATTCTCTGAACTGTGCTTGTGCTTTTATGATGTCTTTTATTTTGTTTTATTTGTTCATTTAGAAGGCAGAGTGACAGAGAAGGAGGGAGAAACAAAAAGAAAGAGAGAGACAGGTAACCTTCCACTTATTGGTTCACTTCCCAAATGCCCTTAACAGCTGGGACTGCAGTCAGGAGCTCGTAACATTATAGATCTCCCTTGTGGTGGCAGCAATCCCCATGTGCTGCCTTCCAGGCAGATTGGCAAGAAGTTGAATGGTGAGACTCAATCCTGAAGCACTGTGATAAGATGACAGCATCTCAAGTGGCAGTTTAACCCACTTCGACACAACGCCTGCCCCCAGTGATGTCTATTGATGCACAAAAAACACTTTGAATGAAGTCAAACTGAGATACTTTTTATTTGGTTGCTTGTGCTTTTTGTGCCATATCTTTGAAACTATTGCCCAATTCAAGGTCAAGAATTATACTTAACGGGGCCGGTGCTGTGGCTTAGTGGGTAAAGCTCCACCTGCAGTGTTGGCATCCCATTTGGGCCCCAGTTCAAGTCTTGGCTGCTCCACTTCTGATCCAGCTCTCTGCTATGGCCTGGGAAAGCAGTAGAAGATGACCCAAGTCCCTGGGTCCCTGCACCCACGTAGGAAGCAGCTCCTGGCAGATGGAAGACCTCTCTCTCTCTCTCTCTCTCTCTGCCTTTTTCTCTCTGTGTGTAACTCTGACTTTCAAATAAATAAATAAATCTTTAAAAATTTATTTGAAAGTCAGAGTTACACACACACACACACAGAGAGAGAGAGAGAGAGAGAGGTCTTCCATCTGATGGTTCACTCCCATTTTGCTGCAATGGCTGAAGATGCACACTGATCCAAAGCAGGAGCCAGGAGCTGCTTCCAGGTCTCCCACGTGGGTGCAGGGGCCCCAAGGACTTGGGCCATCCTCTGCTGCTATCCCAGGCCATAGCAGAGAGCTGGATCGGAAGTGGAGCAGCCGGGACTAGAACCGGTGCCCATATGGGATGCCGGTGCTGCAGGTGGAGGATTAACCTACTGTGCCAGGGCGCTGGCCCCAAATAAAATAAATCTTAAAAAAAAAAAAAGAATTATCCTTCTGAGTTTTGTAGTTTTAGCTTTCACATTTGAGGCTTTGATTAATTTTTAGCTCATTTTTTGCTATGATATGAAATAGAGATCCAAGTTCTTTGCAGATGGTTATTCTTTTCTAAATGGATATCTAGTTGTCCCAGCACCACTTGTTAAAGACTTTTTTTCCCATTGGGTTGCCTTGGCAGCCTTGTTGACAATCAGTTTACCAGAGATGTCTGAGTTTACTCCAGTACTCTCAGATTTCTTCCATGAGCAATATGGCTCTTCTTCTGTCACTATCATTTCGTCTTCACTTCTGTAACTTCACAGTAAATTTTGAAATCCAGAAGCATGAGTCCTCCAACTTTGTTGTTTTTCATGATGTTTGACTATTCTTAGATCATTGCATTCCCATATGAATTTCAGAAGTAAGTTTGTCCATTTTTATGATAAAGACAGGAGGAATTTTGATAGGCATTGCATTGAACTTTTAAATCAACTTGGAGAGTAATATTATCTTTTTAAAAAAGATTTATTTTATTCATTTGAAATACAGAGTTACAAAGAGAGGTAGAGTTGGAGAAAGGGGTCTTCCATCCGCTGGTTCACTCCCCAATGGCTGCAACGGCCTTAGCTGTGCCAATCCAAAGCCAGGAGCCAGAAGCTTTTTCTGGATCTCCCACATAGGTGCAGGGGCCCAAGGACTTAGGCCATATTCTACTGCTTTTCCAGGCCATAACAGAGAGCTGGATTGGAAATGAAGTAGCCAGAACTCGAACCAACACCTATATGGGATGCTGGCACTGCAGGCGGCGGCTTTACCCGCTATTCCACAGTGCCAGCCCCTAAGGGAATATATTGAACAATAACGTTTATATTGCTTTAGGACTGCTAATTTGTAATAGAATAACATTAAAATAATACAGATACTCTTCCTACCTGTATATTATCATGTGATATGCTGATTCCAGTTGTTTAGGCAGGGAAGAAAAAGATGGTTAATAAAATAAAAAGGAAATAATAAAATAAAGATGAAAAGGTTTCTGTTGTCACACATTCCAGTGTCATGCA
Source organism: Lepus europaeus (assembly GCF_033115175.1). Classification (NCBI taxonomy): domain Eukaryota; kingdom Metazoa; phylum Chordata; class Mammalia; order Lagomorpha; family Leporidae; genus Lepus; species Lepus europaeus. The sequence goes on from NC_084840.1 coordinate 31,972,186, forward strand.
TGCTGTGGCAAGACAACAAATGCCAACAAAAAATGGAGAAACTTCTGTAGACCTTCCACAAGTGATACAGGAATTGTATGGGAGAGCCAAGGACTTGCACAGACCTTTTCAGCAAAAAAAATGTAGTTTTGTTTATTTATACATTAACTCAATATCTTTTGAATGCCTGTTATATCAGGTATGGTGCAAGGTAACAGAGAACCTGGGATGAATAGAAAAGACCTCTTGTCCCCCCTCTAATGGAAGTTACATAAGTTACTTTCCATAACCACATAAGTCAAGAAATATACACATCCATCACCCCTTGTCAATTATTTTGATATATAAAAAACTTTGATAGCAGAAAGTGTTTTCTTAACTCCTTTGACAGTAAAATCTGATCTATTTATGTGTAAAACCTAATTTATTTGTTTGCTTAGTTATCCATCCATCCCACTTGGTGGAAGTATTTGTGTGTTTCACTACAGAAATTTTAATGTTCTGGAGTACAAGGGGTTGTCCTATTCTTTAAAATATTGTTTATGCAGCACATCATCTTACTGAAAAAATAAACATCTGAATTATGAACTAACTACACCTGATATGAATGGTTTCCAGCAAGAAGACTAGAAGAGAATCTTGGGGACAGAAGATAGTGAAGTTCCCTGGTGTTACAAAGACTACCATCAGGATGCAGTGGTAGCAAAGAGTCAAGGGATAGCTGGCTGAGTTGAGGTTTGATCTGTTTGGGGCTGAAGTCCTATCTCCTTTGGGATATACAAGTTGAGACCTGAAAAATAAGAAAACTACCACGGAGAGTGGATGGGAGAAGGCAATGCAGAGAGCATTTACAGGCAAAGAGAAAACACAAGCAACTTCTCAGAAGGGAAAGGAGGCCTTTTGTAACTGGGACACAGAAACTCTTGCAACTTTGACAAAGTGGGAAGGGACTTTTTGTCCCACTCATAAATGTAGATCTGTCTACCTTCCCTTCCCCACTCCCCAAAAGATTGTCTTTTCCTATCAGATGAGAACATGCAGGCTGAAGAGGAGCTTTTCACCTCCCCCGGAATGAGTGTTCTAGGATACCACTCGTGTGACTGGTTGGAAAAGTCTGAGTTTACTACAAATGCAGCACTCTGCTTGGATCTCTGATTAGACAAAAGCTGTTGCTTCTCTGCCCAAAATGTGTGGCTCCCACTACAAATGAAACCTGTGAAAATGACTTGATCAACAGCTGAAATGCTCCATTGGAACAACTTTTGCCACCATCTTTAGAGAACTTCTTTCACAGTCCCCATTCTCAGCCTCCTTCCATAAGTAAGTTATTTTTTTTTAATAATAATAGAACAATTTTGCATACGTACTATATTGAATTCAGAAAAGTTAATCTGAGTCCATAATGAAATAAACACAATTAGCGATCGAGAGAGTAATCTATTTATTTTATAAAGAAGTGCTGGTCACCACTTCATTGTGTCATGAAACTTTCTCTTAGTTGAGTACATTAATGACTCCAGAGATGGGCTAACACTTGGTGCTTCATGTGTGAATAAAAGTGGCTGTTCAGTACTAAGTGCGTTGTGAGTGTGTGCAGGAATGAATTGCTAGTACTCTTACAGTCAAGGGGCAGGAAATTGGCCGTTCCCACCAATGTAATGTGTGAAAGCTGGCTGTACTTCTGCCCCGATAACCAGAGTTAGACAGTGCAATTTTGATTGGTGAAACTGCAGTTTGAATTTCCTCTGATGTTAAGACCCTCTTTTATGAATAGAAATTCCTTCATAATTGTTAGATGCATATGAAAGAAAAGTTATCAGAACACAGGAGGCAACTTCACTGCCCATCATGTTTTGAACTCCTTCCTCCAAAAACTGTTAAAATTTCTGAATGTCAGAAAATTTTTCCCACAAAATCCACTGAGTCTAAAGCTGTATTTGCATGATGGCAAAAGCTGAGTTAAGGTAAAAATTTTGTTATTTGAATGGTCAGATGTCATCTACATCAACTGAATGGAAAATAGCTGATAATTGGCCATATGTTTGGCTTTACATTTGATTGGTTGTTTTCAAATTATTTTCTACTTGAACACACCTGAGGGTTACAAAACACCCCATCAGTTAGAGTAATTCTCAAGGGATGGGGAGGGAACTTGTTCTGCTTTGGATGGAGGGAGGGACTCGGGAAAGTCTCTCAGGTGATTCTCAGATGTCCCCCTAGGGGACCATCATGAGGCAAAGACTTAGTAGAAATGAGGCGTTTTATGAGTGAGCTGTCTCAGTGGCCTCACACTGAAAATGACATCATCAATTATGGTATTTAAGTCACCATTTTCAAAGACTAGACTTCTAGACCAATTTTAAGATTATGCTATACAACCAAACTGAGATACAAAACAAGATAACACTGATTGAAATGGCCAACTTCAATAACTGTGTGAGGTTATTGAAACAAAATTGCTACCTTGACCATATTTCTACATAATTGATTTTGGGATAGGCAAGTGTTTTTAAGCAAGAAATAATTTTAATTTGTGTTTTCATTTGTTTAACATACATTTCTGATGGATCTACTTCTCTATATTCTACTGGGTTCAATAGCTTCATACTGTGTAGCCTTTGTTGCTAGTTTCTTGTGCATTAAAAAGTCTTGAATTGCTTTAAAAATCAGCCCAATTCATTTCAGTCTTAGGAATATAAAATTAAACAAAAGCCAGTTTTAAATATTAGAAGTGAATTTCTCTTATTAGGGTTTTCTAAAAACCATGCCATAAATAGTCTTCTATTTTTGTATTCTGCATGTTTGTATAACTACATATTATATACACATGTCTAAATACCCTTATTAAGAAGACACACACAATTTAACTATATTAAACCAAAGATTAATGTCCAGAATTAGGTGAGTAATATGCCACATGAGCTTGATCATTTAATTAATATCAAATGTTCAAACATAAAATAAAATACAAGAGCTCTTACCCTCACTTTTACATATAATTTACCTAGACAATTAAGAAAGATGGAATCACAAGAATATAAAATGCTTACAACTCTGTGCCCTCTACCTTGATTAATTATTTTGTTCCTGACCATACCTGGGAAGATTCCCAATTTCTAAGGTCCTGGTATATATCCATCCAAAGAGAAAGTCTTTCTGATTTCCTGTGACTCAGAAGAAAAATGGACATAGCCATACTGATGGGCTTGAAAGGATTGTGAGCTCCAAAACTGACCTTGATACCGTCTAATTGCAAAATCTACCTGCAAGATTTTGTGATTCACACAGTTCTGTTCTGTGCCATATTACAAAGCAAAAGTATCTTCAAAAATTACTCCTAGGAAAAAAGAGCATCATCTTATATTTTAGTCCTTATGAATCTTCTCATATTCAAGGGTATACTCTCAATGACTTCACATTGAAAGATAACATAGCATTTAGGGGCTAAAAATGAACAATTCTACATGTCATAAATTTATATTGCTGATGGAAACGGTTTAAGAAAAAAACTACAAAATATAGCATAGGTCAATAATTATTCTGGGAGTATATGCCACAATTACAATTATGGCTGCTATTGTAATCAAGTCTTTTAAAGATCATTTAAAAATACCGTTGTATTATTCCATTTTTTGTTGCTATAACAAAATATGCAATACTCAAGACAAACTAACTTTATAAATGAAAGATGTTTATTTAGCTCATACTTTCAGCTCCCAGCTTTGACTCAGGGTCCTGTGCTGGCCATTGTGGGCATTTGGGGAGTGAACCAGTGGATGGGAGCTCGCTCTCTCTCTCTCTCTCTCTCTCTGCTTCTGCCTCTTTAAAAAGATTGACATAAAGTGAGCAAACACTTTTGTTTTTTAAATTGGTGTATTAGGTAATGTATATGTGAATCTCTAAAGTCAATTATTTAAGTTGACATTTGATTATTTCCAATGTAGCTCAAAACTATTTATTCAAGTTACATGACTTTTTAATCTTAATGAAAGAAATGAAACATTGTATTTCATCTTGTATTTCAGCTCATATTAGGTATAGACATACATGGTATTATGCTTATTATGCTTATACTTTTACACTTCAGAATTAAGTGTGTTAGCCTTTGCCCAACTCAAGTAAGTTATTCATTTGATTTAAACCCAAGCATCATTATTTACCATTTAAATTTTTAAGACTTATTTATTTATTTGAAATGCAGAGTCCCAGAGTGGGGTGGGGGGAAACAGAGAGATGTTCCATTTTCTAGTTTATTCCCCAAATGGCCCCAACAGCAGGAGCTGGTCTGATCTGAAGCCAGGAGCAAGGAGCTTCTCCGGAGTCTCCCACATGGGTGCAAGGGCCCTAGCACTTGGGCCATCTTCTACTGCTTTCCCAAGCATATTAGCAGGATCAGAAGTAGAGCAACTGGAACATGAACCAGTGCCCATTGGGATGCTGGTGCTGCAGGCGGTGGCTTTAACTGCCAGGCTATAGCGTTGGCCCCCATTTAAGAATTGTTTGTTGATAATTATAATAGTGTGTCTATATTTGTTTTTTTCATTTATTTTATCATTGCAAGTATATTTTAAGTCATTGTAGTCAGAAGATAATATGTTGGTTGCTTAAAATTTTAATAAAAGTAAGAGTAAGGCAGCCATATTTAGCAAATAAAGTATAGGATGCCCACTTAAATTTGAATTTCAGATGAACAATGCATTTTTTAAATGTAAGTTTGTCCTGTGCAGAATTCCAAACATACTGTACTACAAAAGATCAGCTGTTCCTCTCAAATTCAAATATCACCAAATGACCTGTATTTTATCTGTAGTCTTTTCCTGTGGTGAATTAAGAATTTACTGTTTTCATGTTTAAAATGGATGAATGGATAAAATTGCTAGAGGAATTTTCAGTACAGTAACTTTGGGGAGAGATTTATTTTCTGGGTTCTCAGACACTGAAACATGGCAACAAGCCCAGCCCATCACACTGACTCAGTGCTTACTAGATTCTGTCCAAAATAACTCCTGTCTCGGTCTCCATGTAGTCTTCTCTCCCATCATTACTAAGTATGTTGCTTTTACTTTCACCTGATAAGAGCTATTTCTGACCAGAAAGTGCATGAAGCATGCCATATCAAACAAAGCAACCTTGTGCAGGATGCTACAAAGAATTGTTTAGGGATCTGCTCATTATTCTAATGATGGGAACTACTCGGTTCATCAGGGAAACATTTCTCTAAGGTGTATCCCAGAGACATATAAAAAATCATAAAATTTGAAATTCTTCTTATCATCTTAGCAGCCTTGAAAAAAAGCTTTTTGAAAAAGGGTAACGCGGAGGACCCGTGTTATTTCTGTATGACATTAGCGCCCATTACTGTTCTGCATACATTATAAACATTACACAAGGGTCATCATGAACCCTGCAGTGCAAATTTTCATAAGGCGATTTATTCCTGCCTAGTGGGCAGTTAAACCTCCTTTGTGTATAGGAGCAAAGTGTGTTCCAGCAATAAATAGCACAGAAAGCACTATCGCGTCTCCTTTCCCCCCACAAGTGCAGCCCTTGGTGGATCAGACATTCTTCTTCTCTTTTCACCACTGACTGGATGCTCTGGCATGATTACAAAAGTCACACTACTCGTGATAGTCTGTTATTGGTTAACTAGACAAAGCCCAACAGGTCGGGTGACCTATTTTTGCTTTTTGACAGTGCAAGTCAAAGTACTTAACTTCAATCACGATCTCATTTGCAAACCCCCCAAAATAAAAAGCATGACAGTGAACACTAATATGATGGTAATTTCATACTGTTTCTGCTTATGAATTTGTCTTTCCCTTATTAATCATCCAATAAAGTACTGACACTGCAGAATCCTGACGTGGCTCAACAAACCATGGACTAAGGACAGTAGCACCCTCAAGGAAGAGGCTCCAGCCAAGCTGGAGAAGCGCAAAGCTTTTATTAACACCAGAGGCCCATTAGAGTGCTCTCTGTTCACCTTCACTGGAGCAATAAATGAAGAGAGCTTCACCGGAGAGGACTCCTACTGTCTTTGTGCTGGTAATGCACAGCCAAGCTGTAGTCATGTTGTAACGCTTGTAAGAAACAGATGTTCTTTCCCTGACAAATCTCCTTTCTTGATTTATTATTCATTTGCTCAAATCACAATGGAAAGTCTTTGGCCCATTAATTAAATTCCAAGCAAAATAAAATTTGCAGCAGAACTCATTACTGGTAAATGACTTTGACACTTCATCAGATTTGAAGGTAAAATGGGCGACTTTAGGAAGTTAAAGGTGGAGGGAGCCTAGGCCTTTTCTGCAACCGCTGCAAGATGATAAAGATTGTGATGAAATTTTTATGTTAAGTACTGATCTTGGAAAGTTCAATTTTCTCCCCCCGCCCCTGCATCCCTTTTCTGTCCCTACCAGGATCTACTTTCTGGCTTCTTTTACAGAAAGAACTGAAGGAGCCACTTGGATTTCAAATACGTTTATGTATGTGGGTATCATATCTTGTTCCAAACACAAAAGCACGTATTTTTTTTTCAGCATGTAGAGGAGAGAAAGTTGGCACGTTGTGTTTTTGATGTATTACCTTTTGAATAAAGGTCCAGGGGAAATCTAATAACCATGAACTGCAGCATGACAAAGGAATTAAAACTGGGACTTCAGAATGGAGCACAGGGAATTTTGACAACCCGATCTGAACATCCAAACATTTTAGCTAAAGTGAAGCAAAGAGTGATATACACCAAGTCACAGGCAACTCAAAAAGAGATATAAATACTTTTAGAAAAAGGGCAGAACCCATGGTTTTCTTCAGAAATAGAACACACATTGAAGTCAGATTTTTGAAGCTGTAAAAAATATAATCAGCTATAACAAAGCTTGCTTGCATGGGAAGTAGCATTCCATTTCTATTTGCGTCATGCCCATTTTTGTGTGACTTTTAATAATGAAATGTATCTTTTTTCAGTGATTCGAATTGTGCTTTCCCCCTACAATTGTGCAACGTCTGTTGTTGTGATCCATTTCTCCAAGAATGATACATACACGAAATGCATAAAAGTCAAAGGGATTTTATTTTTTAGAGATATTACACTCTGAATTTAGGCTGCTAGATGAAGGAATACTTAACAAATGTCATATCAAAAATGCCTAGGTTAAGGAATGAGATAGTATATTTTACCACTCAAGTCAAGTATACATTTCTGAAATAAGAAAGAATATGAGGATCTCCCATGCAACGTTAGGCGGCTCTGCCCATCCACTTGGAGAAAACACCTTATCTTGATGCTTGTGAAGAAACATGAGGGTGAATGAAAAATGGTTGCAAGCTTTAAAGCAGGATATTAAGTCATGTTTGTCATTTTAAGGTTTGGGTTATGATACTAATTTGATTAAAGTTAAGATGAAATGAGGCTGATACCAAATGCAGGTAAATTTTTTTTGATGAACATTGAAGTCTCAGATTAACGGTGTTAAATAAGCCTCAGCAGCATATTTAAAATGTACGCACTTTAATTAAAGATTTGTGATAATTCAGAAAGACTCAGTGCTGGCTTCTATTGTGCCATGTCAAACAGCAGTTGTTTCATGAATGAAATGGCACTGAGAGAAGAGGATAATTTTAACATAGTTAGAAGCATCATATATGTTACCTAAAAAGATTGATAATGTTTACTATTTATTGTCTTAAAAAGTTTAACAAGATCAACAAATCTATAATAGCAAAGAAGAAGAAAAACAAAGAAAACATTTCCCATATGCTTAAAAGCAGCAGCACCACAGGGCCGACGCTGTGGCGTAGCGGGTAAAGCCGCTGCCTGCAGTGCCGGCATCCCATATGGGAGCTGGTTCTAGTCCTAGCTGCTCCACTTCTGATCCAGCTCTCTGCTATGACCTAAAAAATAAAAGCAGCAGCTCCAATTCTATGGAAGCATTGTTCTCCCTGATCCTAACTGCCCTTTCTGCTGCTGTCCCAACTAGGCTCTGTGTTCAATTTCAATCCCTTTTACATGGACCGAGAAATAAAAATATGAGAAACAAAGAAACCCAAATGTGAGAAAGACAGAAAAGAGTCTCGTGAAAAACAGAGGCCAGGAAAGCTGAGAGTGTGTTCTGAGTCTAAGAAAGCAGCCCAGATCCTCGGACCTATAATTCTTTGGCCTAATCCTAGATAAAGTGGAACTTTACATGGTGAAGGAAGTTGTAAACTGAATCTAAATCATATTTTGAATTTAACAAACATACAAAAGCCTTTCTACTAAGTAGTCAACTACCTTTCAAAGTAGTTACTTTGGTGGACTACCAGCTTGCTTTAATGATGTCGTTGCTCAAAAGTCCTGTAACTCTACATGAAATGCCTTGAGCATCACTGTCTGTTATTTAGAGTCAAATTTCTTTTTAACGCATGGACGATATTATACCACTAATGATCAAATTATACATCCAATTTGACTCCTACATGACATTTGGCTGCTTCCAAAAAAACAAACCCATCTTCAAAAAGAGTAAATTTGCCAATAATCAGGACATTCTCAAGTTCTCAAGGTTGTTTCAAAAAGGGAGTAAAACAATGTTTTTGATCATGAATATATCAATGGAATTTATGTATGTTTTTTCAAGGTGTCAACTTTGAAGGGGGTATCATTCTTCTGGGTGAATTAATTGTAACTTATTAACTAAAATATCATTTTTAACCATATAGATGCTCTTTGAGTAAAGAAATTGGTATATGGATATCTCTGTGCCTTTATTTTTATCATACTCATAGTACTGAGAATGGAGGCATAGCAATAATATTTCAGGCCCCTTTAGCACCTGCTTTGGTACCTTAAAATAAAAACTAACAGTTGTTGAAGTCTTAAGGTACACGTTATTGAACACCTCAAATAAAAATACTATTGGTTTTGCATAAATGAAAGCTAAGTATTTGGTGTCTAACTGATCAGGAAAAAATACAGTCTTGAGGTGACTGACAAGAAAAGTATTGCTATGAAAACAAAGGTGGGTATACAAAATGGAATGAAGCTGGGGCCGCGGCTCAATAGGCTAATCCTCCACCTAGCGGCGCCGGCACACCGGGTTCTAGTCCCGGTCGGGGCACCGGATTCTGTCCCGGTTGCCCCTCTTCCAGGCCAGCTCTCTGCTGTGGCCAGGGAGTGCAGTGGAGGATGGCCCAAGTCTTTGGGCCCTGCACCCCATGGGAGACCAGGATAAGCACCTGGCTCCTGCCATCGGATCAGCACGGTGTGCCGGCTGCAGCGCACCGGCCGCGGTGGCCATTGGAGGGTGAACCAATGGCAAAGGAAGACCTTTCTCTCTGTCTCTCTCTCTCACTATCCACTCTGCCTGTCAAAAATTAAAAAAAAAAAATGGAATGAAAAAAGTGAAGAGTATCAGTATTCAAAAGTCAGTAAAAGAAATAGCAAGACTTCTTAAGGATAGTTAATTGAACAAAAATGAACTTTAAAAAGGAAAGAGAAGGTGGGGTATGGGCAGGGCGAAGGGGACACCATCAGTGGGAGTTTTTCTTCAGTGGATTGGTAAAGGTGGAGGCGGGGGTCACAGATGCCAGATATAAGGAGGGAAGAAAGAAAACACTCTTGTACCATCCAGGAGATGAAAAATAACAGTATCAAGATCTGGAGCCAAATCCTATTTTGTTGGTGCCTTAGTAACCATTTTTGCCCAATGATTCATTTGCTTAAAACAGTGGGATTCTGGGAGGCACTTGTGATGGCTCAAGTAATTGAGTTCTGGTCAGCCATGTGGAAGACCTTGATTGAGTCCCTGACTCCCAGCATTTGGAGAGTGGACTAGCAATGTGAGCTCAGTCTCTGTGTGCCTATCAGTCTGTCTCTGCCTCTGTGTTTATTTAACAAAATAAAAGGAACAGAGGAGTGGAATTCAGGTTAAAATTAGAAAGTTTACTTTCTTGTCAGTGCCATGGCTCACTTGGCTAATCCTCCGCCTGCTGCGCTGGCACCCTGGGGTTCTACTCCTGGTTGGGGCGCCGGATTCTGTCCCAGTTGCCCCTCTTCCAGGTCAGCTCTCTGCTGTGGCCCGGGAGGGCAGTGGAGGATGGCCCAAGTCCTTGGGCCCTGCACCCACATAGGAGACCAGGAGGAAGCACCTGGCTCCTGGTTTCAGATTGGTGCAGCACGCCGGCCGTGGAGGCCATTTTGGGGGGGTGAACCAATGGAAGGAAGACCTTTCTGTCTCTCTCTCTCACTGTCTAACTCTGCCTGTCAAAAAAAAAAAAAAAAAGAGAGAGAGAGAGAAAGAAAGAAAGAGAGAAAGAAAGAAAGTTTACTTTCTCATTCTTTGCCCTGACTCTGGATTCTACCTGTAACTTTACACAGCTTCCTTGGAAAGAAGCATCTTTTTTTAAAAAAAAGGTTTATTTATTTATTTGAAAGAGTTATACAGAGAGAGGAGAAGTAGAGAGAGAGAGAGAGAGAGAGAGAGAGATCTTCTATCCACTGGTTCACTCCCCAATTGGCCGCAACAGTGGGAGCTGCACTGATCTGAATACAGGAGTCAGATGCTTCTTTTGGGTCTCCCACGTGGGTGCAGGGCCCAAGGACTTGGGCCATCTTCTACTGCTTTCCCAGGCCATAGTAGAGAGCTGGATTGGAAGTGGAACAGCTGGGACTCCCATATGGATGCTAGCACTGCCACCTGCAGTGCTAGCTGCCTGCTACACCACAACACCGGCCCCAAGAAGCATCTTTTTAGAAAGAAGTTGTCTCCTTTTTAATTCTATCAATTATTATTAGCAGACACTGGCCTTATTTATGTGATCCCTTTGACACTTAATCCTATCTTTATGATCATTTATTAACTTAAACAGATAACTTTAATTAGTAAGATGGCATTGGTACCTTCCAACTTAATGGGATTTGGAGTCCCATGGCAAGTTTTTAGCTTTACCCTTAGGGATAAATCCGAAAGAGTGTGTGCCGAACTCCCTCTCTTATTCCCACTCTTATTTTTAACAGGATCAATTTTCAGTTGGATTTAAATACCTAAGAATAATTCTGTATTAATTAAAGAGTTCAACCTATGGTATTAAGTAGAAAGAGAAAAAAAATAAAAAGAATAAAATAGTAAGCTGTTCCTCAACAGACAGGACAAAGGCTGATCAAGTCATTGTTTCTCATAGTGTCAGTTTCACTTCTACAGTTATCCTTTTAGGTGCTCAGTTAGTTGTCACAGATCAGGGAGAACATATGATATTTTTCCTTTTGGGGATGGCTTATTTCACTCAGCATGATGTTTTCCAGATTCCCCATTTTGTTGCAAATGACTGGATTTCATTTTTTTTTACCACTGTGTAGTATTCCATAGAGTACATATCCCATAATTTCTTTATCCAGTCTTCTTCTTTTTTTTTTTTTAAACATGCACACACACACACACACTCATGCTTTTTTTTTTTTTTTTTTTTTGACAGGCAGAGTGGACAGTGAGAGAGAGACAGAGAGAAAGGTCTTCCTTTTGCCGTTGGTTCACCCTCCAATGGCCGCCACGGTAGGTGCGCTGCGGCCGGCGCACCGCGCTGATCCGATGGCAGGAGCCAGGTGCTTCTCCTGGTCTCCCATGGGGTGCAGGGCCCAAGCACTTGGGCCATCCTCCACTGCACTCCCTGGCCACAGCAGAGAGCTGGCCTGGAAGAGGGGCAACCGGGACAGGATCGGTGTCCCGACCGGGACTAGAACCCGGTGTGCCGGCGCCGCAAGGCGGAGGATTAGCCTAGTGAGCCACGGCGCCGGCCTTTATCCAGTCTTCTGTTGATGGGCATTTAGGTTGATTCCATGCAGACTCATAGAATGACAAATGCCCTAAACAGCACTCTGGCCTCAGAATCAGTCCTTAAGGCATTCAGATCTGGATAAATAGCGCATGAGAGTATCTCAGGCATGGAAAGCTGAGACACTGTGGCAAAAACTGACCTAAATGAAAGATCTCTGTGAATGAGATCCCAGTGGAAAGAATGGGCCATCAAAGAAGGAGGGACCTTTCTCTGAAGGGAGGAGAGAACTTCCACTTTGATTATGACCTAGTCTAAATAAGGTCGGAGTTCCTGAACTCAAGAGGCTTCCATAGCCTTGGCAGCTCATGACAAGAGCCTCAAGTGATTACTGACGCCATAAACAAGAGTGTCAATTGTTAAATCAACAACTGTGCACTTAACTCCCCATGTAGGATCTCTGTCCTTAATGTGTTGTACTATGTGAATTAACAGTATAACTAGTATTCAAACAGTACTTTATACTTTATGTTTCTGTGTGGGTGCAAACTGTTGAAATCGTTACTTAGTATTTACTAAATTGATCTTCTGTATATCAAGATAATTGAAAATGAATCTGGATGTGAATGGGATGGGAGAGGGAGTAGGAGATGGGATTGTTTGAGGGTGGGAAGGTGGTTATGGGGGAAAGAACCACTATAATCCAAAAGTTGTACTTTTGAAATTTATATTTATGAAATAAAAGTTTTCTATTAAAAAAAAGAAAGAAGTTGTATGTCAGGCTGGCGCTGTGGCATAGTAGGCTAAGCCTCTGCCTGTGTTGCCTACATCCCATATAGGCACCGGTTCAGTCCTGGCCCCCTTACTCACTCTTCAATTCAGTTGGGACCCTTGACTTAATATTTTTCAATCAATTTGCTCCTCTTCCACTTCCTCTAATTATGGCCTGGAAAAGCAGTAGAAGATGGCCCAAGTGCTTGAGACCTTATGCCTGTGTGGGAGACCTGGAAGAAACTCCTGGCTCCTGGTTTCAGATTGGCCCAGCTCCAGCTGTTGTGGTCATTTGGGGAGTGAATCAGCAGATGGAGGACATTTCTCTGTCTCAGGCTCTCTCTCTCTCTCTCTCTCTTCCTCTCTCTCTCTCTGTAACTCTGCCTTTCAAATAAATAAATAAAATCTTTAAAAAATAAAATTAAAAAAATAAAGAGGTTGTATGCAAGGTATGTGGATCATTACAAATTTATTCCCTAATCGCAAAAGTAATCTCAAAGTCTAATTCAAAGGACACTCTGCCTGTCTGAGGGACGAATAACTGCAGTGCAAGCTTTGAAGAACAGATTCTCAACAAGAGTTGAGATATTCTTATGAGAACATGCTGTGGGAGTTCAGGTACTTGTCGGAAGAAAAATAAAAAGGCTTAAGTCCACTTAATATGTGCTCCATTATCATGCAAAATAAAGTGATAAAACTGTGAGACATCCTAGTACAATTCTAGTTAAGTTACTGAATGAATAAATAAAGGTCAATGCAAATTCTTGGAAAATACTGTTTTCAACTGCTCAGTCTCAACATCTACACTGAATTAAATTTGAAATCAATGCATTTACTTTCAATATTCCAAGAGTGTTCATTATAATGGCCTAAATTAAAGATTTATTGCTATGTGGTCTCTCAACTGCAGGTGAAAATAGCCAGGTGCTCATAGCCAATAAGCAACAGCCAATAAGCATCATTGATTTGCCAGGCTGTGATGCCAAGCAGGAATGTTTTTGATGCGTGGCAAGGTAGCAGAAAGCAAATTTGCCACTATAATCTGCTTTGTGGCATTTCTGTCTCAGAAGGCCAGCAGGTCAAAATATAGAGGAAGAAGCCATTCTTTTCTTTTTTTAAAACTTTTATTTAATAAATGTAAATTTCCAAAGTACAGCTTTTGGATTATAGTGGCTTCCACCCCCCCCCCCATAACCTCCCTCTCACCCGCAACCCTCCCATCTCCCACTCCCTCTCCCATCCCATTCACATCCGGATTCATTTTCAATTATCTTTATATATAGAATATCAACTTAGTATATAGTAAGTAAAGATTTAAACAGTTTGCACCCACACAGATACACAAAGTGTAAAGTACTGTTTGAGTACTAGTTATACCGTTAATTCACATAGTACCACATATTAAGGACAGAGATCCTACATGGGGAGTAAGTGCACAGTGACTCCTGTTGTTGATTTAACAATTGACACTCTTGTTTATGGCGTCAGTAATCACCCAAGGCTCTTGTCATCAGTTGCCAAGGCTATGGAAGCCTCTTGAGTTCAGGAACTCCGACCTTATTTAGACAAGGCCATAGTCAAAGTGGAAGTTCTCTCTTTCCTTCAGAGAAAGGTCCCTCCTTCTTTGATGGCCCGTTCTTTCCACTGGGATCTCACTCACAGAGATCTTTCATTTAGGTGTTTTTTTGTTTGTTTGTCTGTTTTTTTTTTTTTTGCCACAGTGTCTTGGCTTCTTTTGCTTACTTTCTGGCTAATGAGCACTTTATTTTTCCTCTTCCTCCTATATTTTCACTCTCATTGCTACAGTCTTTGACTAAACAAGTGTTCTTATGATGCCAATATGAGCATCAAATTGTGGGAAGATAGTCTTGGCTACCAGAGTATAGTGGATGGAAGTCATATTCAGAGACCAAACAGGCTCTTCAGTAGTCAGCACTCCACTTAGAGCTGCCTGTCACTGGGAATTTTAAAAATGGCAGTTAGAAAGTGAGCAATGTACTTGGGATTAGAAGATCAAGACTGGAGGCCCAACATGGTCCTTTTTAGCTGTAAAACCTCAGACAAGTATATCAATCACCTGATCGCTGTGAGACCGGTCTTCTCATCTATAAAGCATCAAGTAGGGAATCCCAAATCCTTCTTTATCTAACATCTTACCATTTTATGCAGTATTTTGAATGATTTCAGTTCTTATTTCAGATTCTAAGCTCTTTATCTAGGAATCAAAATAATAACTTCCTATTGAGTGCTTATTATGTAAGAGTTTCTGGGAAAGATGTCTTAGGCACACGAGTATGTTTTCTGCTCTTTTCAGTAATCCTTAGTCTCCATTTGAAGATGGAAATATTGATTATTAATGATATTAGAGAACTTCTCTGAAGACATAAAATTGTTAAGAGGCTGGGCTCAGATTAAAATCTAAGTTTCTCTAACACTAGTGCTTTTTCTGTTATACTACATTCAACTTTTGGAAACTCACTTTTTTTTTTTTTAAAGAAGGAAAAGTTGAAAAGTTGAAGATGAAAAACAGATCCTGGGGCCGGCGCCCTGGCTCACTTGGTTAATCCTCCACCTGTGGTGCCAGCATCCCATATGGCGTTGGGTTCTAGTCCAGGTTGCTCTCTGCTGTGACCTGGGAAGGGAGTGGAGGATGCCAAGTGCTTGGGCCCTGCACCCACATGGGAGATCAGGAGGAAGCACCTGGCTCCTGGCTTCAGATTGGCGCAGCATCCCGGCCGTGGAGGCCATTTGGGGAGTGAACCACGGAAGCAAGACCTTTCTCTCTGTCTCTCTCTCTCACTGTCTATAACTACCTGTCAAATAAGTTAAAAAAAAAAAAAAAGAAGAAGAAGAAGAAAAAAGAAAGAAAAAAGAAAAAAAGATCCTGAGTAATACATTACAATTTATTTTAAAATAGGGCTGGCGCCATGGCTCAACAGGCTAATCCTCCACCTAGCAGCGCCGGCACACCAGGTTCTAGTCCCAGTCAGGGCGCTGGAGTCTGTCCCTGTTGCCCATCTTCCAGGCCAGCTCTCTGCTATGGCCCGGGAGTGCAGTGGAGGATGGCCCAAGTGCTTGGGCCCTGCACCCCATGGGAGACCAGGAGAAGCACCTGGCTCCTGCCTTCAGATCAGCACAGTGTGCTGGCCACAGTGCACCGGCCGCGGCAGCCATTGGAGGTGAACCAATGGCAAAGGAAGACCTTTCTCTCTGTCTCTCTCTCATTATCCACTCTGCCTGTCAAAAATAAATTTTAAAAAATTTAAAAAACCAATTTATTTTAAAATAAAATTTATTTTATTTTAAAGATTTATATTTATTTGAAAGTCAGAGTTACACAGAGAGACGAGAGGCAGAGAGAGAGAAAGAGAGAGCAGTCTTCCATCCAGTGGTTCACTCCCCAATTAGCCACAATGTTAGGAGCTGCGCTGATCTGAAGCCAGCAGCTAGGAGCTTCTTCCAGGTCTTCTCCCACATGGGTGCAGGGGCCCAAGCACTTGAGCCATCTTCTACTGCTTTCCCAGGCCATAGCAGAGAGCTGGATGGGAAGTGGAGTAGCCGGCACTAGCGCTACAGTGCTGACCCCAGTAAAATTTATTTTAAAAATAAAAATTCAACACAAATGGTTACATACATAGACATACACATCCTTTACACAAAGTAGAAGTCCTTTTAAATTAAGAACATCAGGAGATAGGATTCTTCCCCTTTCCTCCACATTGAAATATTCCCCAGAAGGGGATTTGAATATAACTCAAATCAATACATAATACCAATTATTAAGTATTAACTAATTTATTTCAACAAACATTTCTTAGACATTTCTTAGATGCCTACTAACTGGTTTGGTGGAGGGCAAGGTGGGTATACACAGCCTCCTCTCTTGGAGAGGTCTTAGCTCTAGCAAGAAGACTCTGGATCATAGCACACAATAAGGGGCTGTAGAGAAACCTAGAGAAGAATTTTCCAACACAACCTGCATATTAAGAAAATCTCTGAAGAATTTAATGCAAAAACTGTACCCTGAAGAATCAGTTCAAGGTATACAGAGGATGTCCTGTGGGTGGTGGGAGAGAACAGAGGGATGTGAAAAAGAAACCCTGCATTTTCATTTTCCGCTGAGCTTTGAAAATTAGGCAACCAACCCTGGCTCTAGGTTTGCAGAGAGAAACGTAGAGATGGCACAAAACATGTGCATATTTGCAAGTAGAGGAAAGGTAAACTCTGGGTGTTAAAAGTATGGTCCATGAACTGGAGCTGGTCTCTGAAGTATTTATGATGAAATGTTAGGGTGCCACAACTGAGAGTATTTAGACAGATTATGGACATTAGATAGGATAATTAGAATTTTATATCTGTTGAATATAGTAAAAAATATTTGAGCTTGCATTTTGCATCCATTTGAGGTTTAAAAAATCATTTCTTAAATTCATTTTTATTCTAGTTTATAAAAATATCAGATCATACTGAGTCAGAAATTAAAACAAGAAAACCAACAAGGATATGCTGTTTTCCCACAGATAGTTGGAGAAGGGCTGATAAAAAGGCTCTTCTTCATTCTGTGCTTACCCCTAGCACTTTACCGTCTCCTTCCTCTGCCTTGGCCTTTGGGTTGATGAAGACTTCCAGATGGACCAATTAATTTACTCCTAGTAAAGTAATAGGATCTGCCCATGTCACTGGAGTTGCTGGGCATTCCCTTTGTCTGTAGTCCATGGACGGCTACTAGGAGAAAGGCAGAGAAACCCTGGAACAGGACTTCCTGGGTGGTATTGACTCTGCTGCTAGACTCTGGATCCTGACTCTGGCCATGTACCTCAATTTCCCAATCTGTAAAATGCAGGTTATAGTAACACTCAGGATTGTTAAAAGTGTTAAATAAACTAATATAGTAAAAGCAATTTTATAGCAGTGCTTGTACATTATAAGTACTGTACATGTGCTTGTTATAATAATAATGATGTCATGTTTCTACTGTATCTACTCCAGTACATTTTGCAACACCTAACCTTAGTTCCCTTCCTCTCTTCAGTTAACTAGTCTCTATTTTGTTGATAACATTTAAAGATTAAATTATTTTATTTTTACTTTATTTGAAAGGCAGAAAGAAACAGAGACAGAGATAAAGATATTCCATCGTCTGTGGTTCACTCCCTAGATGCCTGCAGCAGCAAGGACTGTGCTATGCCAAGGCCGGGAGGTAGGAATCAATCCAGGTCTCCCCCTTGAGCAATCACCCACTGCCTTCCAGAATGAACATTAACAGGAAGCGGGAATTGAGAGAGGAGTCAGGACTGAAACCTGGGAACTCCAATATGGGATGCAGGCATCCCAAGTAGTGTTTTAACTTACATGTTCACCCTATTGATAACATTTGACATAAGCTGATTTGTTTTCCTCCTCTTTCATTTCAATATTTCCTTTTAATTTCATCCATTCTTTTCCTTTGCCTAGTCAACCCCTGAGATTGATGTATCTCTGGTACTTCATACTGTTAATCATACTTGCCTGTATTGCTGCCTATTGCAAGAGCCTGCACCAACAGCTGTTCTTCTTTCTTTGTCATGATTACATAATTGGTCTCTTTATTTAAAAAAAGAAGACCCTTCTCTTTCAAATAAAAACTTTCTTTCATTCCTTCTGTTGCTCAGTCTTTTTCTTTCTTTTCTCTGCTAAGCTTCTTTTGTTATTCTTGCTCAGCTAAAAGTCTTTTTTCTGTACTCGTTAACTCTTTAACTATCACAGAAGCTTCCTAAGTTTACCACTTCAAGATGTCACTTAATTTACTAGGTTATTTTGCTTGGTTGTTATACTGCTTCATTGCAGTATTTAACACATGGACCAGCTAGCCTTAGAAGTCTCTCCTTCATTGGCTCTCATGTTGGAGAGTGCTACTAAAAGCTGAAACTTGAAAGGCTCCCTATTGCCCCAAAAGTAAAGAGTTCCTTCTGTAATCTAGTATTTGAGGTCTGCCATGATCTCAGTACCTCAATCCAGAGTCCAACTCAGTTATTCAGTATTTCCCATCCATGCTCAGAAGTAGCCTGTCTGTGCTTTCTTGTCTTTGTACTCTCCAACAAACTCAAATTACCTGTCTATGCTCAAATCCTGCTTGCTTTTCAGTGTGGGTGCCCTTTAGAAACAAGCCTATAGATCAGGGTTATTTGCCAACAGTAGATGCGAAGGGTAGTCCTATTTACTTTAGATATCCATGATGACAAGAACACAGTGGCTTAGAGGGTCACTCAGAATGGATTAATGATTGGGTCTGTGCCCTAAAGAAGGTCAAGAAATTGCCAGGGTGAGTAATGACTGTAGATGTTGAGAATCTATCTTTAACAGAAACAACCTAAAGTAACAATTGTAGGATGCAGATAGCTGAAAAGTTTGCACATACAACCTTATAATTACTGATACTATGATTTAATCACTTAAAGTAATGCAAAGACATACAAAATATTTCAGATTTAATGTCTTCAAGGTATGACATTGTATTATGGAGGTGAACAAAATTATAGAAATATGATGTGTGATTTGTATCTCATTCCAGATTTGCCCCTTCTTTCCTAGACTTGCTCATACATCCTCATTTTCTCCACACTTGGGTGGCCAAACAGCCCAAGAAGAAACTGTCCCAAAATGCCACCCCACCCTCCTTTCCTGCCTTGTACCCACTTCCTTCCACAAATCATATCCACTGAAAATTTATTCCTTATAGTGAAGGGAGGATAAAAATGTATTCTGACTGTACAATGGCTTTATTTTTCAGTTGATATCTAAGTTTTACAAAGGCTGAGTTTTGCTTTAAGAACCTTTTTCTTTGCCAATCTAATTATCTCTGTATAAAGTGATAGAGATAGATGATAGATAGAGAGAAAAGAGAGAAAGATCCCTAAGGTCAAACATATGCAACAATAGGGCTAGAAATGGAAAAGGAAAATGTGAAGAAAAAATAGTAAGAAAGAGAGAAAGGAACAGGTGATTTTTAGATATTAAAAAGAGACAAAACAGGGTCGACATTGTGGCATAGTGGGTAAAGCCACAGCCTGCAGTGCCATCATCCCATAGGGGCACCGGTTCTAGTCCCAGCTGCTCCACTTCCGATCCAGCTCTCTGCCATGGTCTGGGAAACAGTAAAAAATGGCCCAAGTCCTTGGGTCCCTACAACCACGTGTGGGAGATCCAGAATAAGCTCCTGGCTCCTGGCTTTGGATCGGTGTAGCTCTGGCCTTTGTGGCCATCTGGGGAGTGAACCAGCAGATGGAAAACCTCTATGTCCTCCCCTCTCCCCGCCTCTCCGTAAACTCTGCCTTTCAAAAAAAAAATAAATCCTTTTTTTTTTTTTTTAAAAGCCAAGACAGATACACTGGCAAAACAGACTCTAAACTGAGGTTCCTGTTTTATCAGTTTATAACCCGGAGCCCAGCCGGGCACTCTCTTCCTGCACTGTATATGTGCAGACATGGCAAAGCAACAAGATCTGTTCCAAGTATAGAACTGTGGCTTACAATTTCTTTGCTACAGGTCAATTTTATATCTTCCAAGACACTAAATTCCATGCAGTAACAAGAACTATAAAACTTTGGGTAAATTGCCTCTTACAAATGGTTCATGATAGAAGAATGTGATGTGTGCTAAAGCAAGAAACAAAGAGGCAACAAATGCAGAGATAATTTGGGAATCCAAAAGCTGACTTCAGGTGTGACCTTGGAAAAGTCATGAAGCCTCTGGGTCCAAGTTTTTACACCATGGAATAGGAATAATAACTTGGATTTTGACAAAAACTCTTTGAATGATTCTCAACGCCATCATGAGACAAGATATTTTTCCAGCAGCCAAAATATTCTCTATAACTGATGTCTTTCATGTACAAAAAGATAGACACAAATATTAGAGATGACGATCAATACTTAACGTTTTCTGCTGCACAAAATGTGGATGCAAGTAGTCAGAACAGACACATGCTAAGGGGAATAATTTTATCAAGACTTAAATACTCAGAGGTTTCCAATGCAAAGCAATTCGAGCAGCATTAGAAACATACAGCGTGGGCAGCCAACAGCCGTTTTACATTTAATTAGGCAAAGAAACTCCAGCTGAATGGGTTAAAAAATGCCACTATTTCACAGTAAGTGATTTTCTTAACCCCCAAGGGTTCAAATTACTTTGGCAGGAAAAGCAATTATGCAATTAATAGGGGAAAAATCTCCAGAGCTCTGTAATTTGCAAAGAGGTAAAGGTTCCACGCTGGCCTGCAGGGGACAGCTGATCTCTGAAGCCTGTTTTTTTTTTTTTTTTGCTTCTTTTTCTCCCCCCCCCCCACACACACTCTGACCACACCCAAAATAAAAACTAAGGATATCTTGAGGAGTGGGAAAGCACAACAGCTCAGATAATGTCCCTGCCAGTATATTCATGACAGGCTCATCAGAGTGGCTGCCTGCAATCGGAAGATTAAATACCCATTTACCAGCATCAGAGGAGAGTTTGGTTTTATAATGTATTGTCCTCTATTCCCCTGGAGGCTGCTTTGTTTGATAAAATGCTGAGTGTGGTGTAAAAATATCCCTCTCTCTGTAATTTGCACTCCTCTCCATTTAAAGCTATTCTTGCTGCAAACGAGAATTGAAAGCTGCTAAAATTAAGTGGTGTCAGTTCTCAATGACACTTTAATGATAGAGCGCTCAGCAAATGAGATGAGAATGAATTCCAGCATCTCTGCTAAAGATAGTAACCAGCCCCAAACACTGTAGCGTTCCAACTGGGCCACACTTCACCTGCTTCATTCATATTTAGTAGAACTGAAATAGAGAAACTATAATTTAAGTAACCATAATAAGAAGGGTGAAAACAACTGATGGCCATTGGTTCAAAGTAATTGGAATTTGGAGTCGTAAGTCTAAGGTACTCTCTCACGCTGAGCACTGCACTTCTTTACCAAGTTATTCTCACAGAGGCAGGACATTGTATGTCAGAAGAGTGCAGTAATCTTTCCTTGTCCATGGACATGTGTTCCAAGACCTCCAGTGGATGCCTGAAATCATGAATAGTTCCAAAGCCTATGTATATTTCCTGTATATACATACCAATAAAAAAAGTTTCATTTGTCAGTTAGGCCTAGTAAGACATTAATAACAATAATAATAAAGTACGAAAATCATAAAATCTACCTTAATAAAAGTTATATGACTGGTCTCACTCAAAGCGTTGTACTGCAGTCACCCTTCTTGTGATACTATAAGATGATAGATACAATGCCTACATGATGAGAATGAAGTGAAGTGAATGACATAGGCATTGTGGCACAGGTAGGCTTGTGTTGACCTTCTGATAATACAGCAGGGGGCGCTTCATTGAGCCATGCTGATACTGGTTGACTTTGAGTAACTCAAACAGCAGAAAGCAAAACCAAGGATAAGGAGAGACTACTGTAAGGGTCCTGTTGACCAAAAAGTCTTTTCTGATACTATAACCAAGAGAACATGAGGCTCTGATTCACCTTATTCAGTAAACACTCATTCAAATTCTTAGTTGACATTCTTTGTATTGCCATCTTCTTATTTGTTGTTTGAAGATTTATTTTATTTATTTGAAAGGCAGAGTTCCAGAGAGAGAGGGAAAAATACATAGAGAGATATCTTTCATCTGCTGGTTTATTCCTCAAATGGCTGCAATGGCCAGCGCTGGATGAGGACAAAGCCAGGAGCCAAAAACTTCTTCTGGGTCTTCCATGTAGGTGCAAGGGCCCAAGGACTTTTGGCCATCTTCCACTGCTTTCCCAGGTGCATTAACAGTAAGCTGGACTGGAAGTAGAGTAGCCAGGAATCAAACTGGTGCCTTTAAGGGATGCTGGCATTGCAGGTGGCAGCTTAACCCATTATGCCACAACACCAATCCCCAATTATAGTTTCTGAATCCCTTTTGTACCACTTGGCATCTCTGAAAGAGAAAGATGACTACGACCAATATGGTGGAGAGGGGGTTCTGGGCCCTAGCATCAACTTCCCCAAGGTCTTTGTGCACCAGTCATCACCACACAGGATGCTCCCTGATTGAGACAAGAACCTAAATGAATCCCCCTCACAACACAAGCTCAGGTGGTCAGTGTTATATTTAGAGTCAAGGGATCTTGAACTTAACTTGGAGGAAAATATATTAAAATAATCTTTCACAGACTAGAACTCAATTTAATGATTAATTTTAGTGACTAGGGCTATAGATGCCTCCCTAGGAACTTTGAGATGCCTATAAATATATAACGTCCATACACAAATTATACATATATACAAGTTTTATATATATATGTAATTATATATATATATATGCACATTTGTTTTGATAGGCAGAGTTAGACGGTGAGAGAGACAGACAGAAAGGTCTTCCTTCCGTTGGTTCATCCCCAAATGGCCACCACGGCCTGCGCACTGCGCCAATCCAAAGCCAGGAGCCAGGTGCTTCCTCCTGGTCTCCCATGCAGGTGCAGGGCCCAGGCACTTGGGCCATCCTCCACTGCACTCCCAGCGCCGTGGCTTACTTGGCTAATCCTCCGCCTGCTGCGCCGGCACCCCGGGGTTCTAGTCCTGGTTGGGGTGCCGGATTCTGTCCCTGCTGCTCCTCTTCCAGTCCAGCTCTCTGCTGTGGCCTGGAAAGGCAGTGGAGGATGGCACAAGTGCTTGGGCCCTGCACCCACATGGGAGACCAGGAGGAAGCACCTGGCTCCTGGCTTCGGATTGGTGCAGCGCGCCAGCCGTGGCGGCCACTGGGGGTTGAACCAATGGAAAAGGAAGACCTTTCTCTCTGTCTCTCTCTCTCACTAACTCTGCCTGTAAAAAAAAAAAAAAAAAAAAAAAAAAAAGCTACTTCAACAAAAAACTCAAAATTATGAAAAAAATCTAGACAATTATTAGACAGTTATTTATTTCAAAGCAATTTCTAGAAATGTCTATACCAGCATGGCACAGAGTCAATGGATAAAGATAGGAGGAAAAGAACATTTTGTATCCTGGGAGTCCCTTAGTTAAGAATGGCTTCCTGGAGAAGGTAATATGGATCTGAGCCTTGAAGAAGCTGAAAATCACGGTAGCTGGATAAGAGTAAGGAAGCTGTTCTGGTGAAGAAAAAAGTGGAGGAACTGCCCTAACTGGCACAACATAATAAGGAGTAACGAGAGACACGTTGGTTGCTAGGGTGCATATTATATGAATACCTTAATTCTCACCTAAAGAATTTTGATGTGATCTGATTAGCAACTGGAAGCCACCTGAGTACCCCAAGGGGTATACTGTAAAAACTAAATGAAATAACATTTTGGTGTGTTGCAATGTTATTTCTAAATAAGGGTGAGATGTTGTGAGTATGGTCTGTGCAAGATGAACCAGAGGCAAGGAGGACCGTGGTGTTTGCAGCAATCCAGCCACAGGGTGACAAGCACGCCTCACCACTGTGAATGCAGACCATATGTCACTAGATTTCTAAAAGCTGCCATCTGCCGCTGAAGCAGTGTGATGGACCTTTGCTGCCTATGCAATGCTGGCCGGGGACCTTCTGGACAATGTATCCTACTGCAAACCGTAGTTCACACATGTTTCTCAAAATTACAGTATGGTTTTAGAAACAGACAGATGTGGCACACAGGAAACTGAAGAAAATAGCGAGGCCCGTTGATTGCTATTTTATGCTAGGGTTTCATTAACAATCTGGAGAACACTGGAATTCCTTATGGCAAAGTGTCATACGTATTTGTAAAAAATGTTTCAACATTTTAAAATAAATACCAACTTTGGCAATCACACCCTAATAGAAAATATCAAAACAATTGTATTTTGACATCTCTTGAGAGAATTAGTGGTTTGGCTGCACAGCAAGGTTAAATGAAGTCATACTTGCCTCTGGTGAATTTTCATCTTCTCTGATAGCCATCTATGATCTTGACAACCATCACAAAGGTGCTCCAACACTTCATGACTTGATGGTAAAGGTGCTAGCAGTATGATTGACATCACCCAATATGCCTATGATCTTTTACTTTAAATATTCATAAACAAAGTAGTTACAAGTTCTTTTTTTTCTTTTCTTTTTAGATTTTTATTTATTTATTTGAGGGGTAAACTTACAGACAAAAAAAAAAAAAAGGGAGAGACAGAGAGAAAGGTCTTCCATCCACTGGTTCACTCCCCAAATGGCCATAATGGCTGGAGCTGAGCTGATCTAGTAGCTTAGGAGCCAGTAGCTTCTTTCAGGTCTCCCATTTAGGTGCAGGGGCCCAAACACTTGGGCCATCTTCTACTGCTTTCCCAGGCCATCTGCAGAGAGCTGGATTGGAAGAGGAGCAGCCAGGACATGAACCAGCACCCATATGGGATCCTGGCACTATAGGTGGAGGCTTAGCATATTATGCCATAGCACAGGCCCCACAAGCTCTTTTCTTGACTTCAGAAAGTGAGAGAAACCCAACTGAGTTGTTTCATTTGAGTTTTGGTGAAGAGTCTATAATTTGGGTTTACTTTCAACTTAGAGCAATTTTTTTTATCATTGAAGTAAAATCTATGTGCTATAAACTGTATTAAAGTATACTTAAGTATATAACATGACAAGTTTTGACAGTTTTATGTACCCCTGAAACCAATGCCATAGTCAAGAAAATAAATATTTCCTTGGCTCCCAAAGATTCCACCTGCTCCTTCATGGATCAGTTTTCTGTGATTATATAGTAGTTTACAGTTTCAAAAAATATTTTGTAAGTGGAATCACACAGCATACACTCATGTGTGTTTGCTCCTTTCATTCAGCATAGTAATGTTGAGATTCATACATGTTGTATATTTTGGTGGTTTGTTCCTTTTTATGGTTCATTATATGAATATATCACATTTTATTCTCATTACCTTGCAGTGAATTATTAATATTTTATGTTATCTTAACACTCATTGTGATAATAAGCTGGGCTTTCTCATTCCAGACTCAGCGCTTCATCACCCTTCACACAGTTTCCACTTCTCTGCTTCCTCCCAGTTTCTCAGTGTGTTTGATCCACGCATCTGCCTTACACAATTGCTCCTGGTGACCCACCCCACTCTGAGACCACTAGAGCCATTAGAGACACTTGCCCCACTGACCCTCTACTCCACATGGTCTTCAAAGATATGTAACAGTGACCTCCTCTCATTCGCAGTGCAATTCCATGGAGTTCTTACCTGCTTGCTATAAATCCACCAATTAGAGCTCTTTAAGGAAAGCCTGCTTGGGGAATGCCTTGGATCCCACAAACCCCTTGCTCTCTTTTGCTTTCTGCCTACTGGTAAAGCATGAGTGTCATGGATGCCTTACCCCACCCCTCACTGGACCTGTGAGGCTTTCAACCTTCTTCTCTTTGGAAATGCTAAAAGCTACAATTTGGATCTAATTTGTTCCCCAAAGCTTGATATGCTAGATCTTTGGTCCCTAGCATGACTATATTGAAGTGGTGGAATCTTTAAGAGATAGAGCCCAGTGGAAGATAATCAGGTTACAGAGGCTCCACCCTTGTGAATAAATTAATGCTGTCATGTGGGAGTGCTTTAGGACTTATGTAATTGGATTAGTTCTCTTGAGAGTGGATTGTTATAAGCAAAGTCATCACAATAAATTCACCATAAATTAAAAATATCGTTGCTTGAAAATGCATTTAACATACCTGACCTACCCCAAATCATAACTTAGCAACATAACAAACAGCGGATTGTTAGTTTATTCTCATGACATAGGGCTGTCCACAAGCTGCAGCTCACTGCCCAGCATTCTGAGCACATGACACCACAAGTTGCTACTGCAGGAAAAGACAAAAATTCGAAGTTCAGTGTCTACTGAATGCATTTTGCCACCATGAAGTTGAAAAATCATAAATTAAGCCATTAGAAATTGAAACATTGTAATCTGGGGGGGGTGTTTGTATATTACATAAGAGGGAATAATCAACTGTAAAATGGTGATGGGCCAAGGAAAGCAAATGCAGAGCATCCACCACGGGCTTTCTGAAGGAATTTATTAGTGACCAAGGCAAAAGCATTTTAGATAGAAAGATGGAAAAGTAGATTAGAGTAGGCAACATGGGGAATGGGAGGACATTAATTGGAGACAGAAACTCTGCCCAGGCATTTTGCTGCAGAGCAATGGCTCTGCAGCTGGTGGGGAAAATGGAGTAGAGAATATTTTTAATGGAAATTACCTTGAAAGGCTGTTATGGTAGCTGTGTACATTGATCAAAGTGAATGCACATTACATAGACCTCGATTGTGCAGTTCACAGTATTAACTATACAGAGAGAGGACTAAACACATTTGGCTGGCTGGAGACCACATTGGTTAAGATTATTTTTGTTGAAACTAACAAAATGCCCCTGGAGCCAATTTAAGCAAAAAGGGATTTAATCATAAAAATAAGAGTGCCTTAAAGAATTGGATGGCAGAGATATAATCGGCCTTTGTAACAAGCTTTGGAACCAGGCCTGCACACTTTCAGTACTATTTCTTCATCTGTATTTCTGCTCCTCTCTGGGCATCCATCCTACCCATGTTTTTGTTGTTGTTGTTGCTTTGCAGGCCAGTTTCCTCTGCATGTCCTGGTGAAACTGTAGACAGCATGCCCCCTTCAAAAATCTCCTATGTCTATTAGCCCTTGGCTCATTACCCAAACCCATTCTTTTTTTTTTTTTTTTAAAGATTTATTTATTTGAAAGTCAGAGTTACACAGAGAGTGGAGAGGCAAAGAAAGAGAGACGTCTTCCATCCGATGGTTCACTCCCCAGATGGCTGCTACGGCCGGAGCTGTGCCAATCTGAAGCCAGGAGCCAGGAGCTTCTTCCAGGTCTCCCACGTGGGTGCAGGGGCCCAAAGACTTGGGCTATCTTCTACTGCTATGCCAGGCCATAGCAGAAAGCTGGATCGGAAGAGGAGCAGCTGGGACTAGAACCGGCGCCCATATGGGAGGCGGGCGCTTCAGGCCAGGGCGTTAACCCTCTGTGCCACAGCGCTGGCCCCTACCCAAACCCATTCTCCTCATTGACCCAAACTGGGTCAAGAGTTCACCTGTGACTAAAGCAATTTAAATTTTGGGGATCATCTCACATTGTAAAACCACAGCTGAAAGGTACAACTCCTATAGGAAGAATAAGCAACTTCCAGATTATGTGGGAGCTGATTCTGTGGTAGGCAGCACAAAATGTAAGTACCATACAGATGAAGAAATCCTCTGAATACAGTAAAATGAGGTGGAATAATGATGGAGATCAGGCAAAATAAATAAATTACACATGTATATACAATTCACAAATGTGTGTTTTTATATGTGCATGTGCACATAATATATACCTATACACAAGTGTGCACATATACTTGGCTTGAGATTTGTTATGTAACTTTACTGTAGCATTTATCTCCCTAATTGTGATTTGCCTAGGCTTATAATAAAATTCATTTTTATCCAATTAACAGTGAGTTTAGACAGGTTAGAGATGGACGGATGAACAAAATCTCAGTAGTCACCCACACATGTGCCTTATCATACGTTTTCCAGATGAAACTATTAAGCTACTGAAAACTAAAGTGACATACTTAAGGCCTTTTAAATGGTTAGCAGAAAATCTGTAAGTATATTCCTTCTACAACTTCCTAACAACTGTGTAAATACTGCCTGGTACTAAACTTTGCTAGAAAACAGAATATTCACACAGGTATGTCTGTAAGGGGTTCTCTTTGTCTTTAACAATAAACCCATGGAAGTCATAATTGCTTCATGTGTTGAAATATTGAAAATAAATACACCTTACTATGCTTAAAAACAACTGTCTGTTTGAATTGCAGTTATGGCAGCAATTTTAGAAATGTGAGAAAACCAACCCTGAATCAACCATCCATTACAAGGGGAGGGGGAAATTGGGATAGTGCCCTGTGAGTGGCTGAAGCCTTCTAGCTGCTGGGAGGTGGAAGAGCAAAGGAGACAGCACATCATCCAGCCCAAATTCCCTGCAGCTCCATCAAGCCCTCCAATCAGCAGTCCACCCCTTCAGACAGTGCGAACAGACAGCGTAAGAATGATCTTTTGTTGAGTATGTCACAGCAACCATCTTACCAACCTCTTCAGACGCCATCTTTTCCTATATTTTATGTTACATCTTATTAGTTTTATGATACTATTATCCTACTTACCCAAGAGATTTAAAATGGCCTTTTGATAGCTAATGCCATAGGTAAAATATTAAATGATAGAAATTATAGAATAAAGGATTAGACTGATTCTTAGAAAGTTATGCTAGAAATTTCTCAAAATTTCCTTTCTTTTTTTTTCCTTTTTCTTTTTCTTTTTAATTTTTGACAGGCAGAGTGGACAGTGAGAGAGAGAGACAGAGAGAAAGTTCTTCCTTTGCTGTTGGTTCACCCTCCAATGGCCGCCGTGGCCGGCGCACCACGCTGATCCGAAGGCAGGAGCCAGGTGCTTCTCCTGGTCTCCCATGGGATGCAGGACTCAAGAACTTGGGCCATCCTCCACTGCACTCCCTGGCCACAGCAGAGAGCTGGCCTGGAAGAGGGGCAACCGGGACAGAATCCGGCGCCCTGACCAGGACTAGAACCTGGTGTGCTGGCACCGCAAGGCAGAGGATTAGCCTATTGAGCCACGGTGCTGGCTCAAAATTTCCTTTTGATTTGTCTTGAGTTCCAAGTCCATCAGGTCTTCATAATCATCACAGTACTTAATGTTTCTGCATCTCAGTTTTTTTTTTTCTTGAAAATGAATGAAACCAAATAACAATAGCTATTTGAGAGAGTTCTTTCCAAAATTAAGTTAGGTAATTTAAATGAAGTGACTAGCATCTAATGGGTGCTAAAACAGAAGCAAGCAAAATGGAAAAGTGATCCTTCCCTTTTCTCCACCCTCCATCCTTACCATACCCTTTCCCTCCACTACTCCTATCTTAATCCCTTTCAGTTTATGATCAGAAGGATGAAATTACATCTGTGCCACAACATGATCAGAATCTCACATCAAAATGTGTTTTTCAGTGCACAAATCCTGTCACTTTTTACCCATAACACATGATCTTCCACTTTTTAGATTTTATTTTTATTTCAAAGCAGAGCAAGAGAGGAGAGAGAGAGAGAGAGAGAGAAAGAAAGAAATTTGTTTTTCATATGCTGATTCACTCCCCAAGAGCCCACAACAGTTGGGTTGGACCAAACTAAGGCCAGGAGCCAAGAACTCCATCCAGGTCTCCCATACTGGTGGCAGGGGTCCTAGCACTTGAACCATCATCCGTCACCTCCCAGATACATTAGCAGAAAGCTGTGTTGGAAGCAGAGGCAGGCCTGAACCCAGGCATTTAAGTATGGGATATGGGTGTCACAAGTGGTGGCTTAACATGAAGTGCCACAATGCCCATTCTGATTTTTCAAGATTAATGCATGCTTCTAAAAACAAAGAATATATAGTCAAAATACCCGAATGCTACTCCATTTAGCCATTGCTTTCTCAACTGTGTAATAACACAATTGTTTGTCTTTTAACCAGTTTCTTTACTTAAGATGACATCTGAATTGCACATTCATATCAAAGCCACTATAGGGCATGGCACATTGGTTAAATCACCTCCTGCAAAGCCTGCATCCCATGTGAGTGCTAGTTTGAGTCCCAGCTGCTCTCCTTCTGAACTGTGTCCCTGCTAATGTGCCTGAGAAGGTAGTGGAGGTTGCCAACCATGCGAGACCAAGATGGAGTTCTGAGATCCTGGCTTCAGCCTGGACCAGCAATAGCCTTTGTGGTCATTTGAAGAATGAAACAGTGGATGGAAGATCTCTCTTGCTGTTTCCCATCCCTCCTTCCATCACCCTGCCTTTCAAATAAATAAATAAATTATTTTTCTTTAAAACAAAACTCATCAATAATATCCTGATAGTTGCCAATCTCACTTTAGCTATGAAAGAGTCCTGGTTGCAGTTCACACGTAATAGTCTGTGCTTTCTCTCAACAATCAGTGAATTTTACCTGCTGTCTCACTATGTGCTCATGCTAGTTAATAAAGAATACATCATACATATACCATATATGCAATAAACACATACAAGTGTATTTATATATGTACATATATACACATATGTATGTATTTATGTATATGAATATATGGGTAATAGTTCCCTGTATTCGAACTATTTAGTTTAGCTTGGATATTCTAAAAGTGAAGATTCATAGTAGAATCTTGTAATGTAAATTATATTATAGTTACAATATCAGTAAAAGGCATTTTTATGCTGACTGACAGCATTTCTAGTAGTAGTTGAGATAAAATAAAGACAACAATGATCAACACCAGAAAACTTGAAGTCTCATGAGTGTAGACTTTTTGGAATGATTTGTAAAATCATGTCAATGTGGTATTTTACTCAGTTTCACCCTAAAATATTTTTGTATAAATCTAGCTTAAATTCTCATAGAGTACTGATAGATGTTTCTTACTTATACCAAGCAAATAAAATGTGTGTGTTGTAACTAGGTCCTATACATAAAAGCCAGGAGTTGGAGCCTTTAAAAATGGGTAACTGGGCTGGCATTGTGGGACAGCAGATTAAGCCTTCGCCTGTGATGCCAATGTCCCAGTTCAAGATCCAGCTGCTCCACTTCCAATCCAGCCCTCTGCAAATGTGCCTAGGAAAGCAGTAGAAGATGGCTCGAGTGCTTGGGCCATGTACCCATGTGGGAGACCTGGAAGAAGCCCTGGGCTTCTGGCTTCTGCCTGGCCTAGCCCTGGCCATTGCAGCCATTTGGGGAGTGAACCAGCAGATGGAAGATGTCTCTGCCTTTCTCTCTCTCCACTTCTCCTCCTGTCTTTGTAACTCTGCCTTTTAAATAAATAAATTAAAAAATTTTTAAAACAATTTATTTTAAAAAAATTGGCAACTCACATTTTTTAAAGGAAACATTGTCATCAAATAAAATTATTTAAATGAATTTCATCATTTTTGATTGCAAGATCCACAAAGCATGTGTAAATTTTCATGTTTAAATACATAAATACATATGAGTGCTTTTGACTATAATAAATGTTGATTGATTTTTTGTATTTTCATTGTATAGTGTGACTGAACAAATATAGCCAAGATTTTCCTTCATAGTTAAGCTACTTTTACAATATTTTCTGAATTTCCTCAACTGAATCATAATTTTGCTTATTCTATTTTTCTAGTGGATAAATTATATTAATTACATGTATATAAGCTTACAAAGAATCTAGGGACCTGCTATAGGAATTCTTTCATGCAGCAAATACTTATCCTATGCTTGGGTTATATAATAGTGAACAAAAACATGTACTACTCATTCCCTAGTGAGGTTTACAGTCTAGTGAGGGAGATTGTCATGTAATTATTTGCCAAATAATTATAGAAATATGTGTAAAATTGCAATGAAATGAAGGAGAGGTTTGTTGTGCTACAGAGCTTTTTATTTAAAAAAAAAAGTTTATTTTCTATTTTATTTGAATGGGAGTTAAACAGAGGCAGAACCAGACAGAAGACATCCTACCTACTGGTCACTCCCCGAATACATGCAACAAACCAGGTTAGATCAGGCCTAAGCCAGCAACCTGGAACTCAATCTGGGTCTCTCACATGGGTGCAGGAACTCAAGTATTAGAGTCATCATCTGCCAACTCTGAGAATGTACACTAGCATAAAGCTGGACTAGAAAGCAGAGGTGGAACTCTAACCCAGGTACTATAATATGAGCAGGTATCTCAAGCAACGCCTTAACTGCTGAGCCAAATGTGTGCCCTAGAAGCTTACTTTAATAGAATATAATTTTTTCAAGGTCATTTAGAAAGTAATGCTTAAATTGGGCTCTTAGGGATTTCCAGGGAGATGGAACAGAATATGCAAAAGCCCTGGATATGCAAATCTGGCAAGACGGGGGCAGAGAGAGAGCATGAGTGAGCTCTGTTTAAGTGGATGCTGAAGAGGGGCATTCAGACAGGAACAGGTAGTGCATTTGAGGAAAGTTATGTTCTGCCTAAAAGAATGATAAAACATCTTCAGCAATGAGACAGCATAATCAGATTCACATTTAAGAGATAACACTTTGACTTCTACAAGGCAAGCAAGGTAGAAAGAGATTGTAAATACCGGTAGGGTAAACCTTTTGCAGTAAACTAGTCTAAAACTGGACCAATCATATTATGCACGGTTTTCAGATATTAAGTGACAGAAGACCTAAGGGGAAATCATGAAGTAAGCATCATGGGTAACACAGTCCTCTGTATGGGGCCACTTCTGCTACAGCTAGTGCAGGAGGTAGAGTCAAAGAGAGAGCAGTCACAGTGAAGTGAGGAGAGAGAGATCAAATGCCAAGCTGCTGAATTTGTAGGACATCTTAGTTGTCCTGAGAAAACGGAATTGTACAAGGACTGGGGGACAGTCACCAAAAGTTTGCATGGAAAGTTTACCATGAACTCTTAGTTCAAGCCAAGCTGTACGAATGGGGAAAGAGTTAGCAGGCAGTGATAGCTGCAGGATGATCTAATATGAAAATATTAGTGGTGTAAAATTCTGAGAGATAACTGAAGTCCAGCTCAACCAAGAGGAGGAGACCTTATAACCTCCTCATGCATTTCATTAACACCTCTAAAAGATACAATTTAGGAATAGGTATCATGCTACACTAAGGGGCTGAAGTCAAAACGAAAAAGATTACCCTAACAAAAAATACAATCAAGATTTACAGGTCTAAAAGAGGTTGCCATTAATTTAATTGTCTTCAGAACAAAACTAAGAATCAAAAGAAGTTAATGTAATTCTGAATTCCTATGACTTATCATTCAAGATTCTTAACGTAGGATTTAAGAAATTCCAAGCTTGTAGGAAAATATGGGCCACAATCAAGAATAAAAACAATTAAGAGAAATAGAGAGATGCCTTAGGTATTGGAATTATCAAAGACTTTAGAAGAGTTTTTATAAATATGTTTTAAGGCTTACTGGAAAATATTTTTATAGTGAATGAAGAGAGAGAGGTTCTCAGCACATATGTGGAAATGATGAAAAGACAGTTCAATGGAAATGTCTAGAGTTGAAAAGCATAATATTTAAAATTAAAAGCAACCAAACTCCAAAACAACTCAACAGCAATATGAAAATAGCAGAAGAGTCAGTGTATTCGAGGACAAATACTGGATATTTATATTATCTGATCTAATGAAGACAGAGAAAAACAGCCTAATAAATCCCAACAAAACAAGGCACTAAGGAAATAAGTCAATATATGGAAGTCAAAAATACATGCATTTAAATGTTCCAGAGGGAGAGGAGAGATGGAAAAGACAAAGACAAAAAACAAACAAACAAAGCAAGAAAGGAAGAAAGAAAGAGAGAGAGAGAAAGGAGAAATTGGAAACAACTGATTAAAAATGACTGAAAATTCATAAATTTCATAGATAATTACACAAACAAGTCAAAGAGGCACATCATACTCAAATATATGAAGAAAATGAAATCAGCTTCTACCTTAACAGGCTAGAACAGAGTAAATTAAAAGTCGAAGTATGTAGAGATAAGAAAATAAAGATAGAGCAGATATTACTTGAAATAGGAAACAATGAGAAAATTAGCAAAATAAAAATTGCTTCTTTGTAAAGAGAAATAAAATCAATAAATAATATTATCAATATCAAAATGAATACTATAATGAAGACATCTGAAACATGAAAAGAATATAGTAGTTAGAACAAGTAATTAACAAAAGCAGGTTAAAGTAGACAAATTTGTTTAAAATTACAAGAAATCCAAAATTAACATAAGAAACAGAAGACTTATATTGTGCTATATCAAAAATGTTGAATTCATCTTCAAAAACCTTCTAATAAAGAAAACTCAAGATCTATATGGTTTCATTAATGAATTCTGTCAAATATTTTAGAAGTAATCTCAGTTCCACACAAATTATTTAAAATTTTTTTTAGAGCAGCATAATCCTAATACCCAAACTTGACAGGTAATACAAGAAAGTAAAATTCCAGACCAATAGGAATGAATTACTGACATTTACAAAATAATTAAGGCAAAAATCATTAGGTTTAATGTAAGGCACCAGAAAAAAAATGTATTCTGTAATTCTTTTTGTAAACAATTCAAGAAAATATCAAGTAAATCTAAAGTGAGATAAATTAGATGTATGGTTTTTTATGGATTAGGAAAAGGAGGTGGAGATTGACCACAAAGGGCAGGAGAAAACTGTTTGGGTGCTGGGTATGATATCTTCACCAACATGAGCAATTTTTTTCAAGAAGATACCTAAGACGACAAAATGATCAGAGCTTGAAGGCCAATGAAAAATGGTGAGAGTAAACAGAAATGCAATTCTGATGGAATAGAGATGTTCAAGAAGATAAATGAAGTTTGAGGAAATATTTTCCTGCCTGAAGGCTACTTAAGTCTCTCTACCTGGCCCTATCTAGATGTTTGAAGGGATACAGAACCAAATTTGGTTTATCTTAAAGGAGTTTAAAACCAGTGAAGGACTCTGAAAAACACAGTTCTGATATGTAGTCAGCTGAAATTCATTCATCCTATAGTGGAAATACAGCATCCATAGGAAACAGAATTGGTTGTTGATATCCTGAGTTGCAGATATGAGGAGTCCTCAAAAAATTCATGGAAAATGCACATTGTGAACAATTATGCATCGCTTTAAAATTTTTGCAACAAATAAACATATTTTTCTAATTCTTTATTAATATTTATTTTTATTTCTTTTCACTTACTTGAAAGGCAGAGGGGGAGGGAGAAAGAGAAAGAGAGAGAGAGAGGAAGGAACAAAGAGAGGGAAGAAGGAAAGAGATCTTTCTGATGATCGCTCTGAAAGAAAGGTACACCAAAATAACAAAGGGAAGAAAGTAGCCCAGGAAAGCATTGCTTTATAAATCTACTACACCTTGATTGATAGGACGGTATTTTTTTTTTTAAGCTCTATTGCAACTGCATTATAATGATGTCATTACATAGGATATTTATAAACACTCTAATATACGCAAATAGCAGAATTTATGATTTTTTACAAACTTTTGGTTGATGAGAATGACTTGTGTCCCCAAAGGAGGGAAAATTAAAGAGGTCAGCCTTGGCGTTCATTCAGAGCAAAGTCATGTCACCACTGTTGTGCTTTGGAAGTTATGATGAATTCAGGAGCTCTCTGCTAGTGTCCCACTTGGAATGGGGCAGGAATTCACATATTGCTCCTCCTACTAAATGAAGAACACAGACCCTAGTTTAAAGAGAATAACTAATTTTATTCCAAACAAAGCTATTGATAAGGTGAATTGGCTTAAATGTATTTGCATTCGTGGTAGCTTGCAGAAGCTAAGAAGGGATGGCATAACTATTATCCCATCTATATCGGAAGAGGGGTGAGTTATTAACTATTTTTATGCATATAAAAGTAAGATAAGTCTTTTTTTAAAAAATTTTGTTTATTTGATAGGCACAGTGACACACACACACACACACACATACACCTTTCATCTACTGGTTCACTTTCCAAATGCCCCTAACAGCTGGAGCTAGACCAGACTGAAGCCAGGAGCAAGGAACTCCATTTGAGTAGCCCACATGGGTGGCAGAGGTCCAAGTACTTGGTTCATCACCTGCTACTTTCCAGGGTGCTCATTAGCAGAAAGCTGGATTGGAACTGGAGGCAGGGCTCAATCCCAGGCTTTCTGACATGGAATTCAAGTGTCCTAAGCAGTGACTTAACCTACTGAGTCAAAACACCTTTTAAGGCTATAATAATTTTTAAGACTATAAATTAAATTAATAATCTTACCTTGATATTTTAAGTTTCTTGAAATCGAAATTCTTTTTGGATAGTAGTCCTAAAGTTAGCAATTAAGACAAGTATCTTTTTACATAAGTAAAAAAATGTATTTCTTTGTCATTAGAAATCATGTTCTTTAAACTTTTCATCTCTCCAAAATTTTGTTGAGTTAATTTGGAATATTAGATGTAGGCATATGCAATTCATTTTATAAGCTATGAATCTTTCAGGAATTATTTTAACATTTGCATTGTTTCATAACTGTCCTGACAACTAGTATGAAGGGAACCCCACACATAAGCACTATATTGGCACTGAATTAATTCCACATTTTATGGTTTCATTGCTCAACACTATGTTTTTTCAATGTTTATTTTTAATATTTGAAAGGCAGAGTTACAGACAGAAGGATCTTCCATCTGCTGGTTGACTCCCCAAATGGTTGGGACTGTGCCAGGCCAGAGCCAGGAGCCCAGAGCTTCTTCCAGGTCTCCAATGTGGGTGCAGAACTCAAGCACTTGGGGCGTTTTACCTGCTTTCCCAAGCACATTAGCAGAGGGCTTGATCCCGAGGTGAAGCAGCCCAGTCCAGAATTGGCATCCATATGGGATTACATGTTGCAGGTGGAGGCTCAACCTACTACTCCACAGTGCCAGCCCAGCCCTAGCACTGTGTTTTTTAAAACTAAGATTTCTCTTTCTTATGCTTGTTATTGTGATTCATTTCTCAGTTTTCCAGTTTTCCTTTGAGATATCTTATTGTTTCTAGAAAAGTGTGAGAAAGTGTATTATTATTTAACTCTCCTATCTGAGAATCTGAATGTGCTTTTGTGTAAAAATGAAAAATATAGAATTTCAGGATAATTATTTCCATCAAATTTCTGAGAAGTGTGTTCCAAGGGTTCCTGAGTAATTTAGTACAAGGCAAAATTATAAAGCAAAGGGGATAATTTTTTTTACAGGAAAACTTTTAATTTGTCTCTTATTTTCTTGCTTGAATATGTGTTGACATGTTTTTGTTTACTTTTTAAATTCAAACATCTCACCAAGCAAACATAAAATATGGACTTTTTCATTCACTAATTCTCAAAGTGTCCTTTTAATAAGATTTATTTATGCATTTAACAATATAAATTGAATTTTTTTGTGTGCCAGTCACTGTTTTAAACTCTAAGAATGCAGGAGTGAATGGAAAAGTCAAAATTCCAAACTTTCATGGAACTTGCATTCTAGCGAAAGAGAAATATGACTAAACAAGTCTTAGATTGTGCTAAATGAAATTTCCATTTTTGTAGTTCAAAATGATTTAATGTCAGGTGTTTCGTGTGACTCAACACACTAAATTTTAGTGATGATTGTAAATTTCTATGGAGAAAAACTACAGCCAGAGGAGGGGGGACATGAGGACCTGGGGAAAAGTGGTCAGTGCTCCCTGTTTAAAATTGTGAATGTGCATTTCTGTTTTGTTAGGATGCATACCAAGTCCATAACACGACTTGCAGGTCTGCGCCTTGCTAATCTCTGCCTGCCCTTCCAGACTCATCACAAATCATTCTCTACTTCTGCTCTAATCAGGCTCACTCTCCCTTGAACAACCTTTCTTCCTCCCACAGTCAGATGTCTCTCTAACTGCTTATAAATTCTGTTTGTCAAGTGCATTCTCTTCTGTTACAAATACTGCTGTGATCATGTGGCATGCTTCTACTTGCTCAGTCTCATACCTTTCCCCCAGCTGAGTTGGACTCTAAAAATGGCTTGGGAAACTCAGCTCTTCCGGTTCTGAAACCATTCTTGCCAATTTTCATCTCTCTAGTAACTATGCCCTACTGGTTCTCAATCCTTATCAAAGATTTTATTCATTTGGAAGCTTTTAAAAATATCACTTCCATGTTCCATCCAGATTGATTAAATCAGAAAATTGATGAGTAGGATCCCGATAACAATATTGCTTCAACATTATTCCTGGTGTTACTATCTTGCTTAAAACTTTAAGAAAAAAATGCTTGGACTATCATTGGGGCATAGCAGGTAAAGCCACTGCCTATGATGTCAGCATCCCAAAGAGATTCTGGTTCATGTCCTGGCTGCTCCACTTGGGATCCAGCTTCCTGCTAAGGGCCTGAGAAAAACAGCAGAAGATGGTCCAAGTGCTTGGACCCCTACTACCCACTTGGGATATCCAGATGAAACTCCTGGTTCCTGACTTTGGCCTGGCTCAGGACTGGCTGTTACAGCCACTTAGAGAATGCACCAGTGGATGGATGATCTCTCTTTCTCTCTCTTCCTTTCTCTCTCTCTCCCTCTTTCCCTATTTCTCTCTGTAACTCTGACTTTCAAATAAATAAATAATCCTAAAAAACTTCAAAAACTGTAAAATCTTGATGTCCAATTCACGCTCCCAGAGACTTTGATTCAGAAGTTCAGATTCTACTGTGCTGCTAAGAGGAGAACAAATGGCTTGGGTTCTAGATAGTTCTAACAACACCTAGAAGAAACTTCAGAGAAAATGATTACTGATTTGGCAAGCAGTAAGTAGTAGATATAGGGAAGAGAAAAAAAAGTCTTTTTATGAACCCTGTGAGATTCTGTAGGTGTGTCTGTGAATTAAACTGACAAAAATAGCAACAGGAAGAACAGCATTGTGGCACAGCAGTTTAAGCTGTCACTTGTAATGCTGCCAACCCATACTGGAGTACTGATTTAGGTCCTGGTTGCTCTACTTCTAATCCAGCTTCTTGATGATGCACCTGGTAAGGCAGTGAAGATTGCCGAATTACTTGGAACCCTGCCACTCACATGGCAGACCAGGATGGAGTTCAATTGAGGAGTGAACCACTAGATAGAAAATCTCTCTCTACATCTTTCCCTCTCTTTCTGCCACTCTGCCTTTCAAATAAATAAATAAACAAATATTTAAAGAAAAAGAGTAACAGAAAAAAAGGCATACAATTTTCATTTTGCACTAATTTAGTTTTCACATGCATGGAAATCTTCATGGAAAAGAACTAAAGAGCCAAATAGAACTGGTTGAGTATGCTATCACAAAAATTAAAAGGGAAAAAAAAAAGAAAGAGAGATTGAGGTAAGAGAAAGAAGTATAGTTATCTTCTTAGAATTGTACCTATGAAACACATGAAATCTGCTCTTTCTATATTAATAAAAATAAAAACTGGTTAAACTCAAGGGCATATATACCATTTTAACAAAGGCAATAAATTGTGGAGAAGTGACACCACACAGGAAAAGAGGCTTAACCTTTTTAAGAGTGGTAAGTTGTGGAAAGGTAGATAAATGGGAAACAAATGGAAGATAAGTATTATTTAGTAAGGTTTACTTCAGTGCTATCTCCATCTCTAGTAATAAAAGTTGTTCTTCCTTTTCAGGTACAATGGGTAGGGGACACTTACACAGGAGAAATTTATGCCAAGCATTTAGGCAATTAGAAGGACGGCAGAGAGCTTTTCCTACGACTGCTT
Organism: Lepus europaeus; assembly: GCF_033115175.1. NCBI lineage: Eukaryota > Metazoa > Chordata > Mammalia > Lagomorpha > Leporidae > Lepus > Lepus europaeus. Next base: position 32,011,978 of record NC_084840.1, read on the forward strand.
TTCTCAGCTGACTTCAACTCAAAAGAATATTTATGTCAAACCAGAACATCCTGATCACCTTCAGGGAAAAGACAGGCAATACAAGTGGAGAAATTAACCATAATAATAATAGCCAAGTGTGATTTACATAGTAAGTACCAGGCACTTTCCTTAGTACTTTGCATATATTCATTAATTTAGTCCTCCACAATAATGCTATTCTATTCCTCAACCTATAGAAAAGAAGATTAAGAAAACATATATTAAGTTTCTTTCCTGGGATCATACATCTAGTAAGAAATCAATATTCAAACTCAATCTAGGGCCAGAATCTACCTTCTAATCAGTAGGCTAGACTGCTTGGCCTCTAAATGAACTGAGTTGTGTAACACCAAAAATTTAATAATTGAAATTAACTTATGTAAAATTAAAACAAAACTAAATTTATAGTTACCTTTCTGCATATGATATGTATCCAAGGTAAACTAAAAACAGTTGAACTCTTTGTTGATGTGGGAGCTGAACTCCAGCTGAAAAGGATTCTGAAAATGTAATCAAATCCAGAAGCAGTTATGACCATCGAAGGTCAAGTTCATCAAAGTTTCCCTTGAAGACCCTGAAAGGAGTCCATATGATATTTGTAGTACCCTGAAAGGCCCCATGGAAATCATACCTGTACCTAGATCATTTGATACAGCACAGACCAACATCAGGTTTACTTTAACGCTGGAATTACAGCAACTCAGCATAGTAAAACATATCTCCACAGCTACACTCAAGCAGACAGCAAAGTGAGAAAACAGAGTACCACTTTCCTGAACTCTCCAGTAAACAATTCCAGGAGAAAATGCAGAGGACACATCTGGCTCAGAAACTCACTCCCAGATCCTGGGAGAGCAGGCAGCACCATCTGATTCCAGAAGAGACATTTCCCCAATGCAGTTCTGAAGAGGGAGAAAATATGGTTATACTATTCAAGATTACATTCTGTGAAGGCTTTCCTGTTGACCAAAGCCATATGGAAGCTCAACTGGAAGGAAATTACATAGTAAAATCATAGAATTTGGTACTTCTTGGGGTAGGTTACTTCAATTAATTTCAGGTATATTTTTTAGGCCTTCAATTTCAGGAAATATATTAATTTTTGTTTCTTAAAAAATCTTTGAAGTGTGACACTCTGAGTTTGCATTTACGACCTTGGTATTTACTCTACTTTATAAAATAAAGAAAAAACTTTGAGATTCATATTGAACCTCCATTGCATCACCCCAAACTCATTATCAGATGAAGATCTAAACTCTACTGCTTAGCAACCAGGATATTCACACAATCATTTTTATTCCTTTTAGACAAGGTATCTGGAATTTCACTATATGTCAGAGACAGTTTTTGAAAGTCAAGACCAGGAGTCATGTTAGATTTTGTGTTTCAGTAAGCCAACTTAATAAAAAAATGGAGGTTTAAACCCAACAATGAGAATTTCTCAATACTTCTCATGCTTCCAATTTTCTCAAAAAGGAGCCTCCCCTTTCCTCACAGTTTCTTTCACCTTCAAACTGTCCTTTCTCCAACAGCCTCACTCCTTTAGAAGATACATGTTTACGTAGAGAAATCTAATTTGTGTTTTGTTAATGTGTGCTGTCTTTACTTGCTATATTACATTAAACCAGAAATAGAGTTACCAAAAAATCATCTTACTTGAAATCATTCATAAGCTATCAACAAGGGAATCCATATACCAATTTCATTTTTGCTTTATAACCATCCACAGCACTAACTTGACCTTTACCTAAACAGGACTATAATTGCAGTTAAGATTATATAATTTACAATAACAACAAAAAATTACTTCGGAGGAACTGCTACTGGGCACAAATGTCTCACAGCCATTAAGTGTATCATTTATCTTGAGAAGAAAATTATTCTTATCCACATCGACATTTTTAACACAAACTGTAGTACTCTCTGTTGGCACCTTTTTACGTACCCATTAATCTCAATAGTAAAGTCTCAGTCTCACCCACCTAGTCTCTGAAGTTTGGATGTCACTACTGTGTACAATAAAAATTGTATATTCATGAACTCCATTTGTTTTATGTCCTTCTCTCTGTCAAAGCCTCCCAAGCAGCATATGCTTTGCTCTGTGGAGAATAAAATCAAATTTGTCTGTCTTGTCATATTGTCATCAAAGTGATAGTATCACAATTAGATTAACATTTTGTGAAGGAGCTGAAGGGAGGGAAATGAAATAGGAGCACATTATAATAAAATCCACTTAACCCTTTCAGTCACAAATCCCTTTTTCTCTAGCACCCGGAGGCAAAGAAGGCAATCAGACTCTAAAATAAGTGACACTGTCAAATTATTATGATCTATGTTGGAATCAAATAGGTCAGTTACCAGGCCTGCAAGGTACATTTTCATTTGAAAGGAACATTAAGATTTTGTGACAACAATCTTGAGAAGTAAGACACTTCTTCTTGGGGTTCTTAAACTAATCAGTTTGGGATTAAGTCAACAAGAATTGGTCAGAGTGGTTGGTGATACTCTTTGACCCTTAATATATTATTGCTCATTGATATCTTAAGCTCCAACTCAAGGAAAATTTTATATCCCATAATGGCTAGATCCTAGGAAATTTATTGAATTAAAATTCCTGTGTACAACATGGAAATTTCATTTCCATTTTTTTTCTAATAGTTTTCAAACAAGTAATACGAGAGTCAAATACAAAAATTGGTGAGTCAGAAGTGAGGTCTGAACTAAGAATGGATTGAAATGGAATCACAATTCTAATGTTAGCTATCCTGGAAAGTTTCCCCTCCTTCCCATTGCATGGAGAACAAAAGAACTCACACATACAGAGGAAGGCATGTGTTAAAAATGGAACTTCTCTCTGCCTTTTGCTCTGGCATAGAAAGGAGTGAGCCATCTTCATGTAGGCTGCCTTCCCTAAGGTCTATGAGATGGAATGGCAAGAGTCATTGCTCCGCCACCCGAGGGTGCTGGTCAGAGTCATCCCAGTATCTGGTGCTTGATGGGCCTGATGATCTGCACTGGTATCGGGAGCAGGTTGACTTCCCCATGACCTTTTTCTCAGCGAGGAGGCAACACTTGAGAGAATTTAGACACGGATCTTGGAGCACAGTCATATTCCAAGAAGACCCCATTCTTCATAAAATTATCCAACCTTTCGCCATCCTTGAGCTTTCCTTTACCTTTGATTTCTTTAACATTACCATAGTTAACCAGCAACTGGGATGGCATTGGGGTGCAGTAGGTTAAGCTGTCACTGGGGATGCCCTGCATTCTATGTTGGAACCCTGGTTCAAGTCCCTGGCTACTCCGCTTCCCATTCAGCTCCCGATAATTGACCTTGGAAGCAGAATATGATGGCTCAAGTACTGGAGTCCCTATCACAAGAGGGGGACTCAGATGGAGTTCCAGGTCTCCTGGCTTTCGCATGGTCTTCTTGGTTGCTGTAGACATTTAAGGAGTGAACAAGTGTATGGAAAATCTCTCTGTCTCTCTTTTTCTCTTTCTGCCACTCTTCCTTTCAAATGAATAGATAAATGCATTCTCTCTCTCTCACACCCACCCAAATCAACTTATCATTAAATAGTATACCATATAGTATTATCTTCTAATTAATTTCAACCTATATGTGTAACCCACCTCTTCAGCATCATTTCCCACTAATTTCCTACAACTCTGCTGAATACACTGACTATATCCCTGGTCTCAATAGTTGCCTCTCTCAAACACCTTCATCTTCAAACAAACCCTTACTTCTTAGAATGTCCTACTTGTTTTATTTGCTAGGATTTACTTTGGAGTTAGCTCATATGTCTTTTTTTTTTAACTTTTATTTAATGAATATAAATTTCCAGTATACAGCTTATGGATTACAATGGCTTCCCCTTCCCATAATTTCCCTCCCACCCGCAACCCTCCCCTCTCCCGCTCCCTCTCCCTTTCCATTCACATCAAGATTCATTTTCAATTCTATTTATATACAGAAGATTAATTTGTATAAATACTTCAACAGTTTGCACCCACATAGAAACACAAAGTGAAACATATTGTTTGAGTACTAGTTATAGCATTAAATCAAAATGTACAGTACATTAAGGACAGAGATCCCACATCAGGAGCAAGCGCACAGTGGCTCCTGTTGTTGACCCAACAAATTGACACTCTAGTTTATGGCGCCAGTAACCACCCTAGGCTGTCGTCATGAGTTGCCAAGGCTATGGAAGCCTTCCAAGTTCCCCGACTCTGATCATATTTAGACAAGGTCATAAAAGACAGAGTGAGGATAGTAACCAATGATCCTAAGAGTGGCCTTAACCAGGTCTGAACAATTATACAGCATTAAGTGGGGAAGAGGACCATCAGTACACACAGGTTGGGAGTAGAGCCATTGGTGGTAGAGTAGAGGTTATGATTACAAAGGAATGAGGCCCAAGTGGACTAGACAGGGTCTAGAACAAAGGACAGATCTCATCTTAGTCCCTCTATGGGGGCTTCATGGTTCCCTCTGTGATAGTTTCCCTACAAAAATTTGATGATTAGGGTCAGTTCTGTGGCGCAGCTGGCTAAGCCGCAGCCTGCAGCACCAGCCTCCCATATGGGCACCGATTCGAGCCCCAGCTGCTTCACTTCTGATCCAGCTCCCTGCTAATGTGCCTGTGAAAGCAACAGAGGGTGGCCCAACTACTTGGACCTCTGCAACCATGTGGGAGATCCAGAAGCTCCTAGCTCCCAGTTTTGGCCTAGCCTCCTTTGGGGACTGAATTAGCTGACGCAGATGTCTCTCTCTCTGTCTCTCCTCTCTCTGTAACTCTGCCTTTCAAATAAATAAATAAAATCTTTATAAATTTTTTGATGATTATCTACATTTCTTTAGACTATAAAGACACCCAAATAGTAATTTACATCTATTTCTTCATTAGGCCACTATCTAGCACACTTGAAGTACTCATTAAAGGGTATGTATTTGGCATAGGAGTTAAGACACTGCTGGGAATGCCCACATTCCTATGGAGCTGTCTCAGGGCTTGAGTCCCAATTTTGTTTTTTGTTTGTTTGTTTGTTTGTTTTTTTCAATTCCAGTGTCCTGTTAATACGCATCCTGGGAGGTAACAGGTGATGGCTCAAGTATTTGGGTCTCTGCCACTCACATGAGAGATACAGACAGAGTTCCTGACTCTTGGCTTTGGGATGACCCAGCTTTGGCTATTGCAGAAGTTTGGGAAGTGAGTCAGTGCATAAGAGTGCTTTCTCTTTCTCTCTCTCTGCCGTTCACATTAATAGAAATAAATAAATAATTTTCAAAATAAATATCAAGTCAAAATAAAGAAAGAATCAGTATATTAAGAGTTTATAAACATTTTTGAAAGGCTGTGGTGGTCTCTGGAATGTCAAATACTCACAGAGGAAAAATCATACTTGAGAAAACTGTCTTTCCTCTTTGGGGATTATTTATTACATCATGGCACACCTTGATTTGAGCAACTCATGTGACAAAACGTCTCATTTATTCTTGTGAGGAGATAGAGAAACATGGACAGAGTACGGTCCAGCTACATGGATATGTCACTGGATAAACAACTCAAATCATTTTGATTATTAGACCATTCATCATCTCCTGGAAGAGGTTTGCAGTAGCATGTATAGTGACATATGGGGTGACATCTTGACTTTGAACTCTTCATTTTAAATCAATTTATTAGTAACAACAGTGATAACATCTAAAATAATGTGAGTTTAGGGGCTGATGCTGTGGCATAGTAGGTTAAACCGCTGCCAGCAACACCGGCATCCCATATGGGCTCCGGTTCAATTCTCAACTGTTCCACTTCCCATCCAGCTCCCTGATAATGAGCCTGGGAAAGCAGCAGAGATGGACCAAGTGCTTGGGTCTCTGCAATCATGTGGGAGACCCGGATGAAGCTCCTGGGTCCTGGCTTCAGTCTGACAGACTTAGGCATTGCAGCCATCTGGGGAGTGAAACAGCAGATGGAAGATTCTCTCTCTCTCTCTCTCTCTCTCTCTCTCTCCCCCCCACCCCCGTAACCATGCCTTTCAAATAAGATAAATAAATATTTAAAAATAAAATAGAATATTGCAAGTTTAAACTTTTCCTACATTAATTCATTTGATGCTTTCAAGAACCCTTTGGATTAGATACTATTACTATCCCCTTTTTATAGATGAGAAAACTAGGACACAGTGACATGCTGACCATATCTTGAGGTGACATAAAGTTGAGATGAGAATTATCTATTAGGGCATTAAAACAGACTTCAACAGCACTCAGCAGGCTGGAATAATGGATGAAAATTCGATTATATAGTATGGGATATCTTTGGCAGAAGTTTGTGAAAAAACAAAAAAGAACTTACAATAAAGGCTTACAGAACAACAGAAATAAGGGTGCTGTTCTTCATTAGGAAAAATTTGCTAAGTTTATCCACTGGTTCTTCTGAAGTCCCCATCACTGCTAATAGGAGCCAGGTATATTTTTAACATCACTCCTTCCTGGAGGTAGAACTCAATAATTTGACACCAGATGCATCAGACATTTCTGCACATGGAGTTACTGAAGCCAATCCAAGTGCTATTACAATGTTCCATTACCATATTCCAGGATAAGCTGCCAAATTCACCTCTTGTCCTTCAACTTTGTCATTTATCATCGTTAATGATGCAGTCTCCCAGTCTTAAAAAGAGCAGCTGCAAGGTACCTATAGAATAACATCCTCAGTCACTTCTTCCAAGTGGTGTATCTTCACCCAAAGTGTAAAAGGAAACTGAGGAAATTTATCCAAGTTCAATACTACTTTAGTATCAACACTAAGGCAATTTAAACAAGAGTATTTGGAACTAGAAAGCACACTTTATACAGACACTGACAGCAACTCTCTACTTTGCCTTTCATGAATAGAAATGGTCTACAAAACAAGCAATTTAGACTCAACTGCATATGTGTTAGTCATTATTTTAGAATATGATTCTTTCCCCTTTTATACTCTATTCCATCATTTCTGGTAAGACCTCTAGGAACTTTATAAAGAAAGAAGTAAACTTATATCCGACAACTGATTTTATAGATTAGCCAGATCTGAAAGTGGTGATTTCAGTATATTTTCAAAGGTAGTGGTAAAGGGCTGGTGCCATAGCACAGCAGGTTAATCCTCCGCCTGCGGTGCCGGCATCCCATATGAGTGCCGGTTCTAGTTCCAGCTGCCCCTCTCCCAATCCAGCTCTCTGCTGTGGCCCAGGAAAGCAGTAGAAGATGGCCCAAGTCCTTGGGCCCCTGCACCCATGTGGGAGACCTGGAAGAAGCTCCTGGCTCCTGGCTTCAGACTGGCGCAGCTCTGGCCATTGAAGCCATTTGGGGAGTGAACCAACAGAAGGAAGACCTCTCTTTCTGTCTCTCCCTCTCACTGTCTGTAACTCTACCTCCCAAATAAATAAATAAAATCTTTATTAAAAAAAAGGTATTGGCAAAATAGAAAAAAATAAATAAGCTTTCTTAGGACTATTGATGAAATCTATTTGAATAAATATGATAAAATGATAAACCGTTTTGATTTTCAAATGATTTAATGTCAGTGATTTCTTCTTAATATAATTTGTTATTATATTTCTAAACTAAATTTTTACACAACTTTAGAAATTAAATCCTTGATTTTTCAAATCTTTCCAACAGGATAGTGAGTAGTAAAAACTGTCCCACTAATAATTAGATGAAATCATCTAATTCAGCTAAATGGATGATGCTGTTCCTTTCCACCTACGGTAATCCAGTACTTATCAACAAGTATTTTAATACCTATTATAAGCTGCAGCATTTGATATCAAATTTAATATCTAAAGGAAATAGATTAAAGGATTATTTATGTATCTTTTTGTTATTATTCAGTAAGTTGTAATTTTTAATTAACTTATTCTTTTTATCTAAGTTGATTACTCTATTGTCATAAAGTTATTCATAATACTCCACTATTGAGAGTTTCCATCTGTAGAGGCAGTACTTCTGAAACTGCCCTATGAGGAACTTGAACAGTCCTCCTTCTCCTCTTCTTCCTCCTTCTCTTCTTCTTCTTCTCAGAGAGAGAGAGAGAGAGACATTTCCTTCTGCTGATTCACTCCCCAAATGCACATAATGCATTTGGACTAATGACTGAAACCAGGATGCAGGAGCTCAATTTAGGCCTCCTATGTGGTTGGCAGGAATATAACTACTTGAACCATGACCACTGCCACCTACGATGCACATTAGCAGAAAGCTAGAATCAGGAACAGAGCCTGGACTTGAATCCAGGCATTCCAATATGGGACAAGAGCATCTTAACCAGCATATTATGAAAAATGCCTACCATCAGCCCTCTTCTTAGCAACCATTTAACCATTTAACTGTATTAAATATTAGTGTCTAGAATTCACCAGGAACATGCAGCAAATAGACAACATTAATCCAAGAAAATTTGTTCTATTGCAATAAGAATAACCAAAGACTAGTCCCCATTCTCATTTTAGCCATCTCCATTTTATGGAAGCTTCTCTCAGCTCTCAGCCTGGACCATGATTTCACCCTGGGAGGGACAGACTAGCTCATGTTACAGGTCTTTCCTGAATGCACATGACCCAGGGGACTGGGCTTTCTTTTCCTACTCAGCTTTTGGATGAGGATATATATGCTAGTTTCAGCAGGCCAGTTATTAGTGTCTGATGCTGGATCACCCCTCCCAACACACACACACACAGAAAAACACACATACCATGTCTCCCTCCAGCTTGCTTGTAGACCAGAAGTTACATGTTGGGCCATTGCAGTGGGGATATGCATATGTTGAGGGGAAGAAGGGGTGTGTGTGTTTGCAGGGGTGGTGGTGGGGGTAGTCTGTAAGACCAGGAGTCTTCAGATGGCTCCTTCTAGGAAAAGCTGAAGTTTTGCTCAAGAAAGACGGACTGTAAAATGGATAGTCCCTTAACTATGCCTAAGGGGACTGACTTTTCTGTACTGCAAAAGAAACAGTCAGGTAAGTGAAGAGGCAACTGACAGAATGGGAAAAAATATTTGCAAACTATGTAACAGATAAAGGGTTAATAACCAGAATCTACAAAGAGATCAAGAAACTCCACAAAAACAAAACAAACAACCCACTTAAGAGATGGGCCAAGGACCTCAATAGACATTTTTTGAAAGAGGAAATCCAAATGGCCAACAGACACATGAAAAAATGTTCAGGATCACTAGCAATCAGGGAAATGCAAATCCAAACCACAATGAGGTTTCACCTCACTCTGGTTAGAATGGCTCACATGCAGGAATCTACTAACAACAGATGCTAGAGAGGATGTGGGGAAAAAGGGACACTAACCCACTGTTGGTGGGAATGCAAACTTGTAAAGCCACTATGGAAGACAGTCTGGAGATTCCTCAGAAACCTGAATATAACCCTACCATACAACCCAGCCATCCCACTCCTTGAAATTTACCCAAAGGAAATTAAATTGGCAAACAAAAAAGCCGTCTGCACCTTAATGTTTATTGCAGCTCAATTCACAATAGCTAAGACCTGGAATCAACCTAAATGCCCATCAACAGTAGACTGGATAAAGAAATTATGGGACATGTACTCTATAGAATACTATACAGCAGTCAAAAACAATGAAATCCGGTCATTTGCAACAAAATGGAGGAATCTGGAAAACATTATGCTGAGTGAATCAAGCCAGTCCCAAAGGGACAAATATCATATGTTCTCCCTGATCGGTGACAACTAACCAACCACAAAAAAAGAAAACCTGTTGAAGTGAAATGGACACTATGAGAAACGGTGACTTGATCAGCCCTTGTCCTGACTGTTGATGTACAATTTAATACTTTATCCATTTTAGTATTTTTTTGTTCTAGTTAATACTATTGGTTGAACTCTGTAATTAACACACAATTATTCTTAGTGTTTAAATTTAACTGAAAAGTGATCCCTGTTAAATATAAGAGTGGGAAAAAGAGAGGGAGGAGATGTACAATTTGGGACATGCTCAATCAGACTTGCCCCAAATGGTGGAGTTAGAATCATGCCAGGGGATTCCAAAAAATCCCATCAGGGTGGCATGTACCAATGCCATCTCACTAGTCCAAGTGATCAATTTCAGCTCACAATTGATCACACTGATAGGTCTAAGAGTCAAAGGGATCACACAAACAAGACTAGTGTCTGCTAATACTAACTGATAGAATCAAAAAGGGAGAGAACAATCCAACATGGGAAGCGGGATACACAGCAGACTCATAGAATGGCAGATGTCCTAAATAGCACTCTGGCCTCAGAATCAGCCCTTAAGGCATTCAGATCTGGCTGAAGAGCCCATGAGAGTATTTTGGGCATGGAAAGCCAAGACACTCTGGCAAAAAAAAAACAAAAAACAAAACAAAACAAAACAAAAAAAACAAAACCACCTAATCTTGATGTGAATGGAATGGGAGAGGGAGTGGGAGATGGGAGGGGTGTGGGTGGGAGGGAAGTTATGGAGTGGGGGGAAAGCCATTGTAATCCATAAACTCTACTTTGGAAAATTATATTTACTAAATAAAAGTTTTTGAGAAAAGAATATAAGGAGAACTCCATGTTCATTATTCTTATTAAAACATTGGAGATCATTTTGGACAGCCATTAAGAGGAACCTACTAGCTCCATGAAACAAGCAAAAATCCTTGTGCGCCAGATATTTAGAAATAGATCCAGGAATAGAAATAGCCAAAAAAAAAAAAAAGCCCTGCTAGGATCACTGTGAACTCTGCAGTCTTTGGGCTGAGCACATACACAAAGCAGTACCCACATTTCTGGGCTAATCAGAGATGGACTGGGAAGACCTGAAAGCATTCCCCAAGCCACAAATAGATCTATTAGAAACCCTTCTGGCTCAGGAGGCTTCAGTCCAATCTCTGACCAACCACTAGCAGAACAATAAGCTACTCTGACTCAAGGGCAACACCAGGGAATCTGGGATTAAAAATAAAGCACATTAGTATATTCCTGAGACAAAATATTAGGTACATCCCCAAGGTTGCACTCGACCAGGAGTTACCAGAAACAGCATCTCTGAACCACTAGTTAAATGCAGAGCACAATCATTATTTCCCTGAACTGTGCAAACAGTCTCCAAGATACAACCATATCCAACTAATAAAGAGTGAAAACCTAATTGGCTAAGGGGGCTTAATTCCAAACTTTGACCAACAAGTGGTTTATAATGATCTGAGGTGACCCACAAAATGGTAAAAGATAAGTCAAGGTGAAAAATCTGAGCAGGAATGTCATAGATTGAACACTACAGATAGAAGACTTCACAGAATAGTCCAAACAAGTCAGTGAAAAAATATACAGTTAACTGAGAAAGCAATAATCAGTCACAGAGGGTTGGAATCAGTATCTAGAACATCTATAATATATCATATAAAGTGTTCAGTTTCAATAGAAAGGTATGATACATGCAAATAGACAGGAAAGTATGACGTATATCAATATTAGTTCATTTACTGTAACATACTTTCTTTGCTAGTATAGGATATTAGTAATAGGAGAAATTGTGTGCAGGAATCCACTATACTGTGTTTTCAATTTTCCTGTATATCTTAAACTGTTTTACAATAAAAAGCTTACAAAAAAAAAAAGAGAAAGAACTAACTGGAATTATAAAGTTGATGAATACCATAACCTAAAAACAACTTACTAGAGAGGCTCACCAGTACATACGAATTGGCAGAAGAAAGAATCAACAAGCTTGTAGGTCAGTTTATAGAGATTGTGTAATCTGAAGAACAGAAAGAAGAGAAAAATGAAAAGAGTTTAACAATCCTTAGAGAATTGAAGAACATCATTCAGTCCAGCAACATAATAAGAGTATCAGAAAGCAAAGAGAGTAAAAAGAGAATATAAATAAAATATAAAGAAATGATGATCAAAAACATTCCAAATATGATTAAAGAAATTAATGTACACATTCAAGAAGTGTAACGAGCTTATCCTTCAAGCAGAATAAGCTCAAGGAAATCCATACCTCACAACTTACAACTGAATTGTTGAAAGACAGAGATTTTTAAAAGCAGCCAGGGAAAAATGATTCATAATGTACAAAGAAAGCACAATAAAGTTAATAGCAGGCTTCTCATCAGAAAAAAATGCCAGTTAAAAGGCAGTGAAATAATGTATTTAAAGTATTGAAAAAACAAACAAACCAAAAAGAAGAAAAAGAAAAACCTCAGTCAGCCAAGAAACCCACATCCAACACAATTATGAAATAAAGAAATTCCCAGATAAACAAAAACAGCGAATTCATTGTTAGAACCACCTTCAAAGAAATACTGAAGGAAATTCTTTAGGTTGAAAGAAAGTGGCACGATACAAACTTGAATTCATTGGAAAGCAATAACAACAGAGTTTTGATAAAAAGTTATGTAGGTAAGTACAAGGATAATATAATAGAACATTTTTATCCTTTAATATGTGATACATGTATATTTGTGATCTAATTTTTCTCTTAGGTTCTTTAAAAAGTATAAGATTTTATAAAATAATGATTATAACAACATACTAGTGGTTTTTTAACATGTATATACAACATATATAATAATAATAATAATATGTAAAAAAGGAAAAAAGGAAAGGAGTCATATAGGAATAATGTTTCTATAATTTACTGGAATTAAGTTAGAATAAATCTAAAGTAGATTTTGATAAAGAGATATATATAATAAGCCCTAGAATAGCCAATAACAAGCAAAAAGTTAGTATCTGTAGGATCTGTAGTACTATGCTCACTTTCTTTCCTTATACTGGTAATTGACTTCTTTTCATTTTTCTTGATTAGTTTGTCTAGAGGTTTACTAATTCTATTAATCTTTTTAAAGAATGAACTTTTGACTATGTTGATTTTTCTTTTGTCTTAAATTTCACTGAATTTCATTCTCATATTTATTATTTTCTTTATTCTATCTACTTTTTTTTTCATTTTCAATTCTCTTTATATACAGAAGATCAATTTAGTATAAAGATTTCAACAGTTTGCACCCACATAGAAACACAAAGTGAAACATACTGTTTGAGTACTAGTTATAGCATTAAATCAAAATGTACAGCACATTAAGGACAGAGATCCCACATGAGGAGCAAGTGCACAGTGGCTCCTATTGTTGACCCAACAAATTGACACTCTAGTTTATGGCACCAGTAACCACCCTAGGCTGTCGTCATGAGTTGCCAAGGCTATGGAAGCCTTCCAAGTTTGCCGACTCTGATCATATTTAGACAAGGTCATAAAAGACAGAGTGAGGATAGTAACCAATGATCCTAAGAGTGCCGTTTACCAGGTTTGAACAATTATACAGCATTGAGTGGGGAAGAGGACCATCAGTACACACAGGTTGGGAGTAGAGCCATTGGTGGTAGAGTAGAGGTTATGATTACAAAGGAATGAGGCCCAAGTACGCTAGACAGGGTCTAGAACAAAGGACAGAGTCATTATTAGAGGAGCTAAGAAAGGTGCTGTCTAAGCTACAATTAAGTTTTCTGATTGAGAGGCAAATAGAACCTGATAGAAGGGGCTTGATAATAATCTGGTGGGCTTTAGGCCTTGTAAGTTAAGAGGCCCAGACCTATCTATCTCTTCAGATGGGGTATATCCTAAGGGAGGTATGAACCTCCTAGAGGAAGGCACTCTGTTGACTTTCATTACTTGGCTGGCCTGGGAGGAGAGCTGGCCAGGTAAAAGCAGGGGGCATCTCTAACAAGAAATTTACAGTTCTGCCTGCAATGTTGCTGACCCTACTTGACCATACCCTCAGCTGCAGTGGTCACTTTGGAAGTTGGGCTGAGTGAAGGGCTTTTCAGCTTAGAGCCAATAAGATCTTTGGCTCTGACCTGGGCATCCTTCGACTCCAGGGCAGGTCCATTTCCAGTGATCCAACTCTTGGCAGAGCTGCCAGGGCTCTTCACAAGCTGACTTCTGCTGAAGCCCAGGCTTACCACATTGAAAGCCACTGCAGTGGACTGGCCTGTTGGGTCTGCTTGAGGGCAGATCACTGTACAGATCAGCCAGTAATAGGCCTGCCACCCATTGCTTCTGATGCCTAGCTTTCTTTTCCTCCTGGTTTGTGTTCAAGCAGACCAGAGGATGCAAGTCAAGGGAGTGCCCATGTCCCATCTCTAATCTTCAGTGGCCTGAACTACAAGTCTATAGTCACAGGCATATTCTGTAGTAGTTTTTCTAAGGTAGACAATGCCCATGAGGAAAATTATATTTAAAACTTTCTTTCCCTTTGGTCTGAAAGGGAGGTTTTTTTAAATAGCTTTTAAAATCTTTAACTCTTTTTGTAGATTGCCAATTGATTTGAATTGCCTTGTTCTATCTACTTTTTAAAAAAGATTTATTTAAAAAGCAGAGCTTCACAGAGAGAGAAGGAGAGGCAGAGAGAAAGAGGTATTCCATCTGTTGATTCACTCCCCAGATGGTCACAATGGCCAGATCTGTGCCAATCTAACACCAGGAACTAGGTGCTTCTTCCAGATCTCCCAGTTGGCTGCAGGGCCCAAGGACTTGGGCCATCTTCTACTGCTTTCCAAGGCCATAGCAGAGAGCTGGATTGGAAGTGGAGCAGCCAGGACTTGAACAGGCTCCTATATGAGATGCTGCTATTGCAGGAGGTGGCTTTACCCACTATTCTATCTACTTCTTAATTTGCATTTTTGCTTTCAAGAATCTTAAGGCTGTAACTTAGATCATTGATTTTAGAACTTTTCTCTTATTCAACATAAGGATTTTAAAGCAATAAATTTCCTTTAAGCATTTAAGCTGATCTCACAAATTTTCAAGTTGTGTTATTATCATTTAGCCAAAACAATTTCTAATTATGTTAAGTTTTTTTTTAATTTGTATGTTACTTAGGAATGTATGTTACTTAATTCCAAATTTTGGAGGGGTTTCCAATTATATTTTTATTATCAATGTTTAAGATTGAGCACAAGATTGACATGACTTTTATTTTGAGTCTATCTTGATTAATGTTCTATGAACTATTGAAAAGAATATAGTATATGATGGTTGGGTATGGTGTTTTCAAAAAAATCACAGATCAAAAATGTTGAGAATATTTTTCATAAGTAAATATATATTCTTATATGTTATCTACTTGTTCCCTTAATTACTGAAAAAAAAAATGTTGCTAAAATCTTCAACTATGTGAATTTTGATATTTCTCCCTTCAGTCCTTTCAATTTTGCTTTAAATTTTTTGAAGCTTTGTTCTTAGATTCATGTACATTGAAGATTGTTGTGTGTCTTCTTGATGAATTGACTTTCATCATTAGAGTTCACTTTCTCAATGTCCTTTCTTTCCAATCCACTTTGTGATTAGTTACTCAACTTTCTTGTGATTAGTTTTGCCTGGAAGACCTTCTTCTGTCCTTTAGCTTTTATTCTGTTCATATTTTCATATTTAAAGTGTATCTTTTGTAGGTAGTAGATAAGGCAAATTTTATTTTTATATTGTCATAATTACTTTTTGAACAAAAATGCCTACTCCATTTCAATTTAGTGCATTATTGGTAAGATTTAGTAATTTTAAGCTAATTAAACAATATCTTACCATTCTTCTCCATTTACTTCATTGTCTTCTGCCTTCCCAGGGCCGTTAGCAGAACTGGGTTGGATGTTGAGTTGCCAGGTCTCAAACTGGCACTCTGAAATAGTATGCAGGCATCCCAGACAGTGGTTTAACCTGTTGCACCACAACACCTGCCCCTACCATTTTTTAAAAGATTTATTTATTTATTTGAAAGGCAGAGGAAGAGAGAGAGAGAGACATCATCCATCTGCTGGTTCACTCCCCAGATGACTGCAACGGTCGGAGCTGTGCCGATCCAAAGCCAGAATCTAGGAGCTTCCTCCAGGTCTCCCAAGTGGGTGCAGGGGCCCAAAGACCTGGGCCACCTTCCACTGCTTTCCCAGGCCATAGCAGAGAGCTGGATTAGAAGTGGAGCAGCCGTGACTGGAACTGGCTCCCACATGGGATGCCAGCACTGCAGGCGGCGGCTTTACCTGCTTCGCCATATTGCCGGCCCCTACAATGTTTTAATGACTCTAAAATGCCCCACATTATACAATGTATCATTATTTTATGAACCATTAAGAAAGAAAAAATAATGTCAATTAAATTATAATATGCCACTGATCACAAGATGTTTTCTGATTTCAGAAATATTAAGAGATGAGCAAATGTTATAATCAATCTAGGTGCAACACCAAAGTATCATGACAGAGTGGCTTACATGCAACAGAAATTTATTATTCACATTCTTGAAACTGAACATCATGGATCAGGGTGCCAGTCTAGTTGGGTAGTGACTAGGGCCCTTTTCCAAGTAGCAGGCTTCCAACTTCTTACAGAGCTCCTGATTCTGAGTTCAAAACTCTGCTCACAGTACCATATCATCTCACTCATTTATTTTTTTTTTATTTGACAGGTAGAGTTATAGATAGTGAGAGAGATAGAGACAAAGAGAAAATTTTCCTTTTTCTGTTGGTTCACTCCCCAAATGGCCGCTAAGGGCTGGCACTGTGCTTATCTGAAGCCAGGAGCCAGGTGCTTCTTCCGGGTCTCCCATGCAGGTGCAGGGGCACAAGCACTTGGGCCATCCTCCACTGCCCTCCTAGGCCACGGCAGAGAGCTGGACTGGAAGAGGAGCAAACTGGGACAGAATCCGGTGCCCATATGGGATGCTGGTGCCACAGGTGGAGGATTAGTCAAGAGAGCCACGACGCCAGCCCCATCATCTCACTCATTTACCAAAGATTTTTTTTGTTCTAAAAGATAGCTTCACTTTTAAAAACTTGTCTTTAACATCTTAGGCAAAGATTTTATAAATATTCTTTAAAATATATCTATTCAATTTAAAGGCAAAGCAGAAAACAGATACATAAAGAGTCAGAGATACAGCTCCTATCTATTTGTTGGTTCACTCCCTAGATGCAAGCAAGGACACTTGTCTGAATCCAAATCTGGGGGCTGGGAACATAACTCAGATTTCCCATTTTTCTAGCAAGAATCTAATCACTTGGATCATTCCTGCTGCTTCCTGAGTTCTGCTTTAGCAGTAAGCTGGAGTCAAGATATTGAAATCATGTGCTCTAATATGGGTTGAGGCATCCCAACCAGCATCTTAACCACAAGAAAAATGCTGGCACCCAATATTTTTATTCAAATGATTGTACCCTTCATCTCTAAATCCAAAGTTCCTATTTAGAGTTTAATTTTTTCTTCAAAACATTTCCAGATGAAAGATAGGTGATAAGGATATTAGAGAGTAAGGCACAAGGAAAGAGTAATTGGCCAACTACAAAAAAACCAATCTGCCTAATTAATTTCTATTCTGGTTGTTACCTGTAACTTGTGTAGAGTTGAGGGGAGTTTTTCTATATGAAAATGATTCAATAGGAACGAGAAAATAGTTCTGAAATCAGAGTTCATTCTTTCCTGGTCATTGATTATTATTTCCCAACATTTTCTTTTTTTTTTTTTAATTTATTTGACAGGTAGAGTTATAGACAGTAGGAGAGAGAGAGAGAGAGAGAGAGAGAGAGAGAAAGGTCTTCTTTCCATTGGTTCACTCCCCAAATGGCTGCTATGGCTGGCGCTGCGCTGATCCGAAGCCAGGAGCCAGGTGCTTCCTCCTGGACTCCCAAGCAGGTGAAGGGGCCCAAGGACTTGGGCCATCCTCCGCTGCTCTCCTGGGCCACAGCAGAAAGCTGGACTGGAAGAGGAGCAACTGGGACTCGAACCCGGCACCCATATGGGATGCCAGCGCTGCAGGTGGAGAATTAACCTAGTGAGCCATGGTGCTGGCCCCCAGCCATTTTCTTAACTAAAATATATATCCACAGATTTATGGACACATGAAGAAGTATTTATATCTGCAGTAATCACAGTAGGCCACAGACTATGTACAGTAACTAGAAAACTTAACATAATGCTAAAAGATTTGAGAGGGGACTTTTGCAGTGGCATAGCAGGTAAAGCCGTTACTGCAGGTGCCACATGGGCGCCCACTTGAGTCCTGGCTCCTCACTTACAATCCAGCTCTCTGCTATGGCCTGAGAAAGCAGTAGAGGATGGCCCAAGTCCTTGGGCCCCTGCACTCACATGGGAGAATGGAAAAAACTCCTGGGTCCTGGCTTCAGATTGGCACAGCTCTAGAAGCTGAGGCCATCCGGGGAGTGAACCAGTGAAGGAAGACCTCTCTCTCTGCCTCTGCCTCTCCTTAACTCTGCTTTTCAAATAAATAAATAAAATCTTTAAAAAAATTTTTTTAAAGATTTGAGAGGAAAGAATTTAATGTGTATTCAATCAAATCGAATTTTATTTATTCATCTACTCTAAATTTTTTATGAGTAATCCTAAAGTGTCAGGCAAAGCACAAGGCCCCAAAAGACCAAACACAAATCAAGTCTATTTCCCACATAGTCATTGCCTGAGAAGCTCATTGTAGTAGTGGAATTGGACATGAGGGCAAAGCCAGAATGTAACACAGAAGTGCAGGAATTGGCATTGCCCAAACGTGCTATTGCTATGAGAGAGGGGGCAATTACTTCTGCATTGTGGTGGGGACTGACAAATCTGGGGAAGGCTACAGCCAGGAGGCTTCAGCGAAGATGAATCTGAGATAATGAGTAGGCACTGGTCAGATGGGCAAGATGGAAATGGCTGGTCCGATTCTGAGTTTGATGTTTACAGATGAACATCAGGAAGAAGCGGAATGCCTGTCTCGTGATGTGTATGTGATACGTATTTTTTAAAAAGTATTTATTTATTTATCTGAAAAACAGAATGATAGAGAGATGGACAGAGATCCTCCATCTGCTGGTTCATTCCCCAAATAGCCACAATAGCAGGTTCTGGGCCAGACCAAAGCCAGAAGCCAGGAACTCCATCTAAGTCTCCCAAATTGATGGCCTGGATCCGAGCATGTGGGCCATCCTCCACTGCCCTCCCAGGTGCATTAGGTGGAAGCTGGATCAGAAGCAAAACAGCCAGGACTTAAAGTGGCACTCTAATACATGTTACTGATGTCAGTAAGCGGCAACCTAGCCAACTGTGCCGCAACACCAGCCCCCATTCTTGACAATCTTTTTTTTGACTTACACTCTCTTGCTATTTGTGGCATGCCTTTCTCTTCCAAGAAAACATGGAAGAACTTGGGGAAAAGCTCGTTGCAATGTATTTATTAGGTGTTCATGGTACGACTGTCCTGTGCTATGTTGAGTCTTTGGGTTCACTGAACATCTTTTTTTGTTGTTGTTTTTTTGTTTTTGTTTGTTGTTTTTGTTTTGTTTTGTTTTTGACAGGCAGAGTGGACAGTGAGAGAGAGAGACAGACAGAAAGGTCTTCCTTTTGCTGTTGGTTCACCCTCCAATGGCCGCTGTGGCCAGCACGTTGTGGCCAGCGCACCGCGCTGATCTGAAGGCAGAAGCCAAGTGCTTCCTCCTGGTCTCCCATAGGGTGCAGGGCCCAAGCACTTGGGCCATCCTCCACTGCACTCCCAGGCCACAGCAGAGAGCTGGCCTGGAAGAGGGGCAACCGGGACAGAATCCGGTGCCCCGACCAGGACTAGAACCCAGTATGCCGGCGCTGTAGGTGGAGGATTAGCCTATTGAGCTGCGGCGCTGGCCTTGTTTTTTTTTAAACTTTTATTTAATGAATATAAATTTGCAAAGTACAGCTTATGGATTACAATGGCTTCCTTCCCCCCATAAATTCCCTCCCACCCACAACCCTCCCCTTTCCCGCTCCCTCTCCCCTTCTATTCACATCAAGATTCATTTTCAATTCTCTTTATATACAGAAGATCAGTTTAGTATATATTAAGTAAAGATTTCAACAGTTTGCACCCACATAGCAACACAAAGTGAAAAATACTGTTGGAGTACTAGTTATAGCATTAAATCACAATGTACAGCACCTTAAGGACAGAGATCCTACATAATATTTTTTAAAAATTGATTAATTTTCTATGCAATGTCCAATTTAAAACCAAGGGTTTTTTTTTTTTTCATTTTCAATTATCTTTATATACAGAAGATCGATTCAGTATATACTAAGTAAAGATTTCATCAGTTTGCACCCACACAGACACACAAAGTGTAAAAACACTGTTTTGGTACTAGTTATAGCATTACTTCATATTGGACAACACATTAAGGACAGATCTCATATGAGAAGTAGGTACACAGTGACTCCTGTTGTTGACTTGACAATTTGACACTCTTGTTTGTGGCGTCAATAATCTCCCTAGGCTCTAGTCATGAGTTGCCAAGGCTATGGAAGCCTTTAGGGTTCGCCGACTTTGATCTTATTTGGACAAGGTCATAGTCAAAGTGGAAGTTCTCTCCTCCCTTTGGAGAAAGGTACCTCCTTCTTTGATGGCCCGTTCTTTCCACTGGGATCTCACTTGCAGAGACCTTTCATTTAGTTCTTCTTCTGGTTTTTTTTTTTTTTTTTTTTTTTTTTTTTTTTTTTTCCAGAGTGTCTTGGCTTTCCATGCCCAAAATACTCTCATGGGCTCTTCAGCCAGATCTGAATGCCTTAAGGGCTGATTCTGAGGCCAGAGTGCTATTTAGGACATCTGCCATTCTATGAGTCTGCTGTGTATCTCGCTTCCCATGTTGGATTGTTCTCTCCCTTTTTGATTCTATCAGTTAGTATTAGCAGACACTAGTCTTGTTTGTGTGATCCCTTTGACTCTTAGACCTATCAGTGTGATCAATTGTGAACTGAAGTTGATCACTTGGACTAGTGAGATGGCATTGGTACATGCCACCTTGATGGGATTGTATTGGAATCCCCTGGCACATTTCTAACTCCACCATTTGGGGCAAGTCCGATTGAGCATGTCCCAAACTGTACATCTCCTCCCTCTCTTTTTCCCACTCTTGTATTTAACAGGGATCACTTTTCAGTTAAAATTTAAACACCTAAGAATAATTGTGTGTTAATTACAGAGTTCAACCAATAGTACTAGAACAAAAAAAAAAAATACTATAATGGATAAAGATCGCTTCACTGAACATCTTATAAAATAAGACTATGAGGATGATCTAATATCTACTCCTGTCACATGGCTCCACTTGCTTGGCGTTTTGGTTTCTGTGTCTCCTCTCCGCTGTGAACCACCAGCTAGCTCTATCTGCACCTGAAATATTCAAGGACATGCTTTTGACACAGTGGTGTCTAGAAGCCAGATAGACAGCTTCAGGCCAGAAAGCTGTTGTGGAAAACTGTCTGCAGCTGCCTAAATTAGAGCTGACAATCCAGCCCTGGATTTACAGTGCAGAAGTCTTCAGTGTGGACATTGAAACCTAGCTAGAAAACGAAACACTACAAACTCAGTTTTTCTGTTTGTTTGTTTTGCTTTGAGGCACCTCCTTTGTTGCCCTTCACATAAATGTCCCTTTATTGTAAAGGGAAATATTTCGGATGTTAAAATGAGTAATCAAAACTAGTTATTCATGTTAATGTCCAAAGTGACCTTAATGTAAACCATCGTTAGTGTGCGTGCTGCAGAACTAGAATGGTACAAAGGCTTTGGAACGATCTGTTCCTTCCCACTGAGTTGATGTAGATTTTATTAAATAGAATTTACATCATGGGAAACATTGGCTATTAATAATTTGAGTATGCAGGACACATTGGTAAAGTCTTGCTTCTTTGTTTATGCCAATGTTTGACTGGTGTATCAATGGTACCATGACTTTTGACAGATCTGAACCCAGTATACCTCAAAGCATGTTGCCTGTATTTGGAGGATTTATAAGAATTTCTTAGAGCCAATGATAATAATATGCAACTTTATTTAGAGTTACTTTATATATTAATCATAAAAATAAATTAATTTTTACTGTTCTTTCATGTAGGGATAGGCACCACTTACCCTTTTGGTCCTTGTGTGACAGCTGGAGTGTGCTGTATCCTGAGTGGAAGAACTACACAATGAAATGCTAATAGTTCCCTGGACTTAATTTACTAATTGCAATATATTGTAATTTACATACTATAGGATGTGATCAATGTGCCTAATTTTGTAAAAACTAGTCCTTTGAATAATAAAAAAATTAAACATCTGACACATCCATTTTGTAAAAAATACAGAAAACTTAACACAATAATGTATAAAAAGTCATTCTCCCACTCAGGTATCCAATCCTCAGTGCATCCTGGAAATAATCAGAGGAACAATCTCCTTATGGTCTTTCTAAAGATCTGCTAAGCATATACAACAAGTGGAAGGGCCTCCATATTCCCCTTTTTACTCCTTCTCTTTTATTGTAAAAATAGCAGCATCATTTTGCACCTTAATTTTTTTCACTTGCTATACCCTATATCATATCAGTCTCCAAAGAGTTTTCATATTCTTTTTTATGGCTGCACAATATCCCTTTATAATGATATACCATGACTGATATACCATGAGATGTCCCCAAATAACATACATTTATGTTGTTCCTAGTCTTTCGCTATTGTAAACAATGCTGCATTCAATAATAATGTTTCGTGTGCCATCTTGCACACATGCTAGTATGACTGGATCAAAAGGGTGTGCACTTGTAATATGGAAAGATCCTGTCAAATTATCTTCATAAATGATGTACCGATTTACACTCCTACCATCAGTATACGAGAGTGTCTGCTTCCTGCAGTCTTGCCAACAATAAATACCTTTGCATAATTGGAGCTTTGGATTGAAAAATGAGCATCACGATTTAGTCAGATGAGCCAAGGATGAATGTCTTCCATTTAGATCTCTCTTTCTTTGTAAGGCGCTTCTCTCCCAGCACTAACAGCCCTGAAAACTTTGCCATCAATGAAAGACCTCAAAACCAGACCTTCAAATCTGTGTACTAAAAGAATCAACTCCAAAATTTTCAAAACTAATAAAGCACATTAAATAACAATTTCTATGATATTGTGTTTTTATACCAAACAACAAATGGGAGAAAAGTTATTTTTAAATGTTACTTATTTTATCTTTATCTTATCCTTTTTAAGGACCAAGCTATCCTTCACAATCTGTAAAGCCTTAATCCAGAAATGGCTTCAAACATCACCAGATTTCCAAAAGAAATATATGGTGACACCTGTACATGGTGAAAATCCACTACAGGAAAGTTGTTTTAATGTTTACTTTATTATATGTGATTAAAGTCATGGTGAAAGTTCCCTTATATAGCACACAAAATATTAGATGAAGACATATAGACCCTTTGTAAATTTAAAATAGCCACTGTCTTTGGTTTGAGAAAAACTGATGTTTTAAAATGTGTGATGTCAGGGAAACAAACTAGCCTGAGTTCATCCTCTTTAAGTTCTAGATAACACTCAACAGATTCCCATATCGTGGGATGCTCAAAGGGATGGAAGCTAAAGAAATGTAAAGTTCCTCTGTCTCTTTCACACTCTATTATTCTGAGGCACATGGTCAAAGAATGAAATGGAAGACAATGCTGAATAACCCGACCTCTTTAAATTGTATACTCTCTCCAGCTCAGTCTAGGTCTTTCTCTGTTTCTTCTTCTTCTTTAGTACAAGTTAAAAACGTGTATGGGATCTGTGTTTGCTGCAACTATTAAGATACCACTTAGGATGCCTTAGGAGTGCACAGTTCTAGTTCTGGCTCCTTCACTTCTGATTTAACTTCTACTGATGCACACTCTGGTAGACAGCAGGTGAGGGTTTAAGTACTTAAATCCTTGCCACCCACTGGGAAAACCCAAATTAAATTCCAGGCACCTGGCTTCAGCTTGGTCCAGTCTAGATTCTTACAGGTTTTTATGGAGCGAAACAGCAGGTGGAAGACTCTCTCTCTCTCTCTCTCTCTCTCTCTCTATATATATATATATAGATCTATATATATATATATAGATCTATATATATATATATATAGTGTGTGTGTGTGTATGTATGTATGTATCTTTGTGTGTGTATGTGTGTATGCCTTTCAAATAAAAGTGTGCATCATATGATGCTACCATACATCTTCTCAGAAAGCTGTTTGGATCCCTGGAGCTGTGAGCCAGGCTGATATTCAGGGCATCACACTCAGCCTGTTTAGCTGCCCTTGAACTGAATCTGACTTCTCTTTCCTCAAAGAGGTGTCTTGCTGATCTCTAAAGTGATTTTCAAAGGGTTCTATCCTAGACTCCATCACTCCCCCTGAATGTCATTATCAGATAGCTAGAGAGGCACTGTCCTATAGAAGCAAAACTGAAACCACATGTTTAATTTTCAATTTTCCAGTAACCATACTGAAAAAATAAAAGCAAGTGAAATTAATATAGCTTATTTATTCCAAAAGATTAATCATGTTAAGATGTAATCTATATTAAAAATTCTTAGACATTTTACATCCTTGTAAAATACCAAGTCTTTAATAACTGTTATTTCTTTGGTACTTGCAGCATATCTCAATTTGGACTAGTGACATGTTAAGTGCACTTTCCACTGCAACAATATCTTAGATTTCATGCTTTCCATAGAACCTATCACTATACTGGGCACAGGCAGCTGTTGCTCAAGGAGAAGGATCTGATGCTGAGACTAAGGAAAGAGCTCTCCACATAAAACCAATCAGAAACATCAAGACATACTTTCTTTCCTTGGTGGCTTAAAATCTACTTACTCATCAAAATGTATGTGTGTGTGTGTGTGTGTATTATATATATATATATACCATACATGTGGAAAAATCTGCATTTCCTGATTGCTGTTTATTTGAAGGTTATGAACATTGGTTAACAGAGGATCTATGACTTCAAAGGTGGCCTACGTTTTACAACGGGTCATACAAATGTGGCTTTAGCTGGCACTGTTTTAAAATGAAAGAACCTTCTCAGTAAACTTTCACATTACTCTGCAACATGTTTTGTTAGAAAAGCCTGTGGTAGTATCTAAAATTGCGTAAATCATCAGTTTTTAATCTGGCAGGAAGTAGATAGTGGCCCATTAAACTTTCGTAATTAAATTTTCCCTGTACTCCCCCATAGAACCATTATCTGAGTTTTCTAATTAACACAAGAGGAGGGAGTCAATTCAGATTGATGGGATCTAGAGCCATCCCCTTTCATTTTAATGACCTTTAATAAACTTTTATTACTATTGATATTGATAATTATAATACACCCTTTAATTCTGCAATGTGATTCTAAGGACCTTTTCAAAAATTGCAAAATTCACCTTTAAAGCTAGAGTAGGCAGAACTATTATATTCCCAGGTGCTATGCATTTCAGGCAGTGACTTGAAATGAGCTGAAGGGTAGACAGGCATTGTGTCAGTGCCTTTCCCTTTCCCCGCGACAGTGCAGGAGCTCTATCCTTCCACAACCTGCTCATTTCACAGCACAGCCCCATCTGAGAATAGAAGTCAGGCTGAAGTGGGTAATGGTGTCTCATAAACAACCAACAGGGAATTAGGCAGGGTTTACTAAACTTGTTTTGTTTACAATTGGGAAGGCACTGAGAGCAGGGGACCAGATGCCCTGGGGGAGTAAGTCATTGGGTAAGCAGGCTGGTTCCCCAGAATGTTTTCATGAGACTTTTGTAGAGTTTTACATTATTCTGCATCCTCTCAGAGCTGCCATTCCTGTTAGTGGTGAGAAAATGAAATTGCCAACATGAGCGTATCAGCACTGCAAATATTCTTTTTAGTACCTAATTCTTTTAATTCATTGGCCAGCGCTATGGCTCACTTGGCTAATCCTCCACCTGCGGCGCTGGCACCCTGGGGTTCTAGTCCCGGTTGCTCCTCTTCCAGTCCAGCTCTCTGCTGCAGCCCGGGAGGGCAGCGGAAGATGGCCCAAGTGCTTGGGTCCCTGGACCCGCTTGGGAGACTGGGAGGAAGCACCCAGCTCGTGGCTTCCGATCGGCGCAGCGCCGGCCGTGGTGGCCATTAGGGGAGTGAACCAATGGAAGGAAGACCTTTCTCTCTGTCTCTCTCTCACTGTCTATAACTCTTTCTCTCTGTCTCTCTCTCTCACTGCCTAACTCTGCATGGCAAAAAAAAAAAATAGTAATAATTTGCCCCAGAAATTGGGGTGCCTAGATGATAAGTGACGAGAGTCATATGTACAGTGGATGATGGAACTGGGATTTAGCCCCTTTGGTAACTCATCAAACAAAGCACAATGAGTAACCTGTGTGGGACTTCCAGAGTGTGGGTTAATGAAGTCAAAAGTTGTGAATATGAGATTTACCAAATTCATAGTGTTTAGGGGAAATTTAGTGACACGGGTTCAAAATCTCATCAGTAAACAGGAATTTAAAAACTTCATACCATAGATATGTTGTGAGAATTAAATTCACTGAAATATAAATCTCACATAGCATAGTGTATGGGTCAACAAATGTCAGCTTTCATTTTTATTATAAATATGGTTTTCATCCTGTCTCAAGTATGCTTTCCAGGAGCCACAGTTTGATGCAGCAGTAGAGCCACTCTCTGTGACACTGGCATCCAATATGAGTGCCAGTCGGAATCCCAGCTGCTCCACTTCATATTCGGCTCCCTGCCTAGGACCTAGGAAAATCAATAGAACAGGGCCAGGCATTTGGACTAACAGTTAAAATACTGCTTACTATGCTCACATAGTTAAGTGACTGGGTTTTAGTCCTGGCTCTGCTTTTTTTTTTTTTTTAACTTTTATTTAATGAATATAAATTTCCAGTGTACAGCTTATGGATTACAATGGCTTCCCCCTCCCATAACTTCCCTCCCACTCGCAACCCTCCCCTCTCCCGCTCCCTCTCCCCTTCCATTTGCATCAAGATTCATTTTCAATTCTCTTTATATACAGAAGATCAATTTAGTATAAAGGTTTCAACAGTTTGCACCCACATAGAAACACAAAGTGAAACATATTGTTTGAGTACTAGTTATAGCATCAAATCAAAATGTACAGCACATTAAGGACAGAGATCCCACATCAGGAGCAAGTGCACAGTGGCTCCTGTTGTTGACCCAACAAATTGACACTCTAGTTTATGGCGCCAGTAACCACCCTAGGCTGTCGTCATGAGTTGCCAAGGCTATGGAAGCCTTCCAAGTTCGCCGACTCTGATCATATTTAGACAAGGTCATAAAAGACAGGGTGAGGATAGTAACCAATGATCCTAAGAGTGGCATTTACCAGGTTTGAACAATTATACAGCATTAAGTGGGGAAGAGGACCATCAGTACACACAGGTTGGGAGTAGAGCCATTGGTGGTAGAGTAGAGGTTATGATTACAAAGGAATGAGGCCCAAGTGTGCTAGACAGGGTCTAGAACAAAGGACAGAGTCATTATTAGAGGAGCTAAGAAAGGTGCTGTCTAAGCTACAATTAAGTTTTCTGATTGAGAGGCAAATAGAACCTGATAGAAGGGGCTTGATAATAATCTGGTGGGCTTTAGGCCTTGTAAGTTAAGAGGCCCAGACCTATCTATCTCTTCACATGGGGTATATCCTAAGGGAGGTGTGAACCTCCTAGGGGAAGGCACTCTGTTGACTTTCATTACTTGGCTGGCCTGGGAGGAGAGCTGGCCAGGTAAAGGCAGGGGGCATCTCTAACAAGAAATTTACAGTTCTGCCTGCAATGTTGCTGACCCTACTTGACCATCCCCTCAGCTGCAGTGGTCCCTTTGGAAGTTGGGCTGAGTGAAGGGCTTTTCAGCTTCGAGCCAATAAGATCTGTGGCTCTGACCTGGGCATCCTTCGACTCCAGGGCAGGTCCATTTCCAGTGATCCAACTCTTGGCAGAGCTGCCAGGGCTCTTCACAAGCTGACTTCTGCTGAAGCCCAGGCTTACCACATTGAAAGCCACTGCAGTGGACTGGCCTGTTGGGTCTCCTTGAGGGCAGATCACTGTACAGATCAGCCAGTAATAGGCCTGCCACCCATTGCTTCTGATGCCTAGCTTTCTTTTCCTCCTGGTTTGTGTTCAAGCAGACCAGAGGATGCAAGTCAAGGGAGTGCCCATGTCCCATCTCTAATCTTCAGTGGCCTGAACTACAAGTCTATAGTCACAGGCATGTTCTGTAGTAGTTTTTCTAAGGTAGACAATGCCCATGAGGAAAATTATATTCTCACTTTAACACTTTCTTTCCCTTTGGTCTGAAAGGGAGGTTTTTTCTACTTACTGTATACTTTGCTGATGGCGAAGTGAATCTAGCTATGAGATTATTATTTAAGTTCTTATTTTGGCTATGCTATTACAGAAAAATGTTAGCCATCTCTTTTATAAGGTCTAAAGATTAAATTGTGCATCCTACAGATTCCTTCATAATAGAATTAGTTTCCTACCTTGGAGAGAATAGAGAAATGAAAGAACAAGTTGGGCTTAGAATAGAGAAATGAGGGAGCAAGTCCTAGATCGCTTGCTGACAATAGCAATATCACATGAATAATTAGCAAACAGTTTCAACCATTAGATAACAACTTAAGAAAACATTTACCAGAAGGTCCAATGCCTTCTATAAATTTTAAGAATCATGTATTTGAAAACACCTCTTAAATATCTAACATGGTGTGGTTTGTTTAACCAGTAAACTTAAGCACAACCATATAAAATGTTTTTAGTTTCTTTCTACCAACAAGTTTAAAACATATGATACACAGATTCAGGTCACACAAATTAAAATGTATCTTCGATTGATTTTAGCAGCTTAAATTTATGGACAATCTTATCTATAAGCCATTTAAAATAAAACTCTTAATAAAATTTCCCCCTGTGGACATACAATATGAACACACATATAACATAGCATAATAGACCAATATAGCAATTTTAATAATAGCTTTTAAAATCTTTAACTCTTTTTGTAGATTGCCAATTGATTTGAATTGCTTTTTTAGTAACCTCAGTTAACCATACTTTCTCTCAGTTGGTACTGTTAATACATTATTGGCTTCATCTGTTTACAGTGGCTTTGCTCTTGATTCCAGTTTCCTGCTAATGTGCACACGAGGAGGCAGCAAGTGGTGGCTCCAGTACTTTGGTCCCTGCCACCCATGTGGGAGAGCCAAATTGGCTGCCCATTAACGGCTTCTGCCCGTCCAGCTCTGGGAGCTACAGGCATTCAGGCAGTGAACCAGCAGATGGAAGATAACTCTTTCTCTCTCTCCCATTCTCCCTCTTTCTCTTTCTGTATAGCTCTTTCTTTCTGCCTTTCAACTGATGAAAATAAGTTAATTAATTAAGAATCAATGGAACAGAATAGAAAGCAGGGAGAGAGAAAGCGAGTGAGGGCCACATATACATGGGCAGTTGATGTAGGACAAGGATACCAAGGTAGTTCAACAGTCAGTAAATAGTCTTAATAACTGGTGCTGTGTGCTCACATAAAAAACACTGACATCAATGTTTACCTCACATCACACACTGAAATGAACTTGAAATGAGTCAGACCTAAACATAAAAGTCAAAACCATAAAACATCTTGGAAAAAAAAATTCTTTTTGTGCTTTTTTTTTTTAATTGGAGTGGGTCAAATTCTTAGACTATTAAAATAGAAACCATAAAAGAAAAAAGATAAAATGAACATCACCAAGAATAAAAGCTCCTGTTGTTCAAATGCAACATTTAAAAAATGAAAAAATTCTAATTGAAAGAAAATATTCTGACAAGATTTGCAGCTAGACTTTCTAAACTTGAAGTGTTACTGGCATGCAGTAAAAACCCCTTAAATCTCATCTTAAAAATACATCTTAAAGTCTAAAAAATTTATAAAATGGTATTATGATTGCTATTTTTCTCAGCTGAGCTAAGTAACACAGCTTCCTAAATTGGTTGAACAGAGTCTACTGAGTGAACTTGGCACATAATGTAGAGGAATTAATTTTAATTGAAAGTAAGTAATTTAATATAATATTTTTAGGTGGAGCACAGCTAACTCACAGATTAGAAAGCAAAGTAAATATATTATTTTTACATAGGAAAAATAACAACCAGTTTGTCGTTGTCTAGGACTAGCTTATTGTGTAAACAACACAGATTGATAAAAAAGGCATGTTTCAGATGTAGCCTTTAAAAGGGTGATGGATGGACAGCCCGAGAAAAGCATAATACATTGGGAGAGAATAGAAATTAAAGCCCTAATAATAGAATGTTTCTATACTATCAGTACTATTCAGTGAATTTTTGTTTTTGTGATGGTGGTGATTAATTTTGTTTTGTACCAAAATTTTTCATCAAATATTTGATTCATATGAAAGGTAATGTGAGAGCATCTATCAAAGATGTGAAGCAAATATAATATGGACACCCTTAAACTGACTACCCAATTTAAGAACAATATCATTATATTCACTGGTGTGTTCCTGTTCTCTGGCATCATTCTTCTATCTCCAACTATCATCTCTGACATTGCCAAAGTAATTTTTGTGTACCTAATTCCTCCAACATTTGAGAATTATTCCTTCTTTTTATAATTCTATTACATGTGTATATGTCTTTTAAAAAGTTGTTGCTAAAGGTTTGCTTTTCTTCATGTTTCATAAAAAATTTCAAATCATATGAGTCTTCTGAGAAATTGTTATATGTGTTTGCAAACTTTGTTCATGTTACTAAATATAGCTGTTGCTCATTTTCACTGCTATATACTATTCCAACATACAATAAAATGTTGCATAGTAATTCTTCTATCAGATATATAAATTCTTTCTAGGTTTTTTAAACTATGGACATTTTATGTGTTTTTCTTGGTATACATGAAGAACAGTATCTCTAGCACCTATAACTAAGAGTGAAAGTGCTGGATTATAGGTTACACACAAGTTCAACATAGCAATATAACATATCTTGTTCAATATAACAAGATAAAGACAACTTGTTTTCCCAAATAGAAATACCAATTACATTTTCAGAAGCAATGCTTAAAATTTCCCCTTTCTCCAAATTTCCATCAATATTTAGTATTGTTAGGCTTATTAACATTGGCAAGTCAACAAAACAGTATCTCATTTTGGAATTAATTTGTATTTATCTGGTAACTAAGAATTTGAGCAACTTTTCGATGTTTATTTACCATTTGTATTTCTTCAACCATGAATTGACTGTTCAATTGAATTTTTAAAAGATTTATTTTATTTATTTAAAGGCAGAGTTATAGAGAAAGAGAGAGAGAGGTCATCCATCCACTGGTTTTCATTCCCCAAATGGCCGCAAAAGCTCCAGGCCAAAGCCAAGAGCCTGCAATGCCATCTAGGTCTCCCACATGGGTGGCAGGAGACTCTTTTCCACTGCTTTCCTAGGTGCATTAGCAGAGAGGATTGGCAGTGGAGCATCCAGGACTTAAATTAGTGCTCATATGTGAGGCAGTTGTCACTTGCAGCAGTTTAACCCACTGTGCCACAATGTAGGCCCCTGTTCAGTTGAATTTCTGTCTTTATGATACTGAGTCTTCAAAATAAGAGGGCACTTGACTCACGGACCAGAGGTTGTTATTTTGGCAAATATGACTGTACACTGAAGAATGTGTATTTGCTATTAAAGTACTTTCTGAATCTATTAAATAGATATTATTACGTTACTCAAATAGTCTATATATCTCTTGCTGATTTTGCTTATTTGTTCTAACATCAGTTTCCTAGGTCTTCCATAAGAAAAGATCACAAACTTATAGGTCAAAATGATAGAAATTAATTTTTCCATGGTCCTGGAAGGTAAAATCCCTAAATCAGGGTGTCAGCAGGGCTATGCTCCCTCTGAAATCTCCTGGAAAACATTCTTTTTTGCTTTTTCCTGGAATCTGATGAATGTTGGAATCCTTTGGCTTTTTAATATATATACATCTATATATAATACAAAGTTACTGCAGCCATATCAATCCAACTTTCCTAAATCTTCATATGATCATCTTCCATCTGGGAGTGTCTGTCTATGCATCCAAATAATTCTCTCCTTTTTCTTATTAAGGTATCACTTACTAGAATAGAGCTCACTCTAATCTGGTATGATCTCATCTTATTTTAAAGATTTATTTTATTTATTTGAAAGAATTACAGAGAGAGAGAGAGAGAGAGAGAGAGAGAGAGAGAGGTCTTCCATCTGCTGGTTCACTCCCCAAATGGCTGCAATGGCCAGAGCTGAGCTGATCTGAAGCAAGGAGCCAGGAGCTTCTTCCAGGTCTCCCTTGTAGGTCAAGGAGCCCGAGGACTTGGGCAATCCTCCACTGTTTCCCAGTGCATTAGCAGGGAGCTGGATCAGAATTGGAGCTGCTGGGACTTGAACAGGCACCCATATGGGATGCCGGTGCTGCAGGCCAGGACTTTAACTCCACTGCACCACAGCGCTGGCCCATATGAACTCATCTTTACTTGGTTACAGAAACAACATCTTATTTCTATATAAAGTCGTATTTACAGATGCCAGGGCTTAGAACATCAACATATTTCATATCTTTTGGGGGAGCAATCAAAAACTGAGAAAGTTTATTAAACTTTCCTGGGGACAACATGGTGGTAACTCTGGTAATGGCAACAAGATGAAACCAACAAATTCCCTCAAAAATATGACTATAAACCTAGACAAAATTGTTCAACACTAGCATTTCAAGGCTCTGAAAATTGACCAAAAGCAAACAACAAACTTAAACACATTATTAATGATGCTTATTGAACTTAAGGTAAAAATAGTGGGAGTTAAGCCGGCGCTGTGGCTCACTTGGTTATCCTCTGCCTGTGGCGCTGGCATCCCATATGGGTGCTGGGTTCTGGTCCTGGTTGCTCCTCTTCCACTCCAGCTCTCTGCTGTGGCCCAGGAAGGCAGTGGAAGATGGCCCAAGTGCTTGGGTCCCTGTACCTGCATAAGATACCAGGAGGAAGCACCTGGCTCCTGGCTTCAGATCGGCAGCAGCGCCAGCCGTAGCAGCCATTTGGGGAGTGAACCAATGGAAGGAAGACCTTTCTCTCTGTCTCTCTCTGTCTCACTGTCTAAAAAAAAAAAAAAAAAGAATAGTGGGAACGTGGAGAACTCTTGCTGGAAATCCCAGCTAACTTGGGGCTCTGGTGCTCCCAGGGAAGTGCTCATTGTGAAAATCATCAACTTTGCTGACAAAAGTGTTTAGTTTATTTTAAGCAAAGGGAGAGGTGTCCATATAGAGCAGTATTGTTGCTAAAAATACTAAGCTCAATGCGGGGCAAAAAACTTAAGCTTTGCAAGGCTGAGGTTCCCATCCCACTTAGGCTAAGCAAAAGCCTGGAGATTCACCATTAATGTGACTAGGAGTCCTGTGAAGCACCAACTCCTAGGATATCAAATTAAAATGAAAAACAATTTTTAAAGATTTATTTATTTGTTTACTTGAAAGGCAGAACAAATTAGAGAGAGGGAAAGTATGAGATGGACAGCAGGGGGTGAGTAGAAAGAGAGAGAGAGAAATCTCATCTACTGGTTCACTTCCCAAATGGCTACAACAACCAGGTCTGGACCAGGCTGAAGCTAGGAGCCAGGAATTCCATCCAGGTCTCCCATATGGTTGGTAAGGGCCCAAGTACTTGGACCATCTTTCATTGCCCTACCAGGTACATTAGCAACAAGTTGGATTGGAAGTGGAGACAGAACTTGAACCAGCACTCCAATATGGGATGTCACCATCACAAGTGATGGCTTACCCTGCTGTGCCACAATGGCAAACTCCAAAAAATATTTTTTGAGAAGGAATGTAAAAGAGAAATCAGCAGACAAATCCGCAGAGCAACACTATAGCAAGAGAGATTCATTAGAGAGAAGTAAAAGCAAGTTTTCAAAAAGTGAACAAAACTAAATAAAAACAAATCATGATGAAAGTCCTTAAAGAAAAATCAGAATCCAAAACCACCAAAATTTATTATCTGGTCTCCACATTTTAACAAAAATTTATGACAGAACATACCATCTATTCAACTCATCAAATAAATCTTATTAAAAAATAGAAAATATAAAAAATAACTGAGGGAAATTCTCAAAAAAGAATCAATGAACTTGAAAGTAGGCCAATAGAGATGATCTAATATGAAGATAAAAGGGAAAAAGATAGAAGAAAATTAAACACAGAAGCAAGGACACGTGGGATAATATTTACCATATCGTAAACAGAAGTCTCAGAAGTAATGGAGAGGGAGAGAAAAAGGGGAAAATATACAAAGAAAAAAGAGGCAAACTATTCCCAAATTTGATGAAAAACATTAACCTACAGGTCCAAGGAAGCTAATGAAGTATCATATAGAATCAAACCAAAGACATTCATCATGGTCAAACTGTTAAAAAAGAGAGAGAGAGAGAGACAGAGAGAGAAAAAAGAAGAAGAAAGGAAAAACTGATTTATCATGTAAAGGAAAGCACTAATATAATGAACAATCAACTTTTCTTCAGAAACATCAGAGCCCAGAAAAAAAGTAGAAAGTCATATTCAAAGTTCTGTGAGAAAAACAACTGCCAATCAAGAATTCTATATCCAGCAGAAATATCCTTCAAAAAGCAAAGAAGAATAAAGAGACATTACCAAATTAATGAAGACTGAGAAAATTCAATGCTACCAAATTGACCTTTGCATTGGAAATGGCAAATGTATACGAGTAAATATAAAAAATTCTATATAGTTTTTTCTGTTACCTTAATTTATTAAAAATCCAAAACTTAATGAAGCAATGATGATCTTACTGTATTATTGGGTTTATAACATATAAAATGAAATATATATGATAATAATAGCACCAAATAAAGAGCAGAAAACATTTTATTACAGCAAAAAGTGTCATGATAAGTTGTAAACAAATCAGTATTAGCCTAAAATAGGTTGTGATAAATTAAGATAATCCATACAGCAAGTGCTTATTTTATAACAAAAAATAATAGATTCTAAAGAGACATCCATTGGAGAATTTTCTTAGAACTTAGGTCACCCCAGCCTAAATCGTGCTTTATTTAAAAGCAGAACTAAAGGGAAATTGTCCAAAGCTAGCAATAATAAAAAATTTTCCTACTTATTTGTTGTTGTTGTTATTTATTCTTTCCTTCCGTTTCCTAGGAAATTTGAAAATTGTTATCTTCCCAGAGTGGAAAGAAATTGTATTCTTGTGCACCACTAATACATACTCACAACTTCAAGAGTAAAGTTGATAATTAAAGTACATATTGGTGGAAAATGCATAAATCTCATAAAAAATTGGATTTTAAATCTATGGTTATATTTAAAACATACACTAAACCTAAGAATAAGACAGATGAACCATGTGAATTCAGTGCCACTTATCTAAAGTCATGTAAGTTAAATTAGAGTTTTAACTCTCAGCTAGTCATCTGACTCCAGAGATGGTGTTTTCCTCTAGGTCCCTAGAGCTGTAAAAAATATTTTCAAACTATGCAACGGATAAAGGATTAATAACCAGAATCTACAAAGAGATCAAGAAACTCCACAAAAACAAAACAAACAACCCACTTAAGAGATGGGCCAAGGACCTCAAGAGACATTTTTTGAAAGAGGAAATCCAAATGGCCAACAGACACATGAAAAAATGTTCAAGATCACTAGAAATCAGGGAAAT
Organism: Lepus europaeus; assembly: GCF_033115175.1. Taxonomy (NCBI): domain Eukaryota; kingdom Metazoa; phylum Chordata; class Mammalia; order Lagomorpha; family Leporidae; genus Lepus; species Lepus europaeus. Next base: position 32,047,575 of record NC_084840.1, read on the forward strand.
GCAAATCAAAACCACAATGAGGTTTTACCTCACCCCGGTGAGAATGGTTCACATTCAGAGATCCACCAACAACAGATGCTGATGAGGATGTGGGGAAAAAGGGACACAAACCCACTGTTGGTGGGGATGCAAACTGGTCAAGCCACTATGGAAGTCAGTCTGGAGATTCCTCAGAAACCTGAATATAACCCTACCATACAACCCAGCCATCCCACTCCTTGGAATTTACCCAAAGGAAATTAAATTGGCAAACAAAAAAGCTGTCTGCACCTTAATGTTTATTGCAGCTCAATTCACAATAGCTAAGACCTGGAATCAACCTAAATGCCCATCAACAGTAGACTGGATAAAGAAATTATGGGACATGTACTCTATAGAATACTATACAGCAGTCAAAAACAATGAAATCCGGTCATTTGCAACAAAATGGAGGATCAGAGTGGAGCAGCCGGAACACACACCAGTACCCATGTGGGATGCTGGCATTGCAGGTGGCAGCATTGCCTGCTTTGTCACAATGCTGGCCCCCTTGTTGAGTTTTGAAATGTGAGAAATAAAACAATAAATCTTTTAGAAGTTAACACAGAAAAGTGTCTGAAGGACCTGGGGAATGGCAAGGACTTCTTAGGGAAGATACAGAAAGCAATCATCATAAAGGGAACAAACTGACAAATGAGGCCTTATTGATTTTAAGAACTTCTATTCATCAAGACACCATTATGGAAGTGAATAAAAAAGCCATTAAATTGGATAAGATATATGTTATATGTATATCCAATAAATTACGTATGTAATTAATTAAATTCAGACTCTAAATGAACACTTACATATCACTAAGAAAAATACAGACATCTCAGTAACAAAAGATTTAAATGGGATATTACAAATAGTATATTCAATAACCAATAAATACATAGAAAGATGTTCAACATCATCCATCAGAGAGACACACAAATGACATACTACTTCAGACTCTCCAGAATGGTCAAAAGAATAAGGAATAATAATAATGATAATAATAGTAAGAAGAAGAAGAAGAAGAATCACAAGCACTACTGAGTAGTTAGCATGAATGTGAAGCAACAGTTAGACACTGCTGACAAGAATATAATTTGTACAACTATTTAGCAAAACTTCTTCACTAAAGCTGAACACATATCCAATGACTAATTTCACTTACAGCTATATACCAGCCAGAAAGTACACCACAGCGCATCCTTTGTCTTTTGGTGACACAGCAGCACTGATTGGAATAGGTTCATACCCTAAAACCTACAAACAATAATAAAAATAAATTACTGTTTAGCCATACCATGGAATATCTAAAAGACTGCTGCACATACAACATGTGTGAATCTCATAAACATAACATTTAACAAAAAAGCAATATACAAAGAAAAAGTACAAGGTATGATTTCATTTCTATAAAGTTCACAAACAGAGGCCCGTGCTGTGGCTTAGAGGGTAAAGCCATCACCTGCGATGCCAGCATTCGATTTGGGTTCCAGTTCGAGTCCCAGCTGCTCCATTTCTGATCCAGCTCTCAAATATGGCCTGGGGAAGTTGTGGAAGATGGCCCAAGCCCTTGGACCCTGCTCCATGTGGGTGATCTGGAAGAAGCTCCAGGCTCCTGGCTTTAGATCAGCTGAGCTCCGGCCATTTGGGGAGTGAACCAGTGAATGAAAGTCCTTCTCTCTCTCTGTCTCTCTCTGTCTCTCTGTCTCTCTCTGCCTCTCTCTAACTCTGCCTTTCAAAATAAGTAAATAAATCTTAAAAAAAAAAAAAGAACTCTATTTTGCCTGTGGGTCCATCTATCCCTCAAATTAAAAAAGAAAAAAAGTAAAATTTTCTGAAAAATAAAGTATAAGCTAATTTTATATAAAATAAGTTTACAATTTGAATAGGATTTGTCCAATATCTCCAAATGTTCTCACAAAGATAAAAGTACAGAAATTGGCCTAAAATATTTATTAGCCATGAAATTGAAATGTAAATGGCTCCTGAAAATCTTAATTTTAATATTTTGTATGATGTTTGCATTTCCAATTTGAGTTTTGTGTGTAAAGATAAATAGCTTTAAAAAATTATTTGTCATAATATAGTCCTTGTGGAAATACTTGCTGTTTTTGTGTACGACTTCAATATCCTCTCTTTAGATTTTTTCAATTAACTTCTGTAATAAATGTTAGGGAAAGGGTTTTACTATTGCTAGCTTGAAACCTCTCTTACCTCAAATATGTCTGTCAAGGTAACCACTGGATGCTTTACCTGTGTCCAGCTCAAGCCTCTCACTAAAGGCTCCTTAGTGCATCTGTTTCTGCTTTCAGAGTGGAAGCAACAGGATTTGGGGAGCCCCATCCCTCATAGGGTTAACGGAGGAAAAGCTGACAAGCTGAGCGAATATTAGGTCTCCAGTCCTTAACAATGCCTCCCCTGTAGAAGTCTGGAGGCTCCTCCTCCTCACCTCCCATCCTATCTATCTTTTGTGTTTTTAAAGATTTATTTATTTACTTGAAAGTCAGAATTACACAGAGAGAAAGTGAGGCAGAGAGAGAAAGGTCTTTCACCCGCTGGTTCACTCCCCAGTTGACTGCAATGGAGTTTTGTCGGACTGAAGCCAGGAGCCAGCAGCCAGGAGCTTCCTCCAGGTTCTTCCACATGGGTGCAGGGGTCCAAGGACTTGGGCCATCTTCTACTGCTTTCCCAGGCCATAGCAGAGAGCTGGATCGGAAGTGGAACAGCCGACACTAACCAGTGCCCATATGGGATGCCAGCACTGCAGAGGGTGGCTTTACCTGCTGTGTCACAACACAGGCCCCTTGTGTATCTTTTAAAATCCTTTCATTAGCAATATTTCTTAAAGAAGATGAAGAAACGTGTGCAGAGTGATTATGCAATTTCCCTCTTCAGTACAATTCCACTGGGTACGTGGGCTCCTTGCAGTTCATGTGGTATTCACCTTTTTGCTGCTTTGGATAGTACTTATTTCTGTAATACTGCTATTTCCCTTTCTGTAGAGGACTTGCAGATAGAATGGATTGATCTCTTCCTCAATGGCTACTGCAGTGATAAACCTCTAAAGAACTGGAATTTGTGTTAACACTGACAATGAGAGTTAGTTGCTTTTGCAAGTGTATAATGGGAAACATATTTTAAAGGATTTGTTGGTGAGTTGAAGTCTCATAGAAAAGGGAGAATCCTTTCCTAAGGTCATCGATGAGTTATTTGCCTTCTGCAAGTAAAAATTAAATCTAGATTTCTCAGCACATTCCTTTAGGAGGTGGGTCCTGCCCATTGAGACAACCTCTCCTCACTCCTGTACTCTACGGGTAATTTGTCATCCACTCATAGCTGACTAATTGCTCTCATTTGGGGTTGGGAAGGGGAAGTTGGCTGCTTCCTTATCTGTACCTCTTTACATCTGTGCTGCTCTTTTCCCCTGCTTCACCGAGGAGTAGTCTCCTACTATTAAATATTAACTGCTTCACAAATCCCCTTCTGACATGCTGGTGAACATGGAACTTTCTGACATGCTGGTGAACATAGAACTTCCTGACTCCTGCTCTCAGAGCACGGTATGCACACCCTGTTGTTGCTCTTATCACATAATCCTGCAATGATTTCATCACCTGTCTGGCTACTGCTTTGGACTTTAGGCTTCTGGAATTTTGAGCTTTCTAAAATTAATTATATAAGAAGCAGTGAGACACATACAGACACACACACACACACACACAAAGCTGGGGAGGGCAGGTCTCATCTGCTGTTTCACTCTCCAAATGCCTGCAACCGCAAGGGCTTGGTGAGGCCAAAGCCAGAAGCCAGAATCTGAATCTGGGTGTCCCATGTGGATGGCACAGATCTAACCACTTGTCTCATCACCTTCTGCCTACAAGAGTCTGCATTAGCAGGCAGCTGAAATCAGAAACTGGAGCATGAAATTGAACACAGGTTCTCTGATATGGGACCTAAACATCTTAACCAAGTGTCTTAATTGTTAGGCTAAAGGCTTGCCTTTGGAGCTGTGCTTTTAAATCCCCCGTTAATACACAAACTGTCCAAGTTCCTATCATGTTTGTTGAGTGAAGCAAGCGAACAGGCAAAACATCAAGAACACAGCAAAATCAAGTGCATTTAGTGTTTTAGTAGATGTGATTTGCTGCAACTTGTCTACTCTAGTGAGATGAATTGCAAGAGCCTGAACTTACAGGTTCCTGCTGTTCATGTTTAGCCATCTTAATGCATCATGGCTGATTGGACACACAGAAACTCTCAATTAGTCTTGTTTGGCCATGGTGCATACAGCTCTATCCAGAAATGATAACAAAACGCTATACAGCTGCCTGAATTAGCAGAAAGAGAGGTGATATATCTGCCAGAGTCTCAACATTTATAAGATTGTTGCCATTCAAACAACTCCAAACCTGGAATAATACCAATGGAAAATTCCCTAATATGTACTGCTGGAGTGTCTAATATGTACTCTGTCGTGCTGACCTCTCATAGCTGTGCCTTAATGAGTAGAAAGTATGCAAGTCAAGATGGCCATGAGTTAGAGTCTAAATGTCAAATCCAAGACAAAGTCCTTCAGGAATAACTTGCTTCACATCTTTACTTGTATCAACGCCAAAACCTAGAAAAAGCCATTCTCTATACTGTTGAGTTCTCCACTTGTAATGCCTTGGTAAGCTCACTTCACAGCCTAAAAGAAATTAAAAACAAATGAAAACAAGAATCTTGCCTTTCATATTATCCCCACTCCCTATTCCAGAACTTCATCATTATTTAAATGAACCCATTCTCTCAAGTGAAAGGGGATTTCCTTTGTTCTAAAGGCATATGTAAAATTTTATTACTCAGAGGAATTGGAACTGAAAACACAATAGAATGTTCTAAAATATGTAACAGTTGGCATCAAGTCTTAAGTCAATTGACTCTTGCCACCTGGTAATGTACCTGATACGAGGAAGGGAGTCAACTTCTGTTAAAGCAAAGGTTCAAGGCTTTCTTATATGTTGAGCTCACCATACGGTGTCTAAAAAGAATGATCCAGAAAAACACACACACACAAATGTGGAAGCAGACTAAAATATTCTCTGCCATTAAGTGATGCTCAATTCATAATGCATTCCAACTAACACATGTAATCTGAGGTGAGTGGAATTACAGGGAATGATTTGCAAATGAAGAATTAAAAGCAGAATGAGTACTAAATGTCATGATTGAGTCTCTAAAGTATTTGGCTCTCTTACAATATTTCCACTGAGAATAAAAGTCATATGAGATAGAATTGGAGGGCATTTGAAAATTATCTAATTGGTGAAAGTTACATAGCTAAGACTCAGAATAGAACCCAAGAAAACAAAAAACACAAACACCCAAATGGGGAAGTTTTATATTATAATAAATAGGGACAACTGTCTCTAGTCCATGCTGATGAAAATTTTTATTGAATTAAAAATGAAATGCTATTACTAAACAGTATCTAGTTGTATACTAATACTTGAGAATAATTTAATGAAGATTTAAACTAATTTTATGAAGGATACAAAAAATGCCATGAAAATGCTCTTAACATCACCTATAACAAATATATTTTCAGATATCTGTTTTTCATGCATTTTCTTTTCATTTACACCCTCTCAAAATTTGTGTTTTGGTCTTTAGTTAAATCAATACAAAAGTCAGATAATGGATAGGAGGAAGAATGCTTTGTATTTCCATCATCTTCCTTTCAAGAGTCGAAGCGTTGTCGTTACAGCTGATGCTTAGATGTGAAATTGTTTTTACTGAGTTATTGATGACTGTATCTATGCAGAGCCTAAGTCAAATTATAGTATATTATGGAAGCAATAGCTTCCTTCAATCTTTTGCATTATTGTACTGTAAGAGCCACCTAAGCCCATTACAAAACTGCCATGAATATTGTGTCTAGACTATAAGTCATCTCGGTTTTAACCAAATTAAGTCCCTACTACATGACTCAGATTTAGTATCTTCTGAACATAGCAATGTAATCTTCAGCCATGGAATTATTATAAGAGAAAACTAAAACATAGTGGCTTATACACAATGAGCATACAATAAATATTTGTAGAACTAAAGATATGACCTGGGCCTACTACAAATCTTTCCTATTTTTCTTCTAAACTGAATTAAGAGCCACCAATCTATAACATTTTTAGCATGTCATCAGCCTTGATATATGAAATGATATTCCAAATGAGAATTTGGAACTCACATTTGCCACAATGGAATAGACTAACATACATTTTCTGAAGGGACAGGCATTTTTTTTTAATCCATACCAGTAGCCAGTCACTTCCTAATGTTCATATCAACATAAGTTAGAGATTCCCCTTAACATTGGCTTCATTGCCAAGAATTACTTGGAGAATATTTGCAAAGATACTAAAGAATAAATATTTTTAAATAAATATGTGATGGCTGAATTCCATTAGTAAACAGGAAATATATCATACATTTAAGAGGAAAAATGATAGATTTTTAAAATCTAAACAATGAGTTCTGCTTCCCTAAAAATATAAAATTTTTTGGCAGAAAGTCTCAGACCTATCAAGCCAGAGGTACACTTTGTATCAAGAAAATTTAAAGGTGTTAATCTCCATGCGTGACTACTTAAGAATACAGGATTTTTACACAGATAGAATCCTCAGCCACAGTTCATCTCCACCAAGCAGATAGAGAAGGAACAGAGGAAACTGATTTAAAGAAACGAATGAAGAAAAGCAGGTCCCACACTTTGAATTGCTCTATGGATTTCCTGCTAAATGCAATTATTAAAGAATACTTTTAGGAATCTTTTTCTAGAAGGGCTTGAAAATGAAATCTGATTTCTCTCTTTGGGATTCAAAGGAGAATGCTTAAGATGTATGAGTGAGAATAGTCTTTATTTACGTACTAGTCAAAGTTTTCAAAGTTTGGTATGGCGTTGGAGTTCATATTTGCTAATTAAGTTTCTCTAGAATCAGTTATTCAGCTTGGCTATATAACCAAACCCTTTCAAGAAGGCCATAGTCACCAGTGTCCATTTTTTTTTTTTTTTGACAGGCAGAGTGGACAGTGAGAGAGAGAGAGACAGAGAGAAAGGTCTTCCTTTTGCCGTTGGTTCACCCTCCAATGGCCGCCGCGGTAGCGCGCTGCGTCCGGCGCACCGCGCTGTTCCGATGGCAGGAGCCAGGGGCTTCTCCTGGTCTCCCATGGGGTGCAGGGCCCAAGCACTTGGGCCATCCTCTACTGCACTCCCTGGCCATTTTTAATCAGATATACTTAGATGGGTATATGTTAATTACATGGATATAAACTTACAACCATAAGTGACTCATAGAAGCAACCACATCATGAATTTAATTTTGGAACGGGGAAAGAGCTTTTTTGTTAGAGCAAGATTAATATTCTAGGTGATTTTATACTGAAAGTATACTAACTAGACTGACATGTAAGTTTCCTAAAATAGTCACAGGAACTCAGTGGAAAATGATGAGTTATTTTTGGAAAATGTTATTTCTTTTCTGGGATAAAAACTCACATAAATAGGCTTTTTCATTTTTCAAAATTTTTCATATATATTGGGATCTTCTGTTTCAAACTAGCAAGCAGGACACACTTAATAGGTTTTTCTCAGGAAATTACTGTTCATTTTTTCTCAATTCTAATCATTATAACACTTACTGGTTTCAATCACACCAGAACAAAGTCAAGACATTTCTGTTAGTCAAATATCCAATACCATTGAATGATTTGTCGGCCAAGGCACGTGGAGAGTTAAATGCAAAACACAAGAATTAAAGTTGAGCAGTAAAAGCAATAAGTGTTTTACTTCTATCTCATTTGGGACCTCCTAAGGGAAGAAACTAGTGAGCTATGCAGACTTGAGGGGAAATAAAAAAAGAAATTGTCCCAATGCTATTCAGTAATCAATTGGAGGAAAAAAATCAGTGAGTATCAGGTAATAAAATATGGAATTAGGATAGAGCACTTGCCTGAGGGTATATCCTGTAGTAAAGGTTATTTTTCATGATTTATAAGGGTTTTTAAAGAAGCTTGCAGAATGCCACGGGAGAAATGAAGACTTCTGAAAGCTTTACATTGTTCTGCAAGTGCTTTCATAATACTTGTTTATGTTGGAGGGTGGGGGCGTGGGGGAGAGATTGTACAGTGAGGTGGAACGGTTATTGACCAGATTGATCATGGGAACAAATCTGCCGGTGGTAACCTTGTTTAATGATATGTTGCTGGGCTCAGCACCTTGCAGAGGCTGTGATTCTTCACCGGCTGGGGCCGCATGATGGATCGCGGTAGGAAGCTGATGGTGCAATCACTCACCGGCCGTCAGCGACACCTGCAGCAACCTGACACCCGTCCCTGCTGCACAGAACAGCCAAGCTGCCCAGCCCCACTGGGAGCCTGGAGGACTCTTTCGTGGGGCATGCAAGAGACCCTTCTCTCTCTCTCTCTCTCTCTCTCTCTCTCTCTCTCTCTCTCTCGGCCCTGCATCTTCCTTTGTAGGGCATTTCTTTTCAAGCTCTGGTAATACATTTTTCCCCCAAAATAACTTGAGTCTCCTTTGCAGCTTACATTTCTCAATTTCTTTCTCACATCCACAGCTCATGAGGCCTTATTTTACTGTGGCCAGAGAGAAGGAAGACCAAACAAGTCTTAAATCAGAATATAAAGACTCCAAAATTCAGGGAATGTAATGATGTCATACCAAAATATAAAATCCTATGTTATATTTTTCTATTTCTAGTGATAACTGAATTAGTGAGGTAAAATCTGTTGGGCGTGGTTTGCATCGTGAAGTCTGTGGGATTGCCAGGTGGGGAACTCTTCCAGGTGCTGAATCTGGGCCTTTTATCTCTGTATGTCCAGCACCTTGTGCCTGGTTGTTTGCTTAAGAGAAAGAAGACACTTGGAATCGGTTTGGGAAAGAACAAAATAGTGTATATGATTACTTGCACTTCGTGACTTCTCTACTCCACCAATCTATGACTCCCCAGCGCTTCATTAAATCTACACTGTCTGCCCTGTGAAATATGGCCCCCAACCCAAATGCAGTTCCTGTACTCTCCCGTGCGATGGTTTTTGACTTCATCAGCACTGCTTCATTGTTCCCATTGTTCACACTAATTTTTCACCTTTCCTATTCCACTTCTCACTACTTGGAGTGTTCTCCTCATTCCCTCCATTTACACCCTTCTATAGCCAGCCTGGAACCACCTCTTACAGGCAGTATTCCTTTGTTACTCTGGCCTCCCTTTTCCCGTTCTATTAAGAGTCTGGTGTCTGCCTCCTTATCTTCCACTCCTTTCTTCTTACCAGTCACAAGATGTGTTTGGCAAGACTGTGGTTTCAACCCTGCTGTCTCCCTCCTCCACGCTACAAGTGGGACTCATTGAGACATCAACTAAACGTAGGCACAGAATTGCTTTGGATGGCATATTTAGTTCCAGGATATGCATATGAAATTTGTTAGGGTTTTTGCTAAAATGCTAATATATATGTACACCATATATGTATATATACATATATATATAACATACACACACACACATGCACACACGCACTGTTTTCTTAATTGTGAAAACAGACACACAGCTGTAGAAGCTGTTGAGAATACCTTGAAACAATGGAAAAGCTGGTCTTAAGATGAAGCTGACAGTGCCATGGGTAAGGCAGAGACAAGGGAAGAAATGAGAGCTCTGGAGAATCATTCAGGGAGGCCTTTTCAGTTGCCAGTACAAATATTCCTCAGTTTTGTGACCTGAGTATTCGCTTTGAGTTTCAGTTTCTGTAATAAAAAGCACTACTTTCTTGTTTGGACTCAATTTGTATTTATAATAAACAGACTCTGCTTATTATGGCTGTTTTTGCTTTTTTTAGTAGGCAGTCACTCTATCTTCAACAAAGTTGAAAGCCTTTTGTCCATTGATTCTCCTATCTTTCTCCCTGACACCTTCCATTGTGCTGGTACCCTGTGGCCGCTATTCAGTGTACACTCATGGTTTGATTTCTCAGTGACAAACACATCATTTCTTCAGGCAGTTGTGTCTCATGCTTTACAACCTGCTCACTCCATCGGGAGAGTACGCTCTGTTGGATGGCAGTATAGAAGTCACTGTCACCTCCTGTATCCAGAAGGAGATACATGAGGTGATGGGAAACTCTCTAAGCTGATTTTTACTATACTTCTATGAGTCTAATCAACAAACGTCTGTTGACTAAATCTATGTTCCACTACCTATCTTATGGGCATCTTAGTGTTGATGGATTCACTGAGGTCTTTCCAAAAATCGCAGACATCATTTTTATCAAGCAACAATCATTGTCCTGTTGTATTTTTGCTGTGCTCTCATTTTGTATGTGATCCTGGCTGGGAAGGGATACAAGCAACAACAGGCTTGCCGTAGACCCTCAAAACTATGGCTGGTTTTTCAGGGCAGTTCTTTACATACCTATAAAACAAACAGAGCAAACTGCTTCATAATAAATCTATTTAACACTGTTGTGCTCTATGATATTTAAATTCACATAATGGGGTGGGTGTTTAGCCTAGTGGTTAAGATGCCTGGGTCCCACATCAGAATACCTGAGTTCAATTCCTGTCTCTGACTCTTAACTTAAGCCTCCTATTAATGCAGACCCTGGGAGGCAGCAAATAAAGGTTCTAATAATTGGGTTCCTGCCATCCATATGGGAGATTTGGATTGAGTTTACTACTCCTGGCTGTGGCTTCACCCAGGCACAGTCATCACAGGGATGGAATATCTCATTCTCTCTCTCTCTCTCTCCCCCTCTCTCTCTGCTTCTCAAACAAACAAACAAAAAAAAATTAAAAACTACTATAGGAAATGTTTGTATATGGTCTCAACTTGGCCTCAACTGAAGCAAAGTACAGTCTACAAACTTCATTTAGATAGACACCACATTTCTAAGATGACCATGTTTTATTTCTTGTATTAAACATATCTTCTGAGGCTGGTGCTGTCGCATAGTGGTGCCAGCATCCCATATGCCACTTGCAGTGCCAGCATCTCATATGGGTGCCTGTTCCAGTCCCTGCTGCTCATCTTCCGATCCAGCTCGTTGCTATGGCCTGGGAAAGAAGTGGAAGACGGCCCAAGTCCTTGGGCCCCTGCACCCATGTGGGAGACCTGGAAAAAGTTCCTGGCTCTTGCCTTTGTATTGGCACATTTCCAGCCGTTGTGGCCATCTGGGGAGTGAACCAGTGGATTGAAGACCTCTCTCTCTCTCTCTCTGCCTCTCTGTAACTCTGCCTTTTAAATAAATAAATAAATAAATCTTTTTAAAAAATCTAATAGAAATCTACATAAAATTTCAGGAAAGTGCTTTCCTGAGAAAGACTAAGACGTACTGTTACACTCTACAATAGTGGTTCTCAATCTCTGTCATGCATAAGAATTACCAGGAGCTTATTAGAACAGATACCTGGAACCCACCTACTAAGAATGTGAGTGATGACCTATTGCTGACACTGCTGACTCACAGCCCATACTCACACTAACTGCACTGAATTGTTTGCTAGCAGAATTCCCTCAGAATAGTGGCAAATTCTTATTGTTTCCAACTTTTCTGCAAACTAGATTATTATTAAGGCAAATAAGTTGCAACTATAAAGTTGGAAAACCAAGTTTCTACCCAATGCCTTTTAGTTGATTCAATTTATTTACATTATTTAGAATTGTAGCTCTTCTAATTTTTCTAAACCGTTCTTTAGCTAAAAGGAAAATAATTTGCATAAAATCTTCTCTTGAGCTGAATGGGTAACTGTGTCCTGATTTGGTTATATGATATTTATCATGTTTGTAGACAGGCATTTGAATCTCTCTCACTCTATCTCTCTCTCTCTCTTTTTTTTTTTTTTTTTTTTGGTATTCTTGGTAGTACTATTTATATTGCTTCACTTGGGAAATACTCTTATGTATATTGCTAGTAATATTACCACTAGCAAACACTATGCCAGTCTACTTCAAAAAAGTTTCATTAGGAAGCTGTATACGTGATACCAGTCAGGAGAAAATAAACTTGGCTTATAGGCCATAGATAAACAAAAGCTATAATATATTTTTTCAATTGCAATTCAGGAATTTTATTTTAAAAATTTTAAGAATATCAATTAATGAGATATAAAATACAGAATGCTTCATGAATTTGCAAGTCATCCTTGTTCAGGGGCCATGCTGATCTTCTCTGGATCATTCCAATTTTAAGATATATACTGCCAAAGCGAGCGCAAGCTACATTATATTACACAAAAAAGAGGGGGGAGAAAAAAGGAGATGCTAGAAGGTGAAAATTGTGTCTGTCCAAACGGGGATATGGATATGGTCATGGGATAGTTTCCTCAGGCACTTGTTTCATGGGCTTGTTCAGTCTCCTCGAGATATATCCATACAGTTGTTGTCCTAGCTTTCAGCCAAAAGGTGCTGAAGGAGCACTGAACCTGATAACCAGTACTTACATCCCTCAAGAAGCAAAAATGCAAAGAAAATAATTAAGTGTTATTTTTCCAGCCAATCAAAAACATTTTTAAGCTTCAGCTTTCATACTCTCTAACATTGTTTCCCCTCCTCCGCTGCCAGCAATGGGGCATTTCAGTATGCTCTCAAGAATGCCATTGTGTATGTGTGTCTGAGAGAAAGAAACGTGCATTCCCTTTTATTCATGATCAACATCACCTATCATTTAGAGGTAGACCCTCTCCACTTCTCTTCTTTCTGAGGTGACATCACAGCAAACAGCTGCAAAGACAAAGACAATGTTTCCCCACTGCAGCATCAGGCTCTTTCATCAGACTTTCCTAGTGGTCACATTGGCAGCCTTGGGTCCACTTTTTAGCATATCATGTATGGAATTTAAAGATGATGGAGCAGGCATTTAATCTAGTGGATAAGGGGCTTGGATCCCACATCAGAGTACCTGATTTCAATTCCTGGCTAAAACTCCTAACTTCAGCTTCCCACCAATGCAGACTCTGGGACACAGTGGTGCTGGCTCAAGTAGCTAGGTCTCGTGGGAGACCTAGACTGAATTCCCTGGTTCCTGTCACAAGCCAGCTCCTTTGCTGGAATCTGGAGAATATATGATCAGTGGATGGTACATTTTTTTTGAAAGATGTTAATTTTGTAAAAAATTTGAAACCTATGAATACAGGGGATTTTCAAAAAGTTCATGGAAAATCATATATTTTGAAAATTTTTGCACAAAAATAAATTTATCTTTTAATTCTATTTTTGCATAAACTGCTTGAAGTGTCTGTCTGTCTATCTATCTATCTATCTGCTGAACTGCACTTGCATTAACTCATTTAGCTTCTTAGTCAAATTGGGGTTTATTGGGGCATATATGAATATTTAAATAAGGTTATTAATTCTCAACGTGAAAAGGACATACATATACTCACATCCAAAGTCAATCAAAGTTTCACCCTCTCACAAAGTTTCTGTTGCATTTAACTATAATCATTTTTCATCTTGCATTGATTTTATTTGTAAGTCATAAATGTAATTCAACACAATACCTGATACTCACTGGTATTCAAGAAAACTACTTATTTCTTGAATACAACCTAAAAATAGTAGTGGTATAAGGTAGAGAACATTTTTCATCTGAAAATAAATGACACACTAAAGGAATATTCTGAAACATCCACAAATACATCGGTCCACACATTTCCTCAGTATTATGTTCATTCAAATAATGGCCAATGGTATTTTTAGTCACTAAAGGTTTACTAGAAAATATTTAAGATTTTATATCCCTTTTCATTCTCATTCTTGTAAAAAAGAGAAAATGGCAATATAAAATCCCTTTTGTTAATACATATTTACAATGCTTCTTATAGAAAATGTTTGCCCCAAATGATTACCTGGGTCATCAGATGTTTTAAACTGTTGTATTTGCCAAGCTGTTTCTGTATAACTATAGAACAAAAATATTTTATAGATGCCCATCTGTTTTCTAAAAAGGCATTTATCAGCTAAATGGTTAATCTTCATTTTATTTGGGCATAATATACCAGTTTAGGAAAAACACACAAAGTATAAGCTGATATTTGGTAATATAATTTAGTTGGTAAATTTTTCAGAGCAATTCAATATCATGTGTTGCAATTATAAAATGAAGATATATTGATACAAAAGAACATTCTGGTGTCAAAAAAATTGGTAATCGTTTAAAGGCTACATCATTCCCCATTCCTCTAATTTTAGACCATCTATCAGGCTGGTTATAAAAAAACACAAGGAAAAAATTTAAAGCATTACAGTGGGTGCATGAACATCTGTGGACATCATTGAAAGTCACTTAATAATCCCAATGAAAGAAGTTTTACATTTTAAAATCTGAGATCTCCTTATGCAAATCATTTTGCCTTTAGCCATTTCAAAAAGAAATGAAGGACCTAGAGGATTTTACAGTTTTACATAACACTGGTGAGATGGTTGTCAACTTTGATCTTACATTAATTAGTTAAGATCTTGACTGATCACAGCAAAAGCAAACTCAAAAATCTAGTCCCCAGCTAAAATGAAGTACAGCCACAACCTAAAATAATAAAGATTTCCACTTTGTTTCAAATTATAGTGCCTCTGTTTCTTGTGTTATTGAATGGCATATAATATAATTCACTGTCTACTAAAATGATTTACAATATTTTAAGTGCATTTTTTAGCCTTGTTATACAGATATCAAGCTCAATATTAGTTGGTTATGTCCTTAAGCCATTTAGGGGTAAAAACCAAGATGTTTTGAGGGTTTTGTGTGTGTGCATGTGTGTTTCCTATTTAAAGACTAAGGTTTAAGGAAAATAACTCTACATAGCTAACATAATCATGGAATGTTGTGATGCGCTTCTATAACATGTGAACTCTAAAAGAAATGAAGTCTACTGTGTTCCGATTAGTTGTTCTGTTTTGCTGCGCATGAAGTTTAAGATAAGGCTCCAAGCTATACTTATCTTTTAGAAAATATGACCTTTCTATTGTATATAAGGAAGTAAAATTTAAAACTCACCAAACAGCCAATCCCTGCAAAGAATTTCCTTTTCCCTACAGGTAGTATGAAATGGAGCCCAAATGACAGGACCCCATCTGAGCCTCCCCAGCTCCCCCAGTCTGCACAAACCCACTCTATCAATCATGGCAGGATAATGCATAGTGGCTGCACCTGTGACAGGAAATGATTGAGTGCTGAACACAGGGCCTGCTTCGCCTGTCGCTTTGTGCATTTGTATTTCTCCAGGGCTGGTTTGAGAATTTTCAGAACTTGGGGGATGTGGGAGGGATTCCCATTGTATTTCGAAAAAGAAATAATAATGCATTTTGATTATCAAGACATAATACAGGAGAGAAATTAAGCAGAAAGATGCCTCAGTCCACTCAGGTGGGGAAAGCAGCAGGGCAGCGCATGAGGTGCTATTATTAAGCTGTAATTTAGTTTAGATAAGTAGAGGCTGCTGGACGTGGTCATGCTCTCGGAGATGTCTCACTCAGTCCTCACCAAACAGACATTTGTTCCTTTATGATCACATAAAAGAAAAAGAACAAAAGGCCCAGGCGCACCTATTGTCCAAAATGACTGTAGAATCTCCTTAATTTAGCACAACAGTAAAAACATTTCTTATCTCATCTATTAAGTTCTTTCTGCTATGTTTTGGAAACCTCTGATTTACTACTGTAATCTAGTTAGTGCCATGGTCTGATTTTAAGAAATCAGTGTATGCAGTTTAAATAATTTTCTACTAATTCAACCACTTAATGAAAATAGGGAGTGAACATATATTTTAAAGTGCCTATTCTACAGTAGTCAATATTTTATTCGAGCTGATCCTGCTCTGTAGAACTATACGTGTTTCTCTATTTTACAGAAATAAAAATATTGATAACATATTTTAATATGTCCGTTGCTCTTGTAACTCGAATTCAGGTTTCTCAAATGACCAAATACTTTTGTGAAAATAGCAGTATTACCTACTAAAGGAAGTCTGAAGGAGGGAATGATCAAAACGCAAACAATTCACCACTCAATAAATTGAAAAACTCTGTGTGTGTGTCTGTGTGTGTGTGTTTTGAGTGGAGGATGGGCAGACACAATAACAACATCCGAATACAGAAACTCAGTTTCTTGGGTTAGAATTTGCATTTCTCCCGAACGACCATTCGCAGTACTGTAAGACATCAACACATGCTCAGACTTCTTAAAAAAAATGTAGTGTTAGACGCTAGATTGTTTGTCGATCTCCTTTTATTTTTCTCTGCAGGACTATTGCCTTCCACCTTCCCGCCATGTAGGCAAATAAAATTACGGAGAAATAAAATGTGTGCAGCGTTTGAGGGCTGGGAGCAAGACAACCGATTTCACCGGGTAATGTATATGCAAACACACACGTCCCGCTTATTTCATTGTTTGCACTGCCGAGCGTTGGCGGCTCCGCGCCTTTGTTGACCGCTTGCCGGCAAAGTTGCGTGGCTACACACGGAGAGAGGCAGCTGGTTAGAAAGAAGGGAAGTGACTTTGTGTGGGCGCCCACGAGCAGTCGCCGCTGCGGGGATGCAGGGGCCGGGTGGATGCCGTCAACTGCCGGGCAGTTTGGCTCAGTGCAAACACAATTCGTTCGCCCTGGAGCTGTGGCCACATGTGCGCCACTCGACCCAAAGCCAGTCTTCGTCAGCTTCCGGTCATCAGCTGCAGCCAGGAGACGGGGCGGGGGGTCGGGCTGGTCCGAGACAAACGGAGAAGTGCGGGTTCATCACCGAGCCGGTGCGGCCCAGCTGGCGGGGCGCTCCCGCGTGAACCCCGCGGGGTCCAGTCCGCCTTCGCGCCCCGCTCCTTCCTCCCCATCCGGTCCCGCACTTTTCCCAGCGGGGGCCCTTTCTCCACTCCCACCCGCCCAAACTGGGGGTGCCGCCCCCGACACCCCTGTTTCAGCAGTTGGCCTGGGGGCACCCCGACCGGGGGGCTGCGTGGGTCACGCCAGAGCCCAGCTGCTGCCGCGCGCCTTCCTCTCTCTTCTGGGGGAGGTTCCGCGCTCACGGTCGCGCGGGGACCCAGAGCGGCCCCAGCCCGCGCCCCCGCGGGGCCACGGAGGGCGAAAGCGGCTCGGGACGGTGCCTGGCCTAGGGTGCCGACTGCCGGGCCGCTCGGGCCTGTCCGCGTCCCGCCTGCGCACCCACGTCGTGTCGGGCCACCGGGGACTCCCTTTAACTGCCAAGCTCGACAGAAACCATTAGATCCAAACCAATCTCGCCTTGCTCCCCCTCACCCCACCCCGGCCCCCACTAATCGGCGAAACAAAAGACGTAAAGGAAAAGTAGGCGACTTGGCGGTGGGCTCTGCAGTTGGAGGTGGGGGAGCGGGCGCGGCGCGGGGCGCGGAGGGCGGCGCGCGAGGGCCGGAGCAGGGAAGACGAACATCTGGGGATAGGGCCATATGCCGGCGCTTTGTCTTGTCCTTCAAAGTTCGGCTGCCCTTGAAGTGATTTGTCAGGCGGCCCACGGGTGACAGGGCGGATGTGCGGCGGGGGGCGGGGGCGAGGGGCGCGGGCGGGAGAGGGAGAAGCCGAGCGCACGCGTCCCGGCCGCAGAGGGAGGGAGCAGGCCCGGCTCCGCCGAGGTGCGGGGCCCAGCGCTTTGCGGGAGGCGCCCGAGGCCGCGACGAAGCGGCGGCGGGGACCGGAGAGAGGGGAGGAAGAACCGGGGGATCCGGAAAGAGAACGTCTCCCTTCTTTTAGGCACAGTGGCTCTGAGCACCCCCGCCCCCGCCCGCAGCCCTTTCCCTTTCTTTTGCCCGCCATGGGCTGAACTGATTAGACTGTAATTAAGGCCATAAAGCCCTCGGATTATACACCTGTTTATTCACTAAAGTCGGGGTCTCATCAAGCAAATTAGCTGCTTCCAGGCTCCACGTTGGGCCTTGAGCTCGCCTGATTAATGAAGTTTATTGGGAGCTGTTAAAAGCATTAACTGGAGAAAATCTCAGCAATTCGTCATATTTAAGGGATGGAAATTAAATCTTGCTATGCAAATGAGAAAAAAAAATTTTGAACCGTCTTGAAGGGGGGTTACTATCGGCATATTATTTCTCTTTGAAATTTTGTTCAGGAAGTTAGGCTCGCAACGTGAAGCATGATTTGGATTTCAAAGTTATCAAAAATATGCACTCTTACCTCATTTGCCATTATGGTGGAGAATGAGAAAAGGAAACAGAAGGAAATTTCTGTATACTGTTATTCTGAATGCAAAGAGAATTTTGAATAACCCATCACAAAGCCAACGCTCACAGGAAACCCAGTTTCTAAAATTGAAGTTACCCAGCACAGAAAGAGATCCGGGAGAAGTCTTTCAAGGGGCTTAATACTTGGGGGAGGGATGAAATCAACAGCTAACTAAGAGGAGAATTAATTAAGTCCCCCTAATAAGGAGATGTGAAAATGACAGAAAAAGTAGAGTGGCATGAAAAGCACCCAAATATATCAATATCCATCTGCACTGGCTGTAAAAAAAAAAAAAAAAGTTTCTGTACCCCTTGTTCGTAATCATAATCACGGGAGTTCTTTGGACAGGTCCAGGAAGGTGTGATTAAGAACATAAGGGAAGTTGGGGGAGGGGGTGGGATAACCAAGTGGAAAGAGGAAATGGAGTGCAAATTGAGGACACCATCCAGAATGTGCGAAGTACCTGTTTACCCTAGGTGCTGCGGTTCTATCGCCGCCACACAAATGTTTATTAATGGTTGCAATTATGGAAGTGAAGGGAGAGTGAGTTCAGTATATTAGTTATTCCTGAGAAGAAGGAAATCTTCTCAAGAGTAACAAAACTCCATATATAGGTGCCTTCTGTTTCCACATTATAAAACCCTAATGAAGAAATTATCTGGGGCCAAGAGAAGCTTATTAGAATGCAAATGTTTCCAGGTTTATTTTAAAATCCTTTCTATTATTTTTTTCTAGTGACATTGTAAGTATGGCTATAGTTTGAAATGTCTGATTAATATATATTAAGCTGTACATCTCGTGATTTCTGTTAAAATGTATAGAACAGGAGTGTATCTAAAGTCTAAACTGTGTAGACTAAAAGGAACAGGCTTAGATGACAGAAAATGAAGTCAGTGTTAAGACAGCTTCTTTTGTAGATGCAGTTTTAAATTGCTTGTCAGATTTGTAGTTATTCTCACTGGTATTGTCCTTCAGAATTGATTTTCTAGTTAATTCTAACTTTTTTATTTTTCAAGCATTGAAGTTTGCTAATTTCTCTGACCTTACTGAGGATACTTGTGGTTGGCTAAGGAAAGTTAACAGTAATCATTTACCTTAATATTTCTGTTTTAAATTTCCAAAATTTTTTTTCAATTTACAAATCCCTCTCCTTTGGTGGGTGTAACACAACTTTATGAAGCAAAAAATACAAATACAAAGTCTGGAAAATTCAGTAACACCACCTACAATCGTGGATAGCCTTGGAAAATAATCATTTGTCTTAATCTTGAAAAACATTTAAATTATTTGTCCATAGTTTCTTAAAAATTCTAATATAACCTAAACTTGAACCATAACACCCTTTTTGTTTCTGTTAAAATTAAATACTCTATTACATAAGAATTACAGTATTTTGTAACAAATGAACTGTAAGTATTTTATTTAACTATAAAAATAAAATAATCCTTTAAAATAGTTTTAGTTAATGACTAAAAATTCCTGATAAATGCATTTGATACTATCCTTTGGATTGCTTTATTCAGAACACATCTTGCACCAGTATTCTAAGCAGTGAGGGATTATTCAGTAAGAAGAGCGTATGTGTAAATGTAGTTCAGGCAGACACAAGTTTAAAACCCAATTCCCCTACAAATTTGAAGTAACTATGACAAAACAAGTCTCTTTTGTCTGAAAATTGAACATTTATTAGGATTTTTGCTTTACTTTTAACATTTAATTTAAACATAAATGGTGGAAGAGAGTTAAGTGAAAATAGATTTTGCTGTAAACATAATTTAGGAAATATTTTGTGCCTCACATTGTTAAGATCAAAACATTTAAAATGATATTAGACTGATCTTAGAAGATTTATCAGGGCATTGTATATCTGACAGTTTAAAATATGGATATTTTGTACAAAGACAGTTTGCCTTTAAAATGTACGGTCGTGTGGAGTGGGATTCTGAGCTACTAACTACCAGTTATTGTCATTTGTATTTCTGATCTCTAGAGTGGTATGGATAAAGAAGGTCAAAATGATCCCCGATGAAAAGAAATTTTTAAAACGTTTGGAAAAGTTAATGAATTAGATTTCCCTGCACTTGAAGATATTAGGAGTGGGAGATCAAGACTCCCATCAGCCAAATCAAGAATATTCACAGTTGATGGGTAACTCCAAGTTTCTTTTTTCCCACCAGAGAAACAGCCTTCCATAGCTAAGAGCTGGTAAGTCATCGAAATGATTATGTTAGCTTAAAGAGTATGTTTCACAAGTAATAAACTTTAAGTGCACTCAACATAATTTCTGTTGTATTTATTTCATGTAGCTCTTCATAAATGTTTGAAAATACTTCTTGTAAGATTATCCCCTTTATTTTCTGAAGCATGTTTTCTACCGTGGTTAAAATTACAGTGCTGATATACTATAATTATATTTTGCAATAATAATAAAAGTTCAACGAAAAGAATAAAGAGATGTGTAACACTCCCCTTACTTCTTTAACAGCTTTAAATGATTTATGAAATTAAAATGCTACTTTAGTTTGCCTTTCATGACCACTACTTCACCAGTTATTCTCCATCTTCTTAAATGTTCAAAATATTAGAATATAAAAAGAACTCACTCCAGGTGTTATTTAGGAAGTACTGCAGTTTTATTAAAGTTTCCAAATTATGGAAAGCATACCAATGCAAAATTAATATGATCAATTGGTTTTAAGAATTTTTTTCATTTATTTTCCCAGAACAGGTATATGAAATTAAGAAATAGGATATCTGCCTTTAACGATAAGGATGCATGCCCATGTATTCAGCAAGTGTGCTTAATATGCTGCGTTTTGATGTGTTGAGTTCTTAGAATAGCTCCTTTGTGGAAACTGACTTTCTTTTTAGAATTTATAGTCCAAAAGTGTGTTTGGCCACTGTAATATTATTAAATTATTAATTGAAAAAATATATAAAGATCATATAGTTGATATTATTTTCATTCTCAACTATGCAAATATTGCTCAAAATGAAATGTTTCATTATTTTATATTTCCAGGGCAACCTTTTGACTCTAGAAAGGGCAGTCACAGGAATTTATTTTGATACATGATTTGACCTAATTCTTTCATGTGTTGCAGAAATCCAGTGGGGGTAGAGGGAGCCTTTATTTTTTTTTTTCTTTGATGTAAGTCTAAATTGCAACAGCTAAAATGCCTTCCCATAATTGTAATGAGATCAGTGGGTTCTAAGTATGGAATGAATCAATTATTGTAAGCAGAGCCCCTGCGTAAATCACGGAATGCCACACCAACCTCGGGATTATACAATGAATCTTTGACAAGTATTCAAGGTTTCAGCATAGTCTCAATAATGAGGATGAAGTACCTACTATCAAATGAAAGCAAAGTTGTATTCACTTCCTAAGGCATATGTGCATATTCCTTAAAGGAGATCAGAATGAAGTTTTTTTTTTTTTTAATTAAAGACATCTAGCAGAATTAAAGACAAAAAGTGATGATAAATATGTTCAGGTGATGTTAGAAGGAGAAAGATTTCAAAAGCACATATAATAAAATGAGTAAGCAATAATTATATTAACACTGAAAAATAACTAAGTATTTCTATTTTTATTTTAATAAAACTTTTAAAACCAGCCACAGTGAAAATATTATCATAAAAGAATCACAACTACCCACTGCTAGTCTTAGAAATTCTTGGGATTTGATATTTTTCAACTGGAAAGAACAATAGAACTTAAAGTTTTAACAGAAGCGAAGACAGAGAACAATGTCAATTGCATTATTTTTGATCCACTGCCAAGAAGCAAGCAGATTAAAAGGGAAGGGAGCTGGGATTTAAATAAGAGAGTTCCCTGGTGCATACATTCCAACATTCTCTGCTGTTCTTTCTTTTCCTTTCCTTTCTTTAAAGATAATTGTCTCATGTTAATTCACTGTAACTAATTGTTTAGTAACTTTACAATTGCTATTATACATGGTGGGTCAGAAGCAGAAATAATAGTAGCATGCTTACAATTCCTTACCAACTTACTAAAATATTTTAATGCTTATGATAGGGTTTAGATGTTTTTAAAAACACATTTTGAGTGATCCAAACAGAATATGCTTTGTCCTGGCTTATCCTATTCCACTGACATACTTCTTGAGATTACTTAGGTTCAGCATTATATAGAATCAGATATGAACTAAGCTACTTAATGTTAAACTTAAAATCTTATTACACATAAAAACAGTAGCAACCAAATCCTTCCATTATTTTCACATATTGCTTCATATACCGTAGTTTTGTTAATGCATTTCAGGGTTATACACAGGATAATAAGCATTCTTTGAGAACATGCAATAAAGTATTACATAATTAATTCAATATTCAGAACACCTTATATATCTCCATGAAAGACTAAACTTGTATTTTAGGAACATGACAAATCAAAGTATTGTACTCTGATTTTTATTTTTTTCTGTTTCAAGTTATGTTAGATTAAGGTTAATAAATTGCTTCTCAAATGAGAAAATTAAGAAGTTTGACATAGCCATTGCAGACATTTGTGAGAAAACAACATCTATGTAGAATATTTTATGTGAAAAATACTTAGTTTCCCACGTTTTTTTATTTTGTTGAAATCAAAAATAAACTAATTGGATAAATTTAAATTATACTTTTTTCTAAATTTTGTTTCAACATAGCCTTTTTGACATGTATGTCATTTTTATTTTCAAAGGCAGTTTCAATGTGCATGTATAAAGATAAAGAGGTATCTCAAAGTACATGAAAGCGCTTGAGTGAACTGGAATTTGGAATACTGTAATTAGAAGCTGTAAGTAGACGCCTGAAACAGCTAACACCATTGTATTTGAATTCATATGCAAAGGTAAGTTTTTGTAAGCTCTCTTCTGGAAATTAAAGAGAGAGATGATATCAGAATAGTGAATATTTACAAATAAAAAGATAATGGTGTCTGCTGTACAATGAAGGAATTTAAATTTGCAGTGAATGTCTGACATCTGGTGGCCAAATATGGGAGCATCGGAAGAGGAAGAGGCTATGGTAAAACCCATCTGGCTTTTATAAGATAAAAACCGAATTAAAAATTATAAGAGAGGCTGACATTGTGGCACAGCCACCGACGCTGCCTCTTGGGGTACCCCCTTCCCATATTGGAGTGTGGTTGGAGTCCCAGATACTCTGCTTCCATCCAGCATTCCTGCTAATGTGCCCAGGAGCAGTGGGTGAGTTCTCCAAGGCTTGGGTCTGGACATCCAAATGAGAGATCTGGATGAATTTTTGGGCCCTTGGCTTCACCCTGACTCAACCGTGGCTGTTGCGGGCATTTGGGGAGTGAACCAGTAGATGGAAGATATTTTCCTGTATTACCCTGCCTTTCAAGCAAATAGGAAAAAATAGATTATAAGAAATTCTTTTGTTTTGTCTACATTTTAAACATTTTACATGAGAGTATCACTTTTTCCTAGTGATTTTTCCATGAGTCCTTTTTATATATTGTTTATGTTAAAGCTATTTTCTGAAGATCAAAATATTGATCGGCAGGTGTTTTTCAATAGTAATGGATATACAGCTAGAAATACGTTAATACTAAAATCATTGAAAATCAATTTTATATGTGCTCTTGGAATCAAAATGAAACATTCCTAAATCTTCCCAATGAAAAATGAAAACATAAAAAAATCCATAAGGAAATTTAGCCATTATCAGTAAAGAGCAAGAATAACAATGAAAGACTTTAAACCTTTAAACTGAAAGATAATCCTAGTTCCTGATAAATATTGAAAATGTAATTCACAGAACAAAACTATTGACATGAAATTATTCTCTTAACCCATTATACTACATTTAATTAAGATGATCTAAAAGAATGAGAAAGTTGATATGGCAAACTATGTTCTACAGTGGAATCTGTTTATACTGGCTACAATTGGTCTTGCTTAAATTATGCAGTAAATAAATTACAATATCAATTTTAAAAATGAAATTAGTAACAATAATTATTACAAAATACTTTTCCAAGGTAGTTAATATTATTTTCACATGTTCCTCAAATACTTTTTAAAAATATCACCATATAACAAAAAGCTTTTCATTATACCTTTAAATTTCAAGATACAAAACCAGAAAGGAGTGCACAATTTGATATCTCTGACATATTCAAACTGAAGTGATGTAGCCAGAGGGCAAGACTTTTACATGATTTATGTTCCCTAAAAGATTTGGCCAGTGAGACAATTGTTGGTAGTTATAAAAACATGTACTGGTAATTTTCTTGAATTTCTGTTTTGCTTAGTGTTTGTAGGCAGAAGCTTAGAGCTAACTTTATTGTCACTGGTTGTGGCTCTTTGATGTCTTCATCCAAAAGGCAGTGTGACACTCAGCCATAGAGAATGTTGCCAGTGTGGAAAAGGTTCCTGTCAGTATAGCATTTCATAAATCCTTCTCCAGTGGCAGATGTGCAGTGGTATCGTAACATCAACATCTGGTTGTCCCTTTTCTCCCTAGAGTTTTAAACTGAACTCTTGTAAGGGATAATGGTTATCCTGGCTTGGTTATTGGTCTGCCACATTTATGCCATTTGTGTGGTACAGGAAGTTGAATTCATAATTTATTGTGAATTCCCTAAAGCACTTTCCAGAAGCCGTTTCAGATGGTCAGGGATACTCAGAAAAGAGAGTGAGAGGAATCCCCCCACCCTCATACCACTGCAATCAAAGACATAAAACTGTTCCTATGATCGTCTTTTTACATATTGGAGAGTTTTAAATTACTTTGTTCTTACTGTCCAGGTTAATATATGAAATCTTATCAAATAATAGGCATAGATTTAGAAAAATTTATTCTTATATTGAACAATTATTGATGTTGTTTTTTATATATCAACATTCTCCAAACGCTTTGAAGATAGAACTTTTTTCTTAGCAGAGATTTGTAAGTAATGCAACATAATTTCAAGGCATTTAGAATAAAAACAACTCTGTAAGTCCATTCATAAATATGTTCATTTTCCCCAGAAAAGGAGCCAACTTTTCTTTCTCATAAAAATGAACATACTTGAGTTCCAGAGTATACTTGCTGAAGGCTCTTTAGATGAGCAAATGTGTTTTTCCTTCATCTCACCCTTCCTGGCATGCTGTGAGCTCCTTGCTATTTGCACAAGTCTGAGGGGTGAAAAGGATCTCATCTCTGGTTTCTCAGTGTCTGTTACATGGTAGGATATCAACAAATTTTTTAATGAATAAATCATGCACAAAGTCAAACATTATTTTTTCTTTCCCCTGAGTATAAGTACTGAAATTTACTAAATGAGAACACAAAATTGCAATATGTGTGACTAAGAAAATAATAAGATAAATTATTACAACACATAGGTACATTATGTGCGAAGGCTTTGAAGGCTGTTTTCTTTGAACAACAACAAAAAAAAGAGAGCAAAAGATGAGATTTGTACATCACAAACCTTTACAATTAAGCAATCCTTGGGGCCCATGTTGCAGGAGTAGGTACATGAAATAGGTAACATTTTATCTGCTAATATCTGCATTGATAATGTTTATACAGTGAGATGCCATCTGCTGCTTGAACATTTGCACATATTAATGGGCCCTGAGCTTGCAATGATATATTTTACATGCAGGAGCATGTCAGAAATTTGTAACAGATCAACTTTGTGGGTCCATAATAGGCATTCCATTATCATGTTAACCATAATGTGAACATTTGGTTTGCTGATGTTTTTAACTATAAAATTATATATTTTTAGAGTCCTCTTAATTTCCACATCTTCCCTGATGACTCCCAACCATGTTATTTGTTCCCTTTTGATTCTATCTTACAATAGTCGCTCTCCAGCCTCTCATTTGCTATTCAAACTGTGTTTTACTGGTTGACTATTTACTAAGGACCCTGTTGTCTTTCCCAAACAGTTGTTTCTTCTCCAGATGAGGGAGTGTGGCTCCCCTCTGGCATTCACATACTACACACAACCAGCGTTTCAGGGGTAATGTTAACTGTGAAGTATCAGCACTGCATATGCCCTGGATGTTTGTTTCTGTAGAAATGCTACCAGAATAGAACAGAGATTATATTATATAGAAAAGATTTTCTTGTTTGCAAGTTCATCTAATGTGGTCCAGTCCAACAACATTCACTATTTGTACATTAATGTATTTTTTTCATAGTACTAATAGCTATCTAAAATAACTTTTTTGTTCTTTGGCTTGTTTTTACTTCCTTGTCATCTATATGCCTCACGAGCATCTAAACTCCATGAGGACAGATGCCTTTCTGCTTTGTGCTTGGTTTTGTCTGCAAGAGCTAAAAGTTTGTCTTTCTACAAGAGATGCTTAATAAGTGCTAATTTTCCCTTTTTAGAGAATTGATATCTTACTAAGATTAGATTCATAGTGTTAGAAAAGAATTTAGAGTCTATTTGTTATCACTGTCTATGCAGAGCAAGAATCTACTGTATAATATGCCTGTGAGATACTCCTGTGGGTTCTGCTTGTATCCTCATGATACGAAGTTCATGACATATTGCAGCAACCTGAGCTGCTTTGGGAAAGCTGGTGTTTTTAGAGAGGTCTTATGATGACTCGATGCCTGGCTTGCTGATACATGCACAAGTTCTCCTTTTGCTCTATGGAACTATAAAAACAAGTCAATTTCTACATAATTGCTCTTCCAATATGTTCATGCGCGCACGCACACACACACACTTATTTTCCTTTTTGAATAAAACATTGCTGACATTGCTCGTTCACTCTGCTAGGTGTGCCAGACAGAAACAATCCCTGCTTTCATGTCCACATAGTCAAATGGGAGAGACAGATAATTAAACACATTATGTTCATAACACATGTTAAGCACAGTGCTTGAATAAGAAGTACAAGATCAAAAAGGACCAATGTAAAATCTGGTCCAGAAGAGAGGCAGCCCCAAGTTGTGCTAATTCTAAAACAGATGTGCAATGTCACACCCTTCTGTCTGCTTGTCCTTCTTTCCTCCCAGCCTAAAGAGGTTCATTACTTAGAGGCTAATTTTGAAATTAAATTTGTAAGTTTTTCTCAATGTGGTAACAGTCTGGCCTCAACAGAGTTCCAGGCATGGAGAGAATCCACTAAAAGAAGAGTTTACATTTGGTTTACTTAAAAATAAGATGAGATATTATCATAAGCTGCTAAGACATCATTGTGTTCTAATTTTATTTGTTCTCTTGGAAACTAGATTGACTTTCTAGATAATGTTTCATATTTTTTCTTGTAAAATATAATATTATTATGAAGAAATATTGTATAGTTTCAGAACTTGCATATTTGCAATATGCACATTGGATTAGATATTGCAAAAATTCTCTTTATATACATTTAGATCATTAATCAAATGACTAGTTTCTTGTACTAAATAATGCATGTCATCAGCCATATCATATAAAGTTATTGATCATAAAATTTTAAATGGAGATGCTTAGATGCTATGATGTATGCTTATAACTAGACAATCAGTTTGCAGGGTGAAAACTGCATTTAAAATATTTACTATTTATTATTCAAATATTACTATTTTCTTCCTTTTTTTCTCTTAGTTCTTTCCTTTGATCTTAACTTTTTTTAGAAACATGCCTGCTGCTGCTTATCACTCACATTGAGACACATCATTCTCATCATTTTCTTTCAATCCAAACTCATGGTCTCTTATACCATTATTCTTAGCTCTCACTTTCTCAACTGAACTGATTGCTTGTGATGGAAAGAAAGTGATCCTGGAATTGTATGGGGAGAATCATTTCTTTTCCTGAGTAACGTGCACCTTGGCACATCCCTAGACTTTAGACATACAGGGAAAAAGGCAAATTAGCCTAAAAGGATCATGGAAATTCAAGAATCGAGAATTAAAAAACCACACATAGAAGTCTCTGATAGTCACAACAGATTGCATTTTCCAAAGATGGCCACCATGTTGTTTCTTGACCCATTTTGTGCAACTTTGCCACTCCTGATTAAAATGGAGGATAATTCTCTTCCTCTTGATTCTGGAAAGGCAATAATATGAGGCAGGCATTAGAGATGCTTAATGACTTCTGGGCTAGATCCTAAAAGGAAATGTATCTCTGCCTGGCTCACTTCTGTCTAGAAGCCCTCAGCTGCTGCTTAAGGACCTGATAACTGGAGGCCACCATGAGGTGAGGAAAGCCACTTTAGCCTCTGAGAGTCTCTGGAGAGGTCCTGACACCACGGGAGGAAAGTGAGATGCTACGTTGCTCTTGAGCAGATTGTTGCCTCAGCCCATGCCCTGCCCCTCTTTTGGGACCAATCACCATCTCACTGCAGTCACAGACCCATATCCAAAATCAACCCATTTAGCCCTCCCCAAATTCCTGAACCGCAAGAACCATAAAGCATAATAAAACAGATGTAGTTTTAAGCCATTATATTTTGTGGTCATTTGTTATGCAGTGATAGATAACAGGAACAACGACTTTCAGAAAATTGGTACTGAAATGAACACTGATTCCGGATTCTTGTGCATACCAAAATCCACAGATGCTTAAGTGCCTTATACAGAATTGTGTAGAATTTGCATTTAACCCATGCAATCCTCCTGTGCACATTAAATCATCTCTAAATTACACAGTATAAATGCTATGTCAATAGTTGTTATACTGTGTTGTTTCAGGAATAATGGCAACAAAAGTTTGTCCATGTGAAGTTCATTTACAACCATTTTTCTGGATATTTTTAATCTTTGGTTGGTTGCATCCCCACAATGTGGAACCCACAGATACAGAAGGATGGCTATACTTAATTTACCATGTTTTACAAAATACTGTTAAATTTTTACAAAGTGCATATTCTATTCATTCAATCTCTTAAAAATAAATATCTATCTTCATTAAAGCTGCCAACAGATTTTTATGGTTTTGTTTTGCAATGGTACATAGTCAAATGGAGCATTTTAAATCTTTTTAAATGTACTGCTAAAAAATGTGAAAATTTCTGATTTAAATGGTATGTATCAATTAAGATTATTTTCGCAGCAAATAACAGAAGCTCCTAAATGAAAGCCTCCAACAAAGAAGTAGTATCTGAAGAAATTCAGAAATCAGGGCTCTAGAGGAATAGTTTGAACTCTTAGAGTCTCATAGATCTGCCTTATTTGTAAATTGACTTCATCCTTATCGTGGTAGTAATGTGGCTGCTGTCACACTTCTTCCAGACACAGCAACATCCAGAAGGAACCATCCCTTGCAACAAATTCTTATTCTGAAAGAAAAACTCTTTTGCATTTAAAATTCACTCATCAGATAGTTGTACAGCACCTGATGAATGCCATGTAATATTCTAAATGCTTGCTTTGCAGCTATGAGCAAAACAGACCTCCCCTTATACCTCGTTGGATGTAAATGTGTTACATGGCACCCTATAGCCACTCAGTGGAAAGAAGAACAAACTGCTATGATTGATTGAGACCAATTCAAGGTATTCCATGGAAAAAAGATCACCTTCCTCCAAGTCATGTAGGGGAGGAATGGTTATTTGAATAAATTGGAGCTTTTCCTGTAATGATTCAGTGAGGAAAGTATATTTGGTAGATAACCAACAGTATCTGCCTAGAAAACTTCCAAGAATATGTTGTTTTTTGGTTTGTGAAAACTAGATAGTAATTTAGAAGTGTTTGGATCAAATAACAAAGATATTATATATATACATTTACATAATTTTATAACTATATTAAAATATTCAAAACTATATCTAAAAAGTCTTTGCATGTTCAAAAAGACCAGACAGCAGTGTCAAAATGCAAGTAATACATTGCCTATAATTTGGGTAATGGAACCATTTGTGTATTTGATTGTTTGGCTTATTTTCCCAGTGCCCCCTAAGTTTTCTTTAATGAGCTTATTCTTCTTTAAATAAAAAAAATTATTCTTGTCAACTGTGTCCAGATATATTATCTACTACCTAGTTCAAATCAAATAAGACAAATTTATGGAGCCTGAAGTTCCCCAGTCTCAGATCAAATCAATGACACCTTTATTATTTGCAACTCAACTAAGAGACATGCAGTTTTAAATACAGGAAAAGAACTGCCTTGCCCTAAGTCTTTACATACATGAGTAGAAATGTATGACATTTTAGAATTCAGATAGTAATCAAAGATTAAGGTAAGTATAACTTTACTAAAGTATATATCCTTACAACTATATTTGGTTTTGGTTAATGATAATATAACTTGGGCTTGTATTAATTATGATTTATCAGAAAATCTATTTTGTAGGCTAAGGAGAATTCTCCAGTCATCATCAATATTTTGATATGCAGGGAGCTTAGTAAAGTCAGGCCTGAAAATAAGTGATACAAAATCTTTCCTCATTTTTCTTTGGTTTCATGTTTTAATGAAGACTCATGTTTGAGGGGCTAGTTATGAACACAAGCCATTGAAAGACACACATTCTTTTGGAAAGGAAAAACTGTTACTTGAAATGTAGCAAGTCTGCTCTCTGCCACTTTAATCATGCAGTGAACAAAACACCTGAGAAGTGTTAAAAAATAAATAAAGTCTAGTGCATCCTACTTTTCCCATTGCAATTCACAAGTGACCTGAATCTAGCCTCTTTTTGCTAATAATACAGCATCCCAATTTTCATTAACAGGGCTCAACTTAAAACTTTGAAGAAGTAGTTATGGAAGATGCCACATTGCAGTTATCTTCTTTTTAACAGTGACGGCATAGAAAGCTGCAGAGAGAGAACTCTCGTGATAAATGTAAATTGATAATCACTTGCAGGCATCTAAAGGACAGAAGCCACGGGCATTATGTAGTGATGCGTGAGATGTTGACCTCTCAAACTGTTTGCAGGATACTGTGAGTACTGCTTTTTCCTATCAGTTTGACACCTCAGCAGCTCAGAGCTGATAGGATTCTTCATCAATCACCTTGATCACAATGGCTGTATGGACAGGGGATTTAAGAGAGCTGATCTGTTCTGTCACTGTGGGCTGTGTGAAGAACAGTCCTCTTTTTTTTTTTCTCTTTCTTTCTTTTCTTTAGGCCATCTCATCCATCAACTGAACTACACAACAATTGAGACCTAAAACTAAAAAACACATATAATGACACTTGGCTAAGTGATTGGGCACTGCCAAATCCACGAGGAATCAGAGTAAACATTCAGTTGGGTTTAGAGAAACATCCCACCAGTTAAACGTTCGTGCAAACACACCGGTGTTTGCCGCCATGCCGTGTGAAACCACAGTCTAGTTCCATAGACATTCTAAATATCCAATGTCACAGGTTACATCTGTAAAATTAAATCAGGGACTTTGCAACCTCTGAATAAATGCAATTCTGAACAAATAAAAAGCTACATTCTTAGGGAAAAAGTGAATGCAGAATATAAAGCTTCAGGCAAGAAAGTCGCAAAATGTGGTCCAGAGGCAGGCGTTTGTGGTCTACAGGTTAAAATCAAATCTAAGGAGGAGATGGATGCACCAGCCTGGGATGAGAGGATGCATCCAGAGAAAATGGATTGAGAGCTTCAGCCAACGCTAAGGTAGCCAAGTATCTCTGAAAGCTGTGATACCTTGGAGGTCGTACCTCCCTCTGAATTTAAAGGTGCCTTATTTTGTCTTTTACATCAGTGAATATGATTAAATTCTTGCTGTTGTGCTAAATTTCCAAGATTGTAAAAAGTCTGGGGAATTAAAAAGGTCACTGCAGTATTTCATTTCACTAGCAAATCTGTGGAATAATGTTGTAGGAAGACATAGGATATTACTCAAGAAGAGGGTCTGTATCCATATTCTGGAATGTTTGAGTGGGAAAATCCAGGTAGAAAAAACATAATCCTTTTAAGTGTGTAGGTATAAAATTGGATTTTTTAGCATGTGATATCCTGCAGTCAAGAAAACTGGGATATCATTGCAGTAGCAAGCAAACAAAGGAACAGATTCTGATCACTTAATATGAAGATTTGCCAGGAATTAGTTGTCATCTCTAGCTTTCTGTGAATATCTGAACTTGTTCATAAATTGGAGATGTTGATTCTACACCTTAGCCCCTTAAAGTAACTATAATATAAATTGTCTTTTTTATAATTTATTTATTTGAAAGGCAGAATGACAGACAGAAGGAGTCATCCACTGCTTCCTCTTCAAAGGCCTGCAACAGCCAGGGCTAGTCCAGACAGAAGTCAGGATCCAGGAATTCCAATCTGATCTCCTACATGGGCAACAGGGATGCAAGCACTTGGGTCATCCTCCCTTGCCTTCATAGACACATTATCTGAGAGGTGGACTAGAAACGGAGCAACCTAGATTTGAATCAATGCTGTGAGATGCAGTGTGGGCATCTCAAGCAGAGGCTTGACCTGTTGCACCACAATGCCCCCTCAGTCCATCCAATTTTAATATAATACCACTGGTTTACACAACTAGAGTAAAACTTTAGATTTAAATAGAAAGTTAATCAGTCGAGAATTCAAGAAATAACAGGTACATGACCAAGTATGCATATACACAATATGTTGAATTCATAGGATCAAAAAATATTCATACAGGCCTATAATAAAAACAATGGTAATGCACATAAATGTATATGATCTTTCAATTCTGTTAAGAATCCAGTTAGCAGTATGATCCTGGGGTATTTTCAAATTCAAGTAATTTCAAGGGCAGAATCGTAATCAGATTCATTCAAAAGAACTGTTTAAATTTCACCCTAATTTACTGTCTGCACAAAATAAAATATCAATATAGAACATTGCCAAAATAAGCTAGTATTCATGATATTTGATACATAAAATATGAAAAGATTATAGGTCTTTTATTTGAATTTTATATAGGACTTTTAGGTTCTCTCAGGGTGAAGAGGTGTTTCATTAGAAACATTTATTGAGCTCAGAAAGTGTATGAGATAAATGCTTTCTTTACATGCATGTCCTCATTTAATTTTTCAAAAATCCTATGAGGCAATGTGATTATTCCCTGGTATGATTTGAGTAGTATTTTTCTCTCTAAACTCATTCAGACATTTAAGTTCCAAGCTCTTATATTAATGGTTAATGGATTAATTCTAATGGTTGATGATTAAGTGTGGAGATTTGACCTAATTACAGTTTCTGGATATGGAACTTGTGGGAAATCTTTAATTCATTGAAGGCATGGCTTTAGAAGAAAGTCCTTATGATAGGACTGGTTTTATAAGATGGACTTGTTACCTGTGTCTCTCTGGTCACCAAGTGGTTGTCCCTTTGTTCACCCTGTGGTTGTCCTCCACCATCGCCTAGCCTCACCAGATGCTTGAACTGATAGGGCTGACTGATCTTGGACTGGGAACCTCCAAAACTTCACCAAAGTAAACCTCCTTTCCTTGGTTTCTCATCTGAAATATTTTCATTATAGTAATGAATAATTGACTAATTCATCCCCATTTTGCAGATTAGGAAACTGAGGAACAGAGAAAACAAGCAACTTGGGTGAAATATATGATATAATTGGAATATGAACTTACAACCCAAGGACTTACTTGTGGTTGTATTCTGTAAGAAACAGTTCAACCCAGAAACCATAAAGTACTTGATTCAGTAAATTCTACCTTCCTTGCCGATACAATTGCTATAAAAATAGTTTAATGACATACATATTATCAACTTGTAGACTCATTGGAAATTTTTTAGTCTTTTTTTCCCCAAATGCCTAAATCATGACTGTAACCTCCTAACAGATCTCTCTAATTCCAGGCTGTTGGGCAGTGAAGAACAGTCTTTAGGGAGCTTATAGCTCAGGTTGTTGTGGGAAAACTATCTTTTTTTTAAGGTCTGTGTATTTATTTGAAAGACAGAGAGAGATCTTCCATCTGCTGGTTCACTCCTCCAAGAGGCCAAGGGATGAGCCAGGCCGAAGCCAGGAGCCAGGAGCCAGGAGCATCTTCCAGGACTCCCATGTGAGTGCAGGGGCCCAAGCACTTGGGCCATCTTCCACTGTTTTCTCAAGCCACTAGCAGGGAGTTGGATCGGAAATGGAGCAGCCAGGACACAAACCAGCACCCATATGGGATGCTGGCATTGCAGGCAGCTGCTTTACTTGCTAAGCTGCAATGCTGGCCCAAGAAGCTTTTAATCTTTTAATTAATTACAACATCAAATTTTGGCTATTGAAGAATATATACTCATATTAACTCTTCTGCTTAGTGTTACTTTTTTGACTAAAGCTTTACATTAAAATTACTCAACCAGGTTAAAAAAAATAGTGTAAATATTGCAAATGACTGCGAATTTTTTATAGTGTCATCGCCTATAACATTATTCAATACTCATTGAATGAATACCATTAGAAATTATATGAAAAAGAAGCTCATGGCACAGTTTTCCCTAAGGATCTTACAAACCAGTAGACCAACCTAGGCACAACAATCCATATGACCAACACCAAAGTGAATTGAGTACCATTGTAATTGCATGCAACACATGGTACACAGTTCTTGTAGACAAAGCCCTTAATATTGTCCTTTATGTCTCTGTAATGCCAAGTAAACTACAGAGGACATGAAGAAACATGAGCTGGAGCCCCTCCAAGGAACCATGTGCCTCAGAATTTTCCTTACCACTAATGGAAATCTGGGGCACTTACTCATAGACTCCTGCTCACCAAAATCACGAATTTTCCCAGCTGGTGATAACTCTTCTGCACTTCTAAATTGTGCTTGCATGTATGCTGAGCAAACTTTGAAGAAAGCTGTAAGCCCAAACAGTGGAGAGAGCCTGCAGCAGGCTGCCTGAGTGCATGAACAGTCACTTCAGCTACTGCAGGTGAGATGAAATGGGAGATGCGCAGGTATGTATGTGGCTCTATGCCCACCTGTTCCTCTTCGACTAGTGACTTTGATTTAAGGCAAGTTACATTTGTACAAAGACAGTAGATAGAGAACAATCAAGTCAAGTGGACTCTTCAAGAGTTAAACTGCGGTTGTGACTGTATTGTCCTGATATATGCATAACCTTTATTCTGTCACCCATAAGCATGTATTGAGTAAAGATGGAAAAGAAAGGGCTTTTGACAATAAAACCCATCAAGCCCGAGCACTTAGAAAAGAAGATACTGGTGAGTAACTCATGCTTTGCAGGTTGCAGTATTAAATTCATTCATACTGAAATAAACATCTTGGACGATGACTTTTGTGTTAACTGAATTTTTAGGTTAATTTGTTTGCGCAGTAAAGAAGTCATTTGTCTTTCAAGTCTGCCTCCCTAAGTAAATAAATAGATTGTTGAAGACAGAGACCTATTCATCTTTTAGACCAAACACCCAGAATACTTAACACATACTATATGCTCATTAAATATTTATTATTCAGGCTAATCAATTCATTATTGAGCATATAATGAAGTGAACAGTAATATTATAAACATCCTCATAAAACTCAATACTATAGATTAATCTTCAAAATGCCTATGGCATAGATAAGTGTCCCCATTTTAGAGATGAGAAAATAATGGATTCTGGGAAGGTAGTAGCTTTCTGATTCAAGGTAGAAATGAACATTAACATGCAAGTCCTTCAATGTCTTTCTTAAATTTCTGCATCGTGCCATCAAAATAATGTTATGAGCTTTGCACCTGCATTTAAAACTTGAATACTAAAAGACGTCTTGTCTATCTCTTAGAGTGCTCTCTTCATTGGTTGCCTGAGCAGCCCTTTTAAGCTTGACCATCACTACCCTCCTCCACCTGCCAAAAAATTCCCTTATGTGACTAGCAGTTCAACATTTGTGATTAAAGAGAGTCAAACTGAGGGATAGAACCAAAGCATTTGCCCTAAAGGACTGAGTTATCAATTTGAAAAATCTGTCTGCAGATAAATCAGGCAATGGAAGGGGGAAAAGCCCAACATTTTGAAGGCAGTTTTAATAAATATTTCATATGTTTCTATTGAAAAATAGTGATGTTTCAGAGGCATATATTCTCAAATTTATCTGTGTTATCTTGGAAGAGAAATTTTCATTCGTATACAAAGTAAAACAGCAGATAAAAGAAAGTGGAAACATAACACCAATCATTATAAATGTTTATAGATATAACTAGAGCCTTATCTAAAGTTCATCCTGTTTAAGGACATGTTTTATGTTGTACAATTCCTCTTAGAATATCAATCTAATAAGCACCAAATGAGGCTGAAGACAATGCTGTTATTAAAAATGGAGAAAAATGATTAAAATATGATAATTATACTGACATCTTATATGCTCAATCTAATCAACCAAGCTTCCAATTTGTCATAATGTACACTCGCTCATACATTATTGCTTAATTATAGCAACACTTCTATTTGGAAAGGTTGTCAATCATGTGAATACCCATCATTTTTCTTTTTTTTATTCTCTAAAGGGGGCATATTTTAAGAAGAATTTGAAGCCACTGTGCTATTGATTTAACCCTTGGAATACCTTTAATGCAAAACTCATAGTTCTTATTGATTGTTTTTCTTTGCACACAGATTGAAGTAAGTTTATACTATATAATTTTATTCTTTTGTGTCAGAACTAATATATAATATTTTAGAACAAAATTAAATATTGGCATAATTTTTTGATTCCATGGTTTTTAAGATATTTATGTGTCTGCACTAAAAGTCAAAATGTGTTTTTTATTTGTTTGATCCATATTGATCAAGGAGTGTAAAAGAAGTGGCAGTGAGAGTGAATTTTAGATGGCGTTTTAAAAAGGACACGCATGCCTTTACCCATTGCAATGCTAAGGTTTCTCTGACCTTTTACCTTATCTTCTCTGGCTCCATCAGTCTTCTTGCAATTGATAAAAATGTGTAATATCTTGCTATAGCAATCATATAAGTGCATTTGCCAGGATCATCTCTTGAGAGTTTGCTAAGCAAGTCTACTCTAGCAAAATGGAATGATGAATTGAAATTATGAGTATACTATTTTATTGGAAAGACTGAATCTTGATCCCAATCAATTACATTAAACATGTTGACTACATAAGATATGCGTGTGTGTATATTTATATATCTTCTCTATATGTTTCTATTGAAAAATAGTGATGTTTCAGAGGCATATATTCTCAAATTTATCTGTGTTATCTTGGAAGAGAAATTTTCATTCATATACAAAGTAAAACAGCAGATAAAAGAAAGTGGAA
The DNA here is from genome assembly GCF_033115175.1 of Lepus europaeus. Taxonomy (NCBI): domain Eukaryota; kingdom Metazoa; phylum Chordata; class Mammalia; order Lagomorpha; family Leporidae; genus Lepus; species Lepus europaeus. The sequence continues at coordinate 32,084,975 of NC_084840.1, forward strand.
ACATAACACCAATCATTATAAATGTTTATAGATATAGCTAGAGCCTTATCTAAAGTTCATCCTGTTTAAGGACATGTTTTATGTTGTACAATTCCTCTTAGAATATCAATCTAATAAGCACCAAATTTGGGCGCTGGTTCCAGTCCCGGCTGCTCCACTTCCGACCGGCTCTCTGCTATGGCCTGGATTAGAAAAAGCCATCTTCTAAAGTGGTAGAAGATAGCCCAAGTCCTTAGGCCCTTGCACCCACATGGGCGACCTAGAAGAAGCTCCTGGCTCCTGGCTTCCGATCGGCGTAGCTCTAGTCATTGCATCCATCTGGGAAGTGAGCCAGCATATGCAAGAACTCTCTCTCTCTCTCTCTCTCTCTCTCTCTCTCTCTCTCTCTGCCTCTCTGTAACTATGCCTTTCAAATGAATAAATCAATCTTTAAAAAAATTGAGAAAGCACTATATACCTATATAATCTTATATATAAAGGAGGCTTCAAAAACTACATGGGAATTTCATATTATCTTTTCATTTTCACTTTTGCTTGAATTTTTGAACCCCCTTGTACCCATATTGTTACATGCTATGTAATATTTCTATCAATGTCAGGCCATACTGGTGCAATACGTTTAAACTAGCTAGTGACATTGAAACCATTGTAGTTTATGTAAATATGCTCTCTAATGTTTGTACAATGACAAAATTGCCTAATAATGAATTTCTCAGGATGTATTCCTATTGATAAGTGATTAATGGCTATATATAGACTATCTAAGGGTCACATACACTATAAATAATACAGCTTGTTTTGTAGTGATGAGACACCCTGATATATACAATTGCAAACTTGGAACATGAGCCCAAATGTCCCTGGCACCACATTTCTATCACTTTCATGAGTTACTTACTAACTCATAGACAACTGATATCAATTGTTTTATTCTCTTTTTTTCTAATATTTTATTTATTTATTTGAGAGGTAGTTACAGACAGAGAGAGGGAGAGACAGAGAGAAGGATCTTCCTTCTCTTGATTCACTTCCCAAATGGCCACAACAGCTGGAGCTAGGCCAATCCTAAGCAAGGAGCCAAGAGTTTCTTCCAGATCTCCCATGCAGGTGCAGGGGCCCAACCACTTGGGCCATCTTCCACTGCTTCTCCAGGCCGTAGCAGAGAGCTGGATTGAAAGTGGAGCAGCCAGGTCTTGAACTGGCACCCATATGGCATGCTGGCAATGTAGGCATAAGCTTAGCTTACTATGCCACAGCTTCACCACCCCCCCCCAGTTGTTTTATTATTTAAGGCCTTATGTATAGTATAAGTTGCATCTGAGGCCTAACAGAACTTGGTATATACATCATTTTCAAAGAGTTTATTTAAAAATTAAAGTGTTAAAATATAAGTATCTACAAGCACAATAAAATTGAATAATGACAGTTTCATGTCACTTGAAACTGTAATGTTATTTGCAATCTTTGACCTAAGTTTTTTATACCTGAGTCAAATATAGGCTTGCATTACAGACTGGTTTCACAGTTTCTTTTTTTATTACAATTTTTTTTTACTCATTTTATTTCTAAACTGGAATTTGGAAAATAACAATTGTATATCACTGGAAATTGAAGCAAGTGACTTTATCTGAGTTATGGATATTACAAGTAAATTTGAACTAAAAAATGATGGCGTGATTTCTCAATGTAAATTTTTTTATGCTCAATCAGATGCTAAGTGAATATGCACATCATACTAAAAAAAGAGGAAATGTAATTTAAACTTGACAGATAGCAGCCAGTAAAATCTAAACCTCCTTTCAGTTGCATTTAGTTCTGGAAAGAATATTTTCGTAGTTTGTTCTAGCACCAAGATATGCATTTAAAATGTGGCAACATGTACAAATACCTATAACTTACTTTGAAATATACAAAAAGAGATGTAAGTACAATAAAATGTTAATTATAGAATCTGGATTACATATATTATTTTTTTGCTGTATAATTTTTTAAGCTTATTTGTGTGTTTAAAATTTTTGAGAGGCCAGCATTGTGGTCCAGAAGGTAAGCTGATATTTGGGATGCCCATATCCCATATTGAATTGCCAGTTTGAATCCAGGTTCTCTGCTTCTTATCTGGCTCTCTGCTAATGTTCCAGAAAAGTATAAGGTAATGGTTCAATAATTGGGTCCCTGACATCCATATGGGAGTCTCAACTGGAGTTCCTAGCTCCTGGTTTTGTCTTGGCCCAGCCTTGGTTGTTGTGGGCATTTGGGGAATGAACCAGCAGATGTTAGATTTTTTTCACTCCCTTTCCCTCTCTGTGTTACTATGCCTTTCAAGCAAATAAAAAAATCAATCTTTTAAATTTTTTGTAAGAAAATGTTCACAAATAAATTCAACATATCATTTCTTTCTTTGATAATGTAATAAAAATCAATGTCAGAAAAGAGGAAAACTCTCGGCATTTGAATTTGTTTTTACCACTGTTTAGGTTTCTCATGAAAACAGAAGTAGTTCAACCCTAAAATGATAAGTTCAGGCAATTTTCGAGATACAAAAATACTTTAAAAGTTTATGGAAAAAAATTCATATTATGAAAAACTTATGCATGGACTTCAAATTTGAGCTCAAACAGACTGATCTTTTAACTCCATTTTTACACAAAGTTTTCTGACATACCTTGAAGTGAGCATATCATAGTAATAGGCCACTTGAGTAGCCAGGGACCTTAATGAAATTCACAGTGTCATGGAGAACATTTTTCCAATCACACTGTACTTCCAAAGCTCCTGAGTCCATGTATGTTTATATGAAAAAGCTAAGTTTGGTTTTTTTTCCCCCTTGTATTCATTTAGTGACTACTGTCTGGCCATAGTCTCAAACTTCTTTAATTTTAAATCGAGATCAGGGGCTATATAATTTATTTCCATCAGTTCTTTTGATCTGGGTTTGCTGTGTCTACAACTTCTGTTCAATTCCCAGGTATTGCCTTCTGCACTTAGGGTACTTGTAAAACATGCCACAAATCCTTTCACAGCTCTCCCCTCAGAAGGTCTAACTGCCCTTGGTTGAATCTGGACCAAGCGTAGAACTTGTTTATAACCAGTGCAAGGGGTGGATGCAAAACTGTAAGACTTCTGAGGCTAGGTCAGCAGGGCAACTTGGTTTATCTCAGAACACTGGTTCTGGGAGCATCCAGCTGCTTTGTCTGACTCCCTTAAGGTTTTCAAACCATACAGGCCCCAGGTGCACCTGGCCTCCCAGCTATCTCCTACCAAGGCACCAGTCACATGAATTAAGCTGTTGTGACTTTCAGATGAGTCTATCCACCAGGTGAATTCTATTGAGTGACCCTCACTGCAATGAGGGCTGGAACAAATCCCCAGCTCACACCTCTTTGAATCCTGACCTAGAAAATTGATGTGATATAATTAAATAGGTGTTGTTTTAAGCCACTGAATTTGGAGATGGTTTATTGCCCAACATTAGTAACTGAAATTACTCACCTTTTCAGATAAGCATCATGACTGAGGGAATGACCAACTAAAACCAATCATCTCCAGCATGAGCGTTCACTGATTAAAAAAAAAATCTTTTCTCAGTCATCTGTACCTGATTGGTGCCAATAGTTGATTCATATTATGCAAGTGAATAGATCTGTTCAGTTATAAACTGAAATATCTTGCAAGCATCCTCAAATTATAGCAAAGTATGGCATTGATATGATGTGAGAGCCAACAGTTCTATTGCTGAAGTCATTTTTGCCAATGGTTCATTGAGCTTTCTCCTTCAGTATATTAATTACTGGCCCAGATGTAACATGCGTCTGGTTTTGCCACTGGATGGAAGTGTATTTAGTATTCTGATATGTCTTTCTATTTTCTTGCTATGTATTTCAACAGTTTTATAGCAGTTATGTTGAAGTTGGTCTTGAAAACCCCACTTTCAGGCCGGCGCCGTGGCTTAACAGGCTAATCCTCCACCTTGAGGCGCCGGCACACCGGGTTCTAGTCCCGGTCGGGGCACTGATCCTGTCCCGGTTGCCCCTCTTCCAGGCCAGCTCTCTGCTGTGGCCAGGGAGTGCAGTGGAGGATGGCCCAAGTGCTTGGGCCCTGCACCGCATGGGAGACCAGCAGAAGCACCTGGCTCCTGCCATTGGAACAGTGCGGTGCGCCGGCCGCAGAGCGCCTACCGCGGCGGCCATTGGAGGGTGAACCAACGGCAAAAAGGAAGACCTTTCTCTCTGTCTCCCTCTACTGTCCACTCTGCCTGTCAAAAATAAAAAATAAAAAAAAAAATAAAAAAAGAAAACCCCACTTTGGAGGTGGGCATTTTGCATAGTTGTTTAAACACCCACTTGGGACACTCACATCTGGGACTGGAGTGCCCGATTCAAGTCTCAGCTACTCTGCTTCTGATCCAGATTCCTGCTAACGCATACCTCGAGAGGCAGCAGATGACAACTCGAGTACTTGAGTCACTGCTACCTTCAGGTGAGACCTGGGTGGAGTTCCAGGTTCCTGGCTTTGGCCTGGCTCAACTGTCATTGTTGTGGGCATTTGGGGAGTGAACCAGTAGAAGGAAAAATCTCTCTGTCTTTTGTTATTCCACCCTTTAAATAAAATGAAAATAAATAAATAAATATTTTTTAAAAGAAACAAAAGCTCAGTTTACCAGAGAGGTAATTGTGTTTGTTTTTTGATGAAGGGTCAAGTGGGGAGAGAATAGAAAACTGTGAATCTTCGTAATTATTTAACAAGGTTTAAATGTATTTCCCACTGATCATTCTTTCAATACAGTCTTTTATAAAATTCACCATTATATACTTTTCTTATAGTAACTACTTGGATTAAATCACCATGATCTCATATTCACTTTCCTCAGAAAGTCAATATTCACAGTCAATATTCGTACTAGAACTTGATAACTTTTTACATTAGCATTTAAATGTCTCTTTTAAATCATTTGTTTTTCTAAAGTATAGATCAAATACATCATCATTATTATAATTATAATCACCGGTTACCATTTTTTTGAGAGCACTAGCCTCAATTCTGTATGTGAATTACCTCACTCTTCCTAACAGTTCTGAGACTAATATTATTATCATTCTCTATTTTCAGTTGAGAAATTTGAGATACAGAAAGATTATATAGCTTGCCAGAGTTATTTTCTGCTACTAAATATTACAAAATATTAGAGCTGGCATTCAAACCTGAGTTACCTGATTGTACCAACAAGAACAAGAGATTTATTGGCACAGTTGAGGCCCATGCTGTTGACTTAATTGCAACCTTGTCACCTCTGCTGCTTTTTTCTCAAGTCTGGTATGACCCTACCTTGCTGTCTTCCTCTGTCTGCCTATCCTGTGGCACTGCTTCGCTGGGCTTAGTTCCTACACTTCCTGATTAGTCAGCTTTGGTACTTGACTAATGAATGCAGGGGAAGTTTCAGGTCCATCACAGCACACTGGCTTGACATCTGCACCTGTCTTTAGTCTGGTTACATTCTGTTGATACCATGGGTTCATGCAAAATCTGTCTCCAAACATCCAAAGGGGGATTTAGAAATATTTGTAAGTATCTCAAGCAAAAATAATGTACCTAAGCAAGTAAGAGGAAACTATGAGTTTGTGAGGCTGAAACTATTCAAAGAATTATCCTAAGTTTTTGTTTCTTTTTTTAATTTAATATTTGGATCCATCTTTCTAGTAAACAGTCTGCTTACTATGAGACAAAGTGGAAAAGATTCAGGAGGGTACTGCACCATCAAACTCAAAGGAGGTTGAAAATGAAAAGTGACTGGTTGGTGCAGGGTTAAGTGGGCAGCTCCACACTGTGCTACCCAAGAATCACTGAGCCCTGATCCCAGAAGTGTGCCTAGCACAGATAAGGAAAAAACAAACAAACAAGCAAACAAAACAAAAGGCAGGGGCAGACATTGTGGTATTGCTGTAGGCTGCTGCTTGGAGAACCCACATGCCTTATGGTGGTGCCTAGGGTTTGTGTCCTGGTCCATCTTATGATCCAGTTTCCTGCTAATGTGCACCCTAGGAGATAGCAAGTGATGACTCAAGCACTGAATTGAGTTCCATACTCCTGACTTGAGCCTGAGCTAGCTCTGGCCATAGGGGGCATTTGGAGAATCCCCACATGTGTCTGTGTCTGTTTCCCTTTCTCTCTCTCTCCTCTCCCTCTCCCTCCTGGCTCAGCTTTTCAAATATAAATAAATAAATAAAATCTTTAAAAGCAAGGGCTTTCCAAATTCAAAAAGAATATCACTGAGAACTTAGGTCAGCTGTATAGAACAATGATCTGACATGGAGAATATTTCAGTAGGACACTGAGATCCTGAATAAATTCAGATCAAATTTCAGCAAATTGGATATAGAGGGATAATTCCAACTGGAACATTAATGCAGGGTATTAGATCTATAAAGCCTATAAAACCTAATGATCAATGGAATTTCTTTTCTTTCTTTCTTTCTTTTTTTTTTTTTTTTTTGGACAGGCAGAGTTAGATAGTGATAATAGATAGATAATTTAATAGATAATTTAAATATTATACTTTTTTTATTTTTTATTTTTTGACAGGCAGAGTTAGAGAGAGAGAGAGAGAGAGAAAGGTCTTCCTTTTTCCGTTGGTTCACTCCCCAAGTGGCCGCCACAGCTGGCGCATTGCGACAGGTGCACTGCGCCGATCTGAAGCCAGGAGCCAGGTGACTCCTCCTGGTCTCCCATGCGGGTACAGAGCCCAAGGACGTGGGCCATCCTCCACTGCACTCCCGGGCCACAGCAGAGAGCTGGACTGGAAGAGGAGCAACCGGAACAGAATCCAGTGCCCCAACCAGGACTAGAATCCGGGGTGCCAGCACCACAGGCAGAGAATTAGCCTAGTGAGTCACAGCGCAGACCCAATTGAATTCTTTTTTTTTTAAACTTTTGTTTAATGAATACAAATTTCCAAAGTACAGCATATGGATTACAATGGCTTTTCCCCCCCATAACTTCCTTCCCACCCACAACCCTCCCCTCTCCCGCCCCCTCTCCCCTTCCATTAATATCAAGATTCATTTTCAATTATCTTTATATACAGAAGATCAATTTAGCATATATTAAGTCAAGCTTTCAACACTTTGCACCCATACAGAAACACAAAATGAAACATACTATTTGAGTACTAGTTATAGCATTAAATCACAATGTACAGCACATTAAGGACAGAGATCCTACATGAAGAGTAAGTGCACAGTGACTCCTGTTGTTGACTTAACAATTTGACACTCTTGTTTATGGCATCAGTAATCACCCTAGGCTCTTGTCATGAGTTGCCAAGGCTATGGAGGCCTTTTGAGTTCGCTGACTTCCATAGTGGCTTAACCAGTTTGCATTCCCACCAACAGCGGGTTAGTGTCCCTTTTTCTCCACATCCTCGCCAGCATCTGTTGTTGGTAGATTCCTGCATGTGAGCCATTCTAACAAGAGTGAGGTGAAACCTCACTGTGGTTTTGATTTGCATTTCCCTGATTGCTAGTGATCTTGAGCATTTTTTCATGTGTCTGTTGGCCATTTGGATTTCCTCTTTTGAAAAATGTCTATTGAGGTCCTTGGCCCATCTCTTAAGTGGGTTGTTTGTTTTGTTGTTGTGGAGTTTCTTGATCTCTTTGTAGATTCTGGTTATTAATCCTTTATCTGTTGCATAGTTTGCAAATATCTCTTCCCATTCTGTCGGTTGCCTCTTCACTTTCCTGTTTCTTTTGCAGTACAGAAACTTCTCAATTTGATGCAATCCCAATAGTTAATTTTGGCTTTGACTGCCTGTTCCTCCAGGGTCTTTTCCAAGAAGTCTTTGTGTGTGCCTATATCTTGCAGGGTTTCTCCAATGTTTTCCAATAATTTTTTTCTTTTTTTTTTTTTGACAGGCAGAGTGGATAGTGAGAGAGAGAGACAGAGAGAAAGGTCTTCCTTTTTGCCGTTGGTTCACCCTCCAATGGCCGCTACGGCCAGCGCATCGCGCTGATCCGAAGCCAGGAGCCAGGTGCTTCTCCTGGTCTCCCATGCGGGTGCAGGGCCCAAGCACTTGGGCCATCCTCCACTGCCTTCCCAGGCCATAGCAGAGAGCTGGCCTGGAAGAGGGGCAACCGGGATAGAATCCGGCGCCCCAACCGGGACTAGAACCCGGTGTGCCGGCGCCGCAAGGCGGAGGATTAGCCTGTTAAGCCATGGCGCTGGCCTGTTTTCTAATAATTTGATGGTGTTGGGTCATAGATTTAGGTCTTTAATCCATGTTGAGTGGATTTTTGTGTAAGGTGTAAGGTAGGGTTTCTGCACATGGAAATCCAGTTTTCCCAGCACCATTTATTGAATAGGCTGTCCTTGCTCCAGGAATCAGTTTTAGATCCTTGATCAAATATAAGTTGACTGTAGATCTTTGGATTGATTTCTCATGTTTCTGTTCTGTTCCATTGGTCTATCCATCTGTTTCTGCACCAGTACCATGCTGTTTTTATTACAAATGCCCTGTAGTATATCCTGAAATCTGGTATTGTGATGCCTCCGGCTTTGTTTTTGTTGTACAAGATTGCTTTATCTATTTGAGATCTCCTGTGTCTCTGTATGAATTTCAGCATCATTTTTTCTGATCTGAGAAGAATGTCTTTGGTATCTTAATTGGTATCGCATTGAATCTATAAATTGCTTTTGAGAGAATGGACATTTTGATGATATTGATTCTTCCAATCCATGAGCATGGAAGATTTTTCCATTTTTTTTGTATCCTCTTCTATTTCTTTCTTTAAGATTTTGTAATTCTCATAGTAGAGATCTTTAACGTCCTTGGTTAAGTTTATCCCAAGGTATTTGATTATTTTTGTAGCTATTGTGAATCGGATTGATCTTAGCAATTCTATCTCAGTCATGGCATTGCCTGTGTATACAAAGGCTTTTGATTTTTTTACATTGATTTTATATCCTGCTACTTTGCCAAACTCTTATATGAGGTCCGATAGTCTCTTAGTAGAGTTCTTTGGATTCCCCTAAATAAAGAATCATATCATCTGCAAAGAGGGTTAGTTTGACTTCTACCTTCCCAATTTGTATCCCTTTAATTTTTTTTTCTTGCCTGATGGCTCTGGCTAAAACTTCCAGAACTATATTGAAGAGCAGTGGTGAGAGTGGGCATCCCTGTCTGGTACCAGATCTCAGTGGAAATGCTTCCAACTTTTCCCCATTCAATAGGATGCTGGCCATGGGTTTTTCATAAATTGCTTTGATTGTATTGAGGAATGTTCCTTCCATACCTAATTTGCTTAGAGTTTTCATCATGAAAAGGTGTTGAATTTTATCAAATGCTTTCTCTGCATCTATTGAGATAATCATAGGGTTTTTCTTCTGCAGTTTGTTAATGTGGTGTATCACATTGTTTGATTTGCAAACATTGAACCATCCCTGCATACCAGGGGTAAATCCCACTTGGTCTGGGTGGATGATCTTTCTGATGTGTTGTTGCATTCTATTGGAAAATTTTATTGAGGTTTTTCATCTATGTTCATCAGGGATATTGGTTTGTAATTCTCTTTCAATGCTGGATCTTTTTCAGGCTTAGGGATTCAGGTGATGCTGACTTCATAGAAAGACTTTAGGAGGATTCCCTCTTTTTCGATTGTTCTGTATAGTTTGAGAAGAATTGGAGTTAGTTTTTCTGTAAATGTCTGGTAGAATCAGCAATGAATCCATCTGGTCCTGGGCGTTTCTTTGTTGGGAGTGCCTTTATTACTTATTAATTATTTCTCTTCTCCTACTAGTTTTGGGCCTGGTTTGCTGCAGTTTTTCTAGATTTTTTCTAGATCTTTGAGATGTGTTGAAAGCTCATTTATTTGGTGCCTTTCCGATTTCTTGATGTAGGCACCTATTGCTATAAACTTTCCTCTCAACACTGCTTTTGCCGTATCCCGTAAGTTTTGATATGTTGTGTTGTAATCCTCATTTGCTTCCAGAAAGTTTTTGATTTCTCTTTTGATTTCTTCTATGACCTAGTGTTCACTCAGGAGCATGTTGTTCAGTCTCCATGTGTTTGCATACTCTCTAGGGATTCCTGTGTTGCTAATTTCCAACTTCGTTCTGCTGTGGTCTGAGAAGCTGCGTGGTATGATTCTAATTCTTTTGAATTTGCTGAGACTTGCTTTATGGCCTAGTATGTGGTCAAACCTAGAAAAGGTTCCATGCACTGCTAAGAATGTAAATTCTTTAAATGTAGGATTGAAAGTTCTGTAGATATCTGTTAGATCCATTTGGGCTATAGTGTCAATTAATTAAGTCTGCTGTTTCCTTGTTGATCTTCTGTCCAGTTGATCTGTCTATTTCTGAGAGTATTGAAGTCCCCCAGTACTATTGTATTGGAATCTAAGTCTCCCTTTAAGTCCCTTAACATATCTTTTAAATAAACTGGTGCCCTGCAATTAGGTGCATATACATTTATAATAGTTACATCTTCCTGTTGAATTGAACCCTTAATCATTATATAGTATCCCTATTTGTCTCTCTTAACAGTTTTTGTGTTAAAGTTTATTTTGTCTGATATTAATATGGCTACACCTGCTTTTTTTGGTTTCTGTTAGCATGGAATATCTTTTTCCAACCTTTCACTTTCAGTCTGCATGCATCTTTGTTGGAAAGATGTGTTTTGTTCCTTAATCCATTCAACCAGTCTGTGTCTTTTAACTGGAGAGTTGAGTCCATTAATGTTCAATGTGACTATTGATAAGTATTGACTTTGCCCTGCCATTTTCCCAAAGATATGTTCTAGTATATGCTTTGAGCTTCCTGTGATCTTTTACTGGGAGGTTTTCTTCCTTTACCTTCTTTCATATTGATGGCTGTGTTTCTGTGTTTCTGTGTGTAGCACATCTTTAAGCATTTTTTGCAGGGCTGAACAAATGGCGACAAATTCTTTCAATTTCTGTTTGCTATGAAAGGTCTTTATTTCACCTTCACTCACAAATGAGAGCTTTGCAGGATATAATATTCTGGGCTGGCAGTTTTTCTCTCTTAGTACCTGTGCTATATCTTGCCATTCCCTCCTAGCCTGTAGGGTTTCTGATGAGAAGTCAGCTGTGAGTCTAATTGGAGATCCTCTGAGAGTAATCTGACGTTTCTTTCTTGTACATTTTAGAATCTTTTCTTTATGTTTTACTGTGGTGAGTTTAATTACAACGTGTCGTGGTGAGGATCTCTTTTGGTCATGTTTATTAGGGGTTCTATGAGCTTCCTGTACTAGGATGTCCCTGTCCTTCTCCAAACCCAGGAAATTTCCTGCTAGTATCTCACTAAAAAGCCTTCTAATCCTTTCTCTCTCTCCATGCCTTCAGGAACTCCAATTGAATTCTTTATTGATCTGGTTAAATGTACCACACAGTTTGATATCAACATAGATGTTCTTAGGTATTAAAGGGAATCAATCTAATTTTTTACTGATGTTAAAATGTACAGCTGCCTTCCTACCTAAAAGAGACTGTTTTTCTTAAAAAGAAAAGAATAAATAAGATCATGCACTAAAATCTTTTCTAGAGTTGGATATTTTGCCTAGTGGTTAAGATGCCATTCATCCTATAGGGGAGTTCCCGAGTTTGAGTCCCAGCTCTGCTCTGGATTCCAGCTTCCTGATAATGGGCATCCTGGAAGGCAGCAGGGGATGGTTCAAGTAATTAGGTCCTTGTCTCCAACGTGGAGAACCAGATTCAGTTCCAGGCTCTGAGCTTCTGACTACTCCATTAAGGACATTTGGGGAATGAACTAACAGACAGGATGTTTCTCTCTCTCTTTTTCTTTCTCCTGCCTACTAAGAAAATAAATGAGAATAATTCTTAAAATTTCATTCCATAACATTTAAAATTATTTCTAATTCTCCCAATCATACATACATCAGGATTGTGTGTACATATTTTTTTTTCAAGAAAGCGAGATAGACATATTGAAATTCTTTTGCTCTTTAGTTATTATAATGATTAAATATATTCAGCACACATTTATTGCAAACTTACTATATACTAGATGTTGTTAATAGGGACTTTTACTTCCACTATCTGATTTAACATCATTATTGAATACCCATTTTCATTTTCCTTGTAAAAAATAAAGCTGAATGCCTGTGTTAGCCTGAAGTAAACGATTTAACCTTTATTCAATTTTATTTAAAATTGAGATGATAATACTTACTTCCCAAGGCACCATGCATACTAATTAATTAATATTGGCAAAGATGTTGAAGACAAAAAATGTAGAAATTCTAAACCTAATATTATCATGGTTTTATTCTTAAGAGTGCTTTCAATATCATTTTTCTTTTTTATTACATTTCCTATCAGTAAGGTAACTTTTCATTTGAAACAATTTGACATTGGCTGTGCTCATTGTCATCCCAATCTCTTGACTAAGAATGTTATTTATCTGGATGTTTGTATAAACATACCAAACTGTACTCACCAAATATAGGCAAAATTAAGTAAAAAGAATATGATGCTTTTGAATATTGGTTTCCATGAAATTATAAATAGATATGAATACGAAGAAATGAGTTTGCAACTGAATAGAATGGGCAAATCTCTGGACTTTTGGTTTGCTTTCCTTTAGGCCCTCTGTGTCCATGGATTCCATATCTATGGATTCAACCAATCATGGATCATAAACCTTCAACAAAAATTGCATCAACATTGTACCTCAGCAGACACTGTTTCTTGCCTTTGTTCTCTAAATAATATAGTATAATAATATTTTCAGGATATTTTTATTGTAGTAGGTGTTTAGAAATGATTCAGAGTCCACAGGAGGATATATCCAGGTTATGTGCCAAAACCATAGCAGTTTATATAAGGAACTTAAGCATCCAGAGATTTGGGGATCTGTAGGGTATCTCAGTACTCTGCATATCCCGAGGAATGACTGTATTCTAAAAGAAAACAGTCCTCTTTTTCAATTTCAATATCAGCCTTGATTTCATTGTCTTGTTCCCTTCTTTTCAATTTCCTAGTCAAATATCTAAGAATTGTGAGGTGATTCTGGAAAAGTGTTATGTTACAATCCAAGGCAACATATTTTCTCTAATTGTTTCTATGTTCTGAAATTTGAAGGATTAATTTGGAAAATAGCATTTTATAATCAACAAAAAATTTATTAAGTGTTTGCCTTATCAGGCCCAAAGCAATTCTATCACTAATGTTAATATAACACAACTTTTAATGTATAAATCCTCATGAACTGTACAAGACACAATATAAGACTAACAGAGCAGACAGAATCTGTGAGGAGCTGGAAATCTATATTAAGGTTATATGAAGAATAAAATACTGTTAGAGTAAAAATCTCACAGTTTGGAGTGCCTGTGTTTTGATCCAGGCTCTGCTTCCAATTCCAGCTTCTTGTTAATGCACATTGGGAGGCAGCAGGGAGGACTCAAGTATTTGGATCCGCATCCCACACTGGGAGAGTCCTGTGGAGTTCTGATCTCCTGGCTTCCACCTGGCCCAGCCTTGGCTATTGTGGGCATTTAAGGAATGACCCTGTGAATTGGAGATCTCTTTCTCTCTTATACTCATTATATATTATGACCCAAAATCATGGCAAAATAAGGATAATTACATGATTTGCACAATTGGTCAAAGTATCTCAAATTGAGGAAATAATAGCTTAGGAAGAGTTCAAAATGAAACAATAGAAGTGAAATTTTTAAAAAAGTTAATCACCACTCACTATCTGGGAGTCTGTAAGATATGGTCTTTTCATCTTAAGGGGTACTCTACTCGTAATTGGTTTTGTTCCAGTTTTGTTTATGCTAATTAGCAAACTTATATGTTTCAGTACTCAACAACTTCTGGCAATAACTGACCATGCAGGAGACACAGACATTGGCAGTGACCCAGACTGCTCCAGCTTACAAAGCCAATTTGTTAGACAAGATAGACAGAGGCTTCCAGACCCAGGAGAGGCAGAGACTTTACTATGCCCCTCATAATCAGGAAGCAGCTATAGAAGATGTGATGATTCTATGCCCTTCAACATCCCTTAGGATTAAGGGAATGGAGTCCCTGAGGGGGAATGTTGCAGGAAGGCATATAGGATAAAATTGATCAGGTTTGTGAGATGGAAGACCACACCTTCACCACGCCCCTGTGTGACCTCATGCTCCTGGCCCCACCTGTGAGCCCGCCTGCCAGTCAGGCTAATTAACCACTCTCCTTTGGCAGTGAATTAAAGACCCGGGACGCGGTGGGTCCAGCCCTTTTCCCTTTTGCCCTGGACCCCTTTGCTGCCCCTGTGCCTTCAGGGCACGTGGCCTTCGAGCCACTCACTCCATGCTTTCTAGCCTGCATGCTCCTCCTTGTGGCTGCCTCTTGGTACCCAGTATGAATCCAGATTTATCTCCCTCTTAGTTAGGGCTCTCACTCTCCTATGCATTTCTCTCACTAAATAGAAAGCCTAAAACTTCTGTATAAAGGACAGATTATTTTAATTATATAAATTGGTGTGAATTCAGGAAAAAACATAAGTTAATCATATGGATGATTCCGTGTTTTGAAAATGATGGGATATAGAAGTGATGCAACTCTATTCCAGACTGAAAAGTTTTCATAGCACCGTCTCATACAAAATGTTCATGCATAATGCACATACTTAGGAATATTTCACACTCTGAGGACAAACTCTTCAGAATGGGAATAGAAGGACCTCTGAGAGGAAGTTCTAGGGGACTTTGGAGTGAGGGATGCCACATTAATTAAGGAATGAAAGGTGGTAGTTTGTCACTCAAGTGTTTGCTGTTTTATTCCACTGGTTCTTGGAGCCACTCTTGCCTCTGATTAAAAAAAAAAAAAAATCCTGTGACTGTCATTGTGCTGCACTGAGTTAAGTTGCTTCCTGTGATGTTGCCATCCCATATGGGTTCCTGTCCTGGTTGCTTCACTCAAATCTAGCTCCCTAACATGGAAGGCAGTGCCTGGGAAGGCAGTGGAGGGTGGTCCAAGTGTTTGGGCCCCTGCCACTCATGTGGGAGACCTGGAAGAAGTTACTAGTGTAACTCTGGATTTTGTGGCCATTTGGGGAGTGACCAAATGAATGGAAAATCTTTCTCTGTGTCTCCCTCCCTCTCTTTCTCTAATTTTTCCTTTAAAATAACTAAATAAATATTTTAAGGAATCCTGGAAATGAGGTTTATCCAGTTAGGAAATGAATTAAAATTAAGGCCTCAGGAATAGAAAAGCAATGATAGGACTGGGAATAGGC
Source organism: Lepus europaeus (assembly GCF_033115175.1). NCBI lineage: Eukaryota > Metazoa > Chordata > Mammalia > Lagomorpha > Leporidae > Lepus > Lepus europaeus. The sequence continues at coordinate 32,100,230 of NC_084840.1, forward strand.
TTTAAATTCATTTCAGTGTGTTAAATAAAAAAGACAACTATCAGAATTGCAGCTGTAAGAATACAGGTAAGTAAATAGTACAAACTGTAAGAAAATAAAAAATAGCACATAATTAGGAGGTAGGAAGAACTGTGAATGTGCTAATTTCCTTAATTTGCCCAGTAGGGGATTAGTCATTGATATTGTCTAAAAGTGAAACTTGTCATTTAAAAAATAACTAGTTTTTTAAATAATGATTTTAAATATTAATTCTTCTTCAATTAGAACATATTTTTCAGAAGTTCAACACGTCCTTCAATTTAACTTCTTTGGTTGCCATCAAAACAAAATTGAAGGCTTTTTATTTACAATGCCATTGCTAAAGTGAGTTCATTGTAATAAATATTATTTCTGTCCATATATCAATTTATTTTTGCCTCAAAATATGTACATGAATGAGGCCATCTGGAATAATGGTCTCTCAGAATAAATGTTGATTATATATGATAATAAGATTTTTACCAATTATTACTTTCCTCTTTGTAATTGGATTTTTTTGTAGCAGAAATGTCTATTTTTCTGAAAAATCAATATTCTGCACATAATGTGAATAGTCAGAGTATTCAAATAATACTTTACCGTAAACAAGTTAACCACTTCACAAAAATGGGCAGTGGAGTGTCAGAATGCAAAGATACAAAAAAAAAAAAAAAAAGCAGCTTAGCAGTTAAAATGCTAGCATGCATAACTGAGCACCCTTGTTGGATTCCAGGTCCTGGCTCCTGACTCCAGCTTCCTGTCATTTCAGACACTGGAAGACAGCAGTGACCACTTAGGTAGTTCCTGCCATCCTGGTGGGAGACCTGGATTATACTCCTGGCTCCAATATCTGCTGTTGTCAGCATTTGGGGAGTGAACCAACAGATGGAAGAGCTCTCTGTCTGTCTGTCTGTCTCTCACTTTCTGCCCTTCTAACAGATAAATATATCTTTAAAAAATTAGAGGATTAGAGGCCGGCGCCAAGGCTCACTTGGTTAATCCTCTGCCTACGGCGCCAGCATCCCATACGGGCACCAGGTTCTAGTCCTAGTTGCTCCTCTTCCAGTCCAGCTCTCTGCTGTGGCCCAGGAGGGCAGTGGAGGATGGCCCAGGTGCTTGGGCCCCTGCATCCACATGGGAAACCAGGAGGAAGCACCTGGCTCCTGGCTTTGGATTGGCTCAGCTCCAGCCATAGCAGCCATTTGGGGAGTGAACCAACGGAAAGAAGACCTTTCTTTCTGTCTCTCTCTCTCACTATCTGTAACTCTGTCAAATAAATCTTAAAAAAAATTAAAGGATTAAATCTTATAAAGTAAAAATAGTTAGAAAGAGTTCAATGTTTATTTGATTTCAGTATATCTAAGTAAAAGAGCAATACAAAATAATGAAGAATATTAGGGGTCAGTGCTGTGGTGTAGCAGGTAAAGCTGCCACCTGCAGCATTAGGCATCCCTTATGGACGACAGTTGGAGTCCTGTCTGCTCCACTTCCAGACTATCTCTCTTCTAATGCACCTGGGAAAGTAATAGAAGATGACTCAGATACTTGGGCCCCTGCACCCATGTGGGAGACCTGGAAGAAGCTCCTGGATCCTGGCTTCAAATCGGCCCAGATCCGGCCATTGCAGCCATTTGTGGAATGAACCAGCAGGTGGAAGATTCTCTCTCTCTCTCTGTAACTCTGCCTTTCAAATAAATAAATAAATAAATCTATTTTTAAAAATGAAGAATATGACATCTAACTAAAAGGCAATACAAATTAGCAAAACTTTGTAGCACGTAGCCCTTGCTATATAAAAACTAGTTTCACATCAACTAGAAAATCATCAACATGCAAAGAACATAAACAGCTGAAAAAACAAAAAGAAAACTTCATCAGTAATAAAATGAGTGAAAAGTTTGAATATGGTGCTTCTATAATTAAAAATTAGTAAAATCTGACAATATTAAATATTATCGGGGGTCCAATAAGGTAAGTCCCTTTGTGCACCTCCAGTAAGAAGGCACTTTGACCCCACTTATTTGGGAAGCAAATGAGCAGTGTGAATTACTAACAGAGCAGAGAAATAAGAGTTCTGGAACTCTATTATAAAGAGAAAATATCAGAAATAGATACACAGATACATTATTTATAACAATAAAATTTTGGAAACACTTTAAAATTCAACAATAAGGAAATGACTAATGAGTAATGATATAACCATTAAAAATCATATTTGAGAAACTAATGACCTGAGAAAATGCTTATCACTCAATGTGAAAAGAAATGTAGAAGTTATATCTGCATACACAGTAAAATTTCAATTTTATATCATATATTTTGCCTATGTATATATGCACAGAAAAAATAAAGTTGATGAAAGCACACCAAGAATCTGTTAGTAATTATTTTTCTATTCTGTAGTATTGTATATAATTATAGCTCTCTACTTTTGCTTTTCAAGGTGTTCTAAAACTAGGATGAATTAAAATACCTCTTTTGAAATTAAGTTTTTTTTTCATTCATTTAGGGAGGTAACACCCTTTCTCAAAATTTATTCTAAAAATTTCATACTCAGCTTGAAGGCAACACTATGCATAAGGAAGTTTGTCATGGAATTATTAATGTTCACAAAAATTGAAAATAATTGTAATGTCCATTAATGGAAGCAATAACTCCAATTAATCTCTACAATAGAATGTATCATTTTTATTTAAACCAATGACCAATGAATATGTTAAGACAGGGAGAATACCTAAAAGGAAAAAAGTCATTAAGTAACCTGCAAAGTTTAATTTAAAATGGTAAATATATACAGATATATGTGCACATAGAATATAGAAGGAAACTTACAAGCTAATAATTCTGTTCTGTGTGCATTGGTGAGTGAACTTTTTAAATTTACTTACCTTTCTTTTCAAACTTTTATGTACTATGTATATCTCATCCCTTATATTAAACCTGTTTAAAACACAAACCATAATGTCTGAACTAGAGAAGAATATCTGGCAAATCATTCATGTCAGTTCTACTTATTCTTTCTTTCTTTTTTTTTTTTTATTTATTTTTTGACAGGCAGAATGGATAGTGAGAGAGAGACAGAAAGAAAGGTCTTCCTTTTTGCCGTTGGTTCACCCTCCAATGGCCGCTGCGGCCAGCGCATCGCGCTGATCCAAAGCCAGGAGCCAGGTGCTTCTCCTGGTCTCCCATGCGGGTGCAGGGCCTAAGCACTTGGGCCATCCTCCACTGCACTCCCAGGCCACAGCAGAGAGCTGGCCTGGAAGAGGGGCAACTGGGACAGAATCCGGCGCCCCGACCGGGACTAGAACCCGGTGTGCCGGCGCCGCAAGGCGGAGGATTAACCTGTTAAGCCACGGTGCCGGCCTTATTCTTTCTTAATGGCTAACCACTTGAGTGAATTCAAGTCTCCTCACCCTCAGTGTCAGCATTGGAGTTTTCCATTGACACATGATTGGCTTCAGTTTCAAGTCTACAAAGTATTGAGTTAATGTGACTCATTTACTTCGCATTTCAGGATGTATGAATGTGTAGCATCCTTCCAAAGTTCACTTGTTCTCTTGGTTAAGGATGTTGATGTGGCACATGTTCGTGGAAATTGTTTTTTTGTAGATGTATTAAGAACCAGAGATTGTTTTGAAGGATAACAGACATTTGGCTAGACATGATAAGATAACTTCACTTTAAAAATCTCAATTTTTTATCACAACATCTCATATGTAATACAAACACAATGATTCACAGAATCAACATAAGATAGTTTTATTCTATAAATAGTTTATCATTAATATAATTAAATGGTCACAATAAAGATCCTATTGAACTTAGGGTATACAGAAGCTGCCTACTTTTGGAAAGGAGACTTTGCTTTATACCTAATTTTATTTCTTCAGTTAAGATAATAAAACTCAAGTGGGTATTGGGTGCAGTGGTTAAGTTGCCTCTTGGGATACCCACATCCCATATGGATGTGCCTGCTCTGAGTTCTGGCTCCTCTGCTTTCAATCCAGCTTCCTGTTAATGTGTACCCTGGGAGACAGCAGGCAGTGGTCCAGGTACTTGGATTCCCACCACCCACGTAGAAGACATGGTTTGAGTTCCCAGTTTTCAGGATTGACCTGGTCCAGTCCCAGTTTTTGTGAGCATTTATGGAGTGAACCAGCAGATGCAAAATCTCTTTCCATCTGCTGTCCTACTGCCTCTCTGCCTTTCAAATAGAATGGAAATCAATAAATCTTAACTTTTTAAATATTATAGAACTATTTTGAAATTGCTGCATTGGGATGGGTACGGAGATAAATAAGTAAAGAAAGCCACACATATGGTAGGAATTTTCCTGAATAAAATGAACAAAGCATATACAAGAAGGGTGATTTTGGGGCTGGTTAAGTCATTGCCTGCAGTGTGGGCATCCCATATGGGTGCTGGTTCAAGTCCCAACTGCTCTGCTTCTGACTCAGTTCCCTGCCAATGGGCCAATGGTCTGGGAAAGCAGCAGAGGATGGCCCAAGTCCTTGGGCCCCTGCATCCATGTGGGAGACCTACAAGAAGATCCTGTCTCCTGGCTTTAGCCTGGCCCAACCCTGACCACTGCAGCCACTTGGGGAGTAATCCAGTGGATGGAATATCTCACCCTCTCTCTGTCCCTCCTCTCTCTCTGTGGCTCTGACTTTCAAATAAATAAATAAATCTTTAAAAAAAATGAATGGTGATTTTGCATTGCAGGCGGCACTTTACCCACTATACCACATGCCAGCTCTAAGAAGGTGACTGTCTTCAGCTAAGTCTTGAGATTGTGCCTGTTTGCTAGAATCTAAACATTTCCATCTTACTCATCCATAGTAAAAAAAAAAAATTGGGACAGGAGATAAGAGGGCACAAAGAATGAAAAATTGAAGATGAAATATGAATATATACATAAAATCTCATTGGATGAAATATATAAATAGTTGGAAACGTCATTTTAATTACTACCTTGTGAATACAATAGTATTTGACTCAACACTAATGATCTTGATACTGGCACTGAACCATAACTAATGTCAAAAATTTGCAAAAATTCAAAGAACATCACCCATAATATCAATGTGTCCTAACATCAAGGTCATTCTATAATGATGACGATTTTATCCACTTACATAATTTATGTGTAAATGAAGAATATGGGTGCTTTATGTTTCTGAAGAAAAAAAAACTTCTGCCACTTCCATGTTTCTGATCCCAGGCAATGCCCTTATTAATATAATTCCAAATGATATCACATTTCCAAAAAAATCTCTCGAGAGTACCTTGAGAGCTACAACACTCTCTCTAAGAATTACCAATTACTATCTTTCACACGTCCTCCTGAGCTAGATAAAAATTATCCATCTCCAATTTATCAGAAAATACATTATAGTTCAGGAGGCAAGAGTCAAAGAAGCTTTTCCTTAAATTGCCAGCTCTCCAGGGACTGGTCTTTTCTAAAGGTTAGAAAATTTAGCCCCCATTACGTTTCCCTTTATCTCTTCGAAGATTTTATCTGAGCAAGAAGCAGTATACCTACTGTCCCTTTCTCTGTAGGTTCCAGGCTGTTTTTTCCACTTCACTCCAGTGAAAATGAGTGCCTTCCCAAACAGTATGCTACACTGGAGGAGTAAGTTCTAACGTTCCACAGCAAAGTAGAGTGACGATAGTTCACAACAACACTATTTATTTTATAAAGAACTAGAAGAGAGAAGTTCAAGTTCACAACACAAATAAATGGCAAATATTTACAGAGATGAGATAATTGCTAATTATGATTTGGTCATTACACCTTATCATTATCACACTGAAACCTATAAGTGCTTACAATTGTTATATGTTAATTTAAAAATCTGTCGTTAAAAAAATAGACTCAAATGGGTCATGAAACAGCATTAAGTAAGTCACCTAGACTGATGTTATAGAAATTCAGACACTTTTTCAGTACAGATGGCTGTGAGTGTTAGACTAGACTTGTGAATTGAGTGAGCAGGCTTCCTCAATTTGTGCCTCTACTCCCTTTAGATTTTTTAAAGATTCATGCAAAGCTGTTTGCTCTAACAACAAATGAATATTAACAGCCAGTATAAGTGATGAAAAAGTCCATTTATTAAATTACTTGGACAAAGGAAACACAATGGGTTTCACGTGGCGAAATGTCAACCATTTGAAAGATACATATTATCTTACTTGCTTACTTCTCATGATAACTCATTTTAAAAAACAAACAAACAAAAAAATAAAACCTCTTTTCCATAGATGAGAAATCTGGAGCTCAGAGAGGCTGAAAATATTACCCAATGTCACAGAGCTTCAGGGATGAAAATCTTGCTTTGTTTGTTGTTGGGATGCTTCTTCTTCACCACTTACCTATACAGGAGTCAGATTCTAGTGTGAAAAGTTGTGTGTTCCCACCAGGAGGTCACAGAATAAAATCATTGAACCCTTGAATTAAAAAGCTCAAACTGGGTCATTATTGTGAAGAACTGAGGAAGTTACATCCTACAGTTATATCCTGTGCATTGTGTTTTTTTAATGGGAGACACACAGGCAGCGCAGAGGTGAAATACAGGGAAGAAAAAAAGAAAAAGACCAGAGTCCAGAAGAAACAGAAGCTAAGAAATACGGTGGAGGAAGGACCGCGTTGAGTGTCCTATGAACAGGTAAGTGCAGAGCAGCCCGGCACTGTGTCCAGCCTCGTTTCACTGCAGCTGGCTTCAGGCTGCAGGTAGTAATGGCTAAGTTTTCACCTTCACATTTACACCCAGCTCTTCCCCCAGAAGATCATTCTTTGAGCTGAAAGAAATAGGAGTCAGGAGCTGTGCAGTGGTGCATGCCTGCTCAGCTTATTAAAACATGGGAAGAAGGCAATATTTCACCCCCCAGAAATAAAAAAAGATAGACAAGTGAGAGCAGCTAATCCATCGGAAGAAATTAGCAGGCAGAGTATGTAGCTGTTTGAAATGATGAACGAGGCTGAAATAGCTACACAGGCTAACATCCAGTGGGATAATTACTCCAAGCTCTCAGGCTAAAATCTGTCTTGGAGGAACTGGGAGGCTTTGATGACTCAATTTCAATGGGCATGCTTATGAAATACATAGTAAAACCTATTAAAATTGAAATTGTTCTTGGTAGGTATTCTGTGACTAGGGTACTGACCCTGTCAGGCGGCTTTTAATAAGGTACACACTATTTTTATTCTCAAAAGTGGCATGTACTTTAGCTGCCCACATACTCAGTTTTAACCCTGTAATAACTTGCCCCTTGATTTTTCTGCATATATACGTTGTTTTTTCTTATACATAATGGTGAATTTCCAATGGTGTGTCATCATAGTTGGCCTTCGTTATAACAAAAGCTTTTTCCTTTATTATTCTGCCAACCTGTTTTCCAAGTTCACATTCAAGGACTTGTTGACAAGATTTGTCATTCTTAACGTTCGCGGAAACATATGTAAATGTTTCCGTAAGATAATCTTGCTGATCTCAATCAACTTTGCTCTCCCAGTTATGCTCTACTACGTTATGCCATGACCATCTTTTCGTATGGATTACATCCAATCATAGCTCAAAAAGCATCCCCATATTTTACGACAAATTACAATAAATTGATTTCACTATCTACATGCCTGAGCATAGTTGTGAGAAAATCCTCAAAGGTAAGAAAGAAGCTAGAGGATTTCTTAGGTCATACTTTAGTTTTTAGATTCTGTTTATTTATTTGAAAGTCAGAGTTCAGAAACAGAGAGACTGATCTTCCATCTGCTGGGTCACTCCAGATGGCTGCAATGCAGGCCCAGACCGAAGCCAGGAGCCAGGAGCTTCACCCAGGTTCCTACATGGGCGGAAGGGGACCAAACACTTGCGCCATCTTCTGCTGCTTTTCCCGGGCCATGGGCAGGGAGCTGGATCAGAAGTGGGACAGCTGGGACAGATGTGGCAGGCAGCAGCTCTATCCACTGTGCCACAATGCCAGCCCTGCTAGGGCCATACTTCTTGAAGTGTGATCTCCAGAATAAAATCCTTGAACCTGTTCAAAATCCAAACTCCTAGGCCCCACCACAAACTCACTGAATTAGAGTCTGCATTTTAACAAGTTTCCCCAGGTAATACGCATGCACTAAAGCTTGAAAAAATTATCCTCATGTACACATGATTTTATTATTTTATCTTTTAAAAAATTTATACACTTTTTAAGATGTCAAAAATATTTATTATTCATGATAATAGAGCATATTTTTGGAGAGCAGTGCAACATTTCAATGCACAAACACTATGTATGCTGATCAAATCTGAGTAATTTGTATGTCTCACTCTTTGCCAGAATTTTATGATTGGAGTATTGGAGCTCCTCTCCTCTATTTGCTCAGAAAATACAGAATAGGCAATTGTGAGCTATATCACCCCATTGTGCTATGTAACACCAGAAACTTGTTCCTTTTATCTAATTCTGATGTGGCACCTGTTATCTAAAATCTCTCTATTCCATCCCCAACACAGCCTCCAGAAATTACTATTCTATGCTCAGATTGAGTTTATTTTTTAGCTTCCATATATGAAGGAAAATATGTAGTATTGTCTTTCTGTGTCTGGTTTCCTTCACTTAGCTTAATGACCTCCAGCTCCATCCATGTTGCTGTAAATGACAGGATTTCATTCTTTTTAATGGCTGCATAATATTCCATTGTGTTTACATACCATGTTTTCTTTCTCCATCCATCCATCTGTAGATAGATACCTTGGTTGAATCCATACCCTTGTGATTGTGACTACTGCTGCAATAAATATAATGTGCAGGTATAATGATTTCTTTTGATATACTGATTTCATATCTTGAATGTATACTAAGTGGTGGGATTGCTTGATCTTATGACAGTAATATTTCTAGTTTTGAAAGGAGACTCCATACTGTTTTTCATAGTGACTGCACTAATTTACATTCCCACCAATAGTGTATAGAGTGCTGCCATCTGTTGGTTCACTCCCCATGTCTGTAACTGCCAAGGATGGGCTAGGCTAAAGCCAGGAACCAAGCAATCCAGGTCTCCCATGTGTGTGGCAGGGACCCAACTACCTGGGTCATCACTTGCTGCTTGCTATCATGCACATAAGAAGGAAGTTCCAGTGAGAGCAGAGCCAGGAATTGAACTCTGGCCCTCTGATATGGCGTGCAGACAGCCCAAGCATTGGCTTAACTTTTGTGCCAAGAAATTGCACCTCAAAAAAAAATATTTGGAGGAGAAAAGACACAGAATCAGAGAAAACCCACTCAAGCTATCTATATTAATAAAATTATTTCTTCCTTCAAAAATATTGAAATTTTGAAATTCTTCCTTCAAAATTCCTTGAAAAATATTGAAATATGTGGAAATCCAACAGCATAAATAGATACTAAAATAAATATATAGGGGACCGGCACTCTGGTGCAGTGAGTTAAAGCCCTGGCCTACAGTGCCGGCATCCTACAAGAGTGCTGGTTCTAGTCCCAGCTGCTCTACTTACAATCCAGCTCTCTGCTATGACCTTGGAAAGCAGTAGAAGATGGCCCAAGTTCTTGGGCCCCTGCACCCATGTGGGAGATGGAAAGGAAGTCCTGGCTCCTGGCTTCAGTTTGGTGCAGCTCCTGTCATTGCGGCCATCTGGGAAGTGAACCAGCGGATGGAAAACCTCTCTCTCTGTCTCTACCTCTCTCTGTAATTCTGTCTTTCAAATACATAAAATAAATCTTTTTAAAAAGAAATATGTAATTCATGCAATAAAAAAGAAAGCTGGGGCCAGCGATGTGGTGGAGTGGGTAAAGCCGCCACCTGCAGTGATGGCATCCCATATGGATGCCAGTTCAAGACCAGGCTGCTCCTCTTCTGATCCAGCTCTCTGCTATGGCCTGGGAAAGCAGTGCAAGATGGCCCAAGTGCTTGGGCCCCTGCACCCACATGGGAGACCTGGAAGAAGCTCCAGGCTCCTGGCTTTGGATTGTGCAGCTCTGGCCATTGTAGCCAATTGGGGAGTAAACCAGCGGATGGAAGACCTCTCTCTCTATCTCTCTCTTTCTCTCCGTGTAACTCTTTCAAATAAATAAATATTTATTAAAAAAAGAAAGCCTACAAATTTCTAATTGCGTGCTCGCTTCGGCAGCACATATACTAAAATTGGAACGATACAGAGAAGATTAGCATGGCCCCTGCGCAAGGATGACACGCAAATTCGTGAAGCGTTCCATATTTTTGAAATGTGCCAGGGGATTCCAATACAATCCCATCAAGGTGGCATGTACCAATGCCATCTCACTAGTCCAAGTGATCAATTTCAGTTCACATTCGATGGCTTAGACAGGTCTAAAAATCAAAGGGATCACACAAACAAGACAAGTGTCTGCTAACACTAACTGATAGAATCAAAAAAGGAGAGAAAGATCCAACATGGGAAGTGGGATACACAGCAGACTCATAGAATGGCAGATGTCCTAAACAACACTCCGGCCTCAGAATCAGCCCTTAAGGCATTCGGATCTGGCTGAAGAGCCCATGAGAGTATTGTAGGCATGGAAAGCCAAGATACCATGGAAAAGAAAAAAAAGAAGAAGACCTAAATGAAAGATCTCTGTTAGTGAGATCCCAGTGGAAAGAACGGGGCCATCAAAGAAGGAGGTACCTTTCTCTGAAGTGAGGAGAGAACTTCCACCTTGACTGTGACCCTATCGGAACAAGATCAAAGTCAGCGAACTCTAAAGGCTTCCATAGCCCTGGCAACTCATGACTAGAGCCTAGGGAGATTACTGACGCCATGAACAGGAGTGTCAAATTGTTAAGTCAGCAACAGGAGTCACTGTGTACTTACACCCCATGTGGGATCTGTCCCTAATGTGTCGTCTAAAGCGAAGTGATGCTATAACTAGTACTGAAACAGTATTTTTACACTTTGTGTTTCTGCGTGGGTACAAACTGATGAGATCTTTACTAATTACATACTGAATCGATCTTCTGTATATAAAGATAATTGGAAATGAAAAAAAAACCTGGTGTTAAATTGGAAATGGCATAGAAAATTAATTAATTTAAAAATATATATATTATGTAGGATCTCTGTCTTTAATGTGCTGTACACCCTTATTTAATGCTATAACTAGTACTCCAACAGTATTTTTTTTTCTTTTCTTTTCACTTTGTGTTGCTATATGGGGGCAAACTGTTGAAATCGTTACCTAATATATACTAAACTGATCTTTTGTATACAAAGAGAATTGAAAATGAATCATGATGTGATAGGAAGGGGAGAGGGAGCGGGAGGGAGGAGGGTTGTGGGTGGGAGGAAAGTTTTGGGAGGGGGAAGCCATTGTAACCCATAAGCTGTACTTTGGAAATTTATATTCATTAAATAAAAGTTTAATAAAAAAAAATTTCTAATTGCTATCTTCATAGAGATCATAAGCAATATATTGTAATTTATAATAGAACAAGCTTCTAAGGAAATGAACTAAATGAAAATAAATTAATGAGCTCTTTGGAATTAAAGATAAAATCAGGCCTTGCAGTTAAGATAGTGGTTAGTAAGCCTGCATCCCACATCAGAGTACTAAGGCTGGATGCAGGGTTCTGGCTGCTGGCTCCAGTTTCCTGTTAAGTCAGACCCTGGGAGATAGCACTGATGTTTCAAGTAACTGGGTTTCTACCACTCATGTAGCAGACTTGGACTGATTCTCAGTTTCTGGCTTTGTCTCCCTCGCAAGTATTTGGAGAGTGATCCAGTGATACAGTGATGAGAGAGTTCTCTATCTTTCTCTTTGTCTCTCTGCTTCTCAAATTTAAAAAAAAGTCAAAAAAGCACATAATTATTGAAATAAAAATACAATTAAAAAATTGAGAATTAAGTAAAAAAAATGCCAGGGTGTATAGCCTTAAAAAGAGGGATGGAAAAACTCCTTTATTCATTCATTGAGTGAGCATTTATTGTGTAACTACTCGAGAATGAGGCAAGGGCGAGGGCTATTGCAGTGAACAAAACAATCTCCACACTCTTAGAGCTGTTGTGGTGAAAATGGTGAGATATGGAAAAGAAAGCAAAGAAATCTGTAATCAAGGAAATCTGATTCTCATTCAAAAGAAATTTCAGGAGAAAGAACAAGGGGGTGGGCATTCGGCACAGTGATTAAGACACTGCTTGTGTCTCTGTGCCTTTTAAATAAACAATAAATAAATAAATAAATAAAATTAAAGAGATAAAACAAATAAATAGAAAAAGCTAGGGGGCCGGTGCTATGGTTCATTTGGTTAATCTTCCACCTGCAGTGCTGGTATCCCATATGGGCACCAGGTTCTAGTCCCGGTTGCTCCTCTTCCAGGCCAGCTCTCTGCTGTGGCCTGGGAAGGCAGTGGAGGATAGCCCAAGTGCATGGGAGACCAGGAGGAAGCACCTGCTTCTGGCTTCGAATAGGCGCAGCTCCGGCCGTAGTGGCCATTTGGGGGGTGAAATAACGGAAGGAAGACCTTTCTCTCTGTCTCTCTCTCACTAACTCTGTCAAATAAAAAAAAAATTTAAAAAAAAAAAAAGCTAAACACGTTAATTAATTAAATTTACTAGGAGCTGAAGAGGAACATGATTTTCACATTGAACGAGCTCACCAAATGCTCATGCACATTCTTGGATATGCAGTGTCATACTGTCTACCAAAGGAAGACTCTGGGAGCTTCCGGAGTCACAAAAAGGGGCATCAATTATAAGGAACAGGAATTAAATTTTCAGCAGAGTTTTCATTAGCAATATTGAATGTTAGGTAGAAGCCACTGGCAAAATCTTTCAAGTTTTAATGGAAAATTATTCTGAGTCTAGAGTTCTATGCCCAGCCAAAGCGTATCATGGCTAAGGACAACAATGAAGTTTAGAAACTATTTCTTGCACATGGGTCTATAAGTGAAAAATTTTGACCATGTAGCTATGGGAAACCTGAGAGAAGCTGGAAGATAAGGAGGGAAGAATGAGATGAAGCACAAGGTTGTATCAGGATTTTCTTCCCTTTGTATTACAGGAAGTCAAGAGATACACCCTAAAATTGACAGAAATAAGAACAAAATCTTACATACATGAGGACACTTCAAAAAGTTTATAGAAAAGTGGAATTAAAGGATAAGTTCATATTTCTGCAAAAATATTTTAAATGAGTGCAGTTTTTCATAATACATAATCATAATAATTTTGCAAGGCCAAATTATATTCTGTGAAGTTTTTTTTAAAGATTATTTATTATAAAGACAGAAGTATATATAGAGAGGGAGAGACAGAAAGAGAGATTTCTTATCTACTGGCTCACTCCTCTAATGTGCGCAATTGTCGGGGCTGGGCCAGGCCAAAGCCAGGAGCCTAGAGCTTCTTCCAGGTCTTCCATGTACCTGAACCATCTTCCGCTGCTCTCCCAGACACATTAGCAGGGAGCTGGATCAGAAGTGGAGCAGCTGGAACTTGAACAGTGCACATATGGGATGCTGGCACCACAGTCAGTGGAACAACCTGCTCTGCCACAGCACAAGCTCCTCTGTGAAGTTTTTGAAGACTCCTTGTATACAATTTCAAAAATTTTTGCACCAATTATATAAAAATGACTAACAAATTTATGACTTCATACAAGACCTCTTGTTGGATTCAGATTCAATTATTCATTGCTTATACTGAGAAAGAGCATCTAAATATTACTTGAACACCTGAATACTCAATGTATCTAAAATAGATGCTCCCTTCTCTCAAATTGCTCCTTTTTCTGTATTCCAATTTCTCTTCATGGTACAACTGTCTGCAAAGACCTCAAAGTCATTAAGTTATCCCAGATTCATCTCCCTATAATCAACTATAGAGACCCAATGATATAAGTGTCCCTGGAACTGCTAAGCTGTAATTGATAATTTCCTCTTCCTACTAGTAGGGGCCATTATTTCCTCTAATGAGATTTATTATAAAAGCCACCTGCTTCTAGTCTTGACCTTTCAAATTCAACATGCATAGTCAGCAGAGTCCAATATTCATGCATTCATTTATTTCACAAATATTTATAGACCACAAATTTTTACTTACAGTCTAGGGAAATGACCATTACAGTGATGAGGTGAAAATGATAGCAATGTAGAATTTAATATTGTATGGTGGGGATTGGCCACATGTCTTTGAACAATCCTCAAGAAAAGACTACGTGGTTAAAAAAAAAAATCAAAAGAAAAATATTTAATGACACATTAAAATTCCATGAAATTCAACATCAATTGTGTCAAATAAAGTTTTATTGAAACATTCCTTTGTATATTTCATATGGCTTCTTTTGTGCTACATAGCAGAGTGTAGTTAAGATGGAAGCTATCACCAAAATCATTTATTAACTGATCTTTTACAGAAAAAAAGACTGACACTTCCATATAGTATTTTTTAACATTTTTTTATTTATTTGAAAGTCAATTACACCAAAAGAAGAAAGAGAGAGGTCTTCCATCTGCTGGTTCACTCCCCATATGGCTGCAACAGCCAGGGCTGGGCCAGGCTGAAGCCAGAAGCCAGGACTTAATTTGGGTCTCCCACATGGGTACAGGGGCTCAAGTGCTGGGGCCATCCTCTACTGCTTTCTCAGGCTTATTAGCAGGGAGCTGGATGGCAAGTAGATCAGCGGGGCACAAACTGGCACCAATTTGGGGCACCAGCATCAAAGGTGGCAGCTTTACCCACTATGCCACAATGATAGTATTTTAAACATTTAAATATATAACACCTGAATATGATATTTTTAAAATGCAATCATATGATAAAAATTAGGGCAATGTGATTTAGAGACATTTCGGCTTTATAGGCTTTAAAAAGATTATTTTAGTTTCTATATTTTCTTTTTTTTTCTTTCTTTCTTTTTTAAACTTTTATTTAATGAATATAAATTTGCAAAGTACAGCTTATGGATTACAATGGCTTTCCCTCCAGCCATAACTTCCCTCCCACCCACAACCCTCCCTTTTCCCACTCCCTCTCCCCTTCCATTCACATCAAGATTCATTTTCAATTCTCTTTATATACAGAAGATCAGTTTAGTATATATTAAGATTTCAACAGTTTGCACCCACATAGCAACACAAAGTGAAAAATACTGTTGGAGTACTAGTTATAGCATAAAATCACAATGTACAGCACATTAAGGACAGAGATCCTACATGATATTTTTTAAAAATTGATTAATTTTCTATGCAATTTCCAATTTAAAACTAAGTTTTTTTTATTTTCAATTATCTTTATATACCAAAGATTGATTCAGTATATACTAATTAAATATTTCATCAGCTTGCACCCACACAGAAGCACAAAGTGTAAAATACTGTTTTAGTACTCGTTATAGCATTACTTCACATTGGATAACACATTAAGGACAGATCCCACATGAGAGGTAGGTACACAGTGACTCCTGTTGTTGACTTAACAATTTGACACTCTTGTTTATGGCATCAGTAATCTCCCTAGGCTCTAGTCATGAGTTGCCAAGGCTATGGAAGCCTTTTGAGTTCACCGACTTCGATCTTATTTGGACAGGGTCATAGTCAAAGTGGAAGTTCTCTCCTCCCTTCAGAGAAAGGTACCTCCTTCTTTGATGGCCCCATTCTTTCCACTGGGATCTCACTAACAGAGATCTTTCAGTTAGGTCTTCTTCTTTTTTTTTTTTTCTTCCAGAGTGTCTTGGCTTTCCATGCCTAAAATACTCTCATGGGCTTTTCAGCCAGATCTGAATGCCTTAAGGGCTGATTCTGAGGCCAGAGTGCTATTTAGGACATCTGCCTTTCTATGAGTCTGCTGTGTATCCCACTTCCCATGTTGGATCGTTTTTTCCCTTTTTGATTCTATCAGCTAGTATTTGCAGACACTAGTCTTGTTTGTGTGATCCCTTTGACTCTTAGACCTATCAGAGTGATCAATTGTCAACTGAAGTTGATCACTTGAACTAGTGAGATGGCATTGGTCCATGCCACCTTGATGGGATTGTATTGGAATCCCCTGGCACATTTCTAACTCCACCATTTGGGGCAAGTCTGATTGAGCATGTCCCAAATTGTACATCTCCTCCCTCTCTTTTTCCCACTCTTATATTTAACAGGGATCACTTTTCAGTTAAAATTTAGTTTCTATATTTTCAAATAATACTTAGTTTAAGACATTATGTATAAAAGTTACCCATCTAGTTAGTTCAATGAATATTTACTGAGCACTCATCTGTTGTATTTTTCTATGCCCTGGACATACAAAGATGATAAAAATGCGTACAGTAAGCTAAAAATTTATTTTCATAGAGTTACTCAGAGCCATAAATTTACAAATGGTTGTGGGTATTGAAAGACAGAGGAGGGGCTCTTAGACAAGCAGGAGTGTGCTGGAAAGATTTTCTGCTGGAAGTGACTGCTCAGCTAGAACTGGAAGCAACACATTCTTACCCATCCAAATTCTGATAAAAGTAATGCATGCTTTACATTCACTTATCCTTGTGTTCTAAGTGATAGAATTATCCATATACAGTCATACCTCACCGAATGACGGGAATGTATTCTGAGAAGTGCATTGTCAGGTGACTTCGTCATTGTATGGACAGCACAGGGCGTACTTTACTTACACAATCCCTCCCCATGGTCTCTTAAGATTGTTGTGGAACAGCATATTGCTTTCAAGTGAATATTTTTGAAGTAGGAGCACATTGTTAAACAACAATAAATAGTTCAGTAAATATATAAATTGGCATTATAGTCATTGATTATCATTATCGAGTACTATGTACCAGTCATAATTGTACTGTTACATTTTTATAGGACTAGTAGGGCAGCAAGTTTGCTGACACCAGCACCCCCACAGACACATGAGGAACGTGCTGAGTTACAACAATAGGGCAGCTGCAACATTGCTTGGTGATAGGGATTTTTCAGCTCTGCTATCATCCTATGGGACCACCATCATACACAGCCCACTGTTGACCGAGATACTGTTATGTGGAGCATGATTATTTTTTAAAGTGACATGATATTTTAAATTCTTCATAAATACATACATTGAAACCAGACAAGTCCAAATGCCTTCATTACCACACAACTTCCTAAATACCAGTATTTTCACCAGTTTAATGGCCATTGCTATTTGAGCCTACAATCATAATGGACATGGAAAATAACATAAACCTGATGGATGGTGCATAATGCAAATATTTTATACTTGTTAGCTGTGTATGTGTGTCAGGTAATTGTACATTTACTACTTTTGAATCTCAATTAATTAATTCAGGATGATTAGATATTAGTGAAAATAAAAAGGCAAACACTATAATAACATTACTTGAAAAGGTATTTCATTACCTGTGGAATATAGAAGACATTTCTCTCATTAGCATCTTCCACTAAATTAGGGTATTATGCTGTTGGAGTATTTGTGGCTTATTCAAAGCTCATAAAATAGACAGTAGCCAATAATGAAAAGGAAAGATTTATTGGCAAAGAGCCAAGTCTCTAAGTGTTTTCTTTTTATTGTCATGTCGTCAGAAATTACTTGAACATGTCTTTTCATATTTCCTTCAGGACAAAGGAGATAATAGATATTTTTAAAAAGTCACCAACTTTTAAAAGGAATAGATTTAAATTTAAACATCTTCATTCAATCTTTTATACTGGCCACTAAAATTTCATTTTCTCTGACTCATGTACCAGCATGATATATTTAACATGATTTTAGATAATTATCATTTGTTACTCTGACTGTGTTTGCCAATTCTACACCCAGGATAAGGAAATAATCCGAGATGCATTATATTATTGACTTGGGTACATATTGTAAACAAGATGACAACTAGGAGTTAGTTATAATATGTCATCCAAGATATTGTACTACTACCCAGCCACCACAGTGCATAATACTTGCACATGGGTCTGAGCAACAGAGCATTTCCATAAATCTCACTGAGTTTCTCAGGCCCATCAGTCTCCAACACTGACGCTGTGCTTAGGCAGTACTGAAGCTGTGCTTAAGCAATACAAATATGTTGGACATATGGACAGAGTGACTTGCCTGGAGATCAACAGAATTTAGGGATGAGATAGATACAAAAGTTGAGAAGGAGTAAGTGATCAAGAATGACTATGAATACCCAACAGATCATCTTAGTAGTATACTTTCATTTTATGATTTTTTGGTACTGTAGTTTCATAAGATTTTTTTAAAGCAAGATATTTAATGAATCTAGGTTACATAGACCTTTTTATGGTTTTCTATATTTTTACAGATTAGTTTTTTAAAAATTTTTCATTACAAATGATCCTCTTACTTGAAATATAATGCCAAATGTGGTGATGTGTAAAAAGTATTATATTCTCATTCAAAAAAACATTTTAAAAACATGTTCATGCTCCTTGCGGCGCCGGCACACCGGGTTCTAGTCCCGGTCGGGGCACCGATCCTGTCCCGGTTGCCCCTCTTCCAGGCCAGCTCTCTGCTGTGGCCAGGGAGTGCAGTGGAGGATAGCCCAAGTGTTTGGGCTCTGCACCCCATGGGAGACCAGGAGAAGCACCTGGCTCCTGCCATCGGAACAGCGCAGTGCGCCGGCCGCAGCGCGCTACCGCGGCGGCCATTGGAGGGTGAACCAACGGCAAAAGGAAGACCTTTCTCTCTGTCTCTCTCTCTCTCTGTCCACTCTGCCTGTCAAAAATAAAAAAATAAATAAATAAATAAATAAATAAATAAAAAATAAAAAAACATGTTCATGCTTTACACATAATAGTAGATATCAAAGAATCTCATGGAATAATATAACATTAATAATGTGAATTGCTTTATTAATTTTTATTTATTGGAAAAAGACATACGTTCATCAGACAGACAGCTCCCATCACCCAGTTCACTGCTTGAATATCTCCAATGGCTGAGGTTGGGACAGACTGAATACAGGAACTGGAAACTCAACCTTAGTCTTCCATGTGGATGGCAAGGAGTCAGTTGCTTGAGCCATCACCACTGACTCCCAGGATCTGCATTAGCAGGAAGTTGGAATCAGGTACTGCCGCTAGGAATCCAACCCCAGTACATGGATATGGGACATTGTGTTCTAATCAGCAGCTTAAGTACTAGACCAAACACCCACCCCTATATTGAAAAATATTTGAAATGAGAGTACATAGAAAATGTTTTGCTTTAGTTCATGGGATTGAAGTTGCAAACCAGTTTTAAATTTAAAGTTTCTATGATGTTGAAAGTATCTGATGGAATTATCATTCTTTCAAACAAAACTATTTATTCAGTGCCTTTTATACAAAAAATAGTGGAATAGATACTTGAATGTACAGATGTTTCATCAAGTTACTTGTTAGTCAGTCATAGATACAAGAGTCCAATTGGGATATATCAATGAGATAAATGTGTATAACAATGAGATAGGCTTTTATTGTGGTGGAATAGCGGAGTTTATTGTGTGAGATTTCATTATGCATTGTCTTAAAAGTAATTTCTCTGTAATACATTATCAAATATATTTATAACCTAAAATATCCCACTCACTTCATATAACAATGGACTATGTTAATATTTTCTGATGTTATGATTTTGAAGAAAACTTTTCTCAGGACTGGCATTGTGCATAGCAGGTAAAGCCGCTGGCATCCCATATGGGCACTGGTTCCAGTACTAACTGCTTCATTTCTGATCCAGCTCCTGGCTAAAGGCCTTGGAAAAGCAGTAGAACAATAGCCTAAGTACTTGGGCACCTGCCATCCACACAGGAGACCTGGATGAAGCTCCTGGATCCTGGATACAGCCTGACCCAGCACTGGCCATTGTGGCCATCAGTGGATGGAGGATTCTCTTCTTCTCTCCCCCTCTTTCTGTAATTCTGCCTTTCAAATAAACAAATCTTTAAAAAAAGAAAACTTTTTCTCATAAAACTAACAAATGATATTAAATGAATAAAACTTTACCTTTTGGGGCTGGTGCTGTGGCATAGAATGTTAAGCCTCTGCCTGCAGTGCTAGCATCCTATATGAACAAAGCTGCTCCACTTCCAATCCAGCTCCCTGCTAATTTGCCTGGGAAAGCAGCAAAAGATAGTCCAAATGCTTGGGTCCCTGAACCTGTGGGAGAGACCTGGAAGAAGGTCCTGGTTCCTGGCTTCAGATTGGCTCAGTTCTGGCCATTGCGGCCGTTTGGGGAGTAAACCAATGGGTGGAAGACTCTCTCTCTCTCTCTCTCTCTCTCTCTCTCTCTGTATCTCTTTCAAATAAATCAATAAATCTTAAAAAAAAAAAAAAACTTTACCTTTCAACATGCAATTCAGCAATGACAGCGGATTCGATACCCAATCACGTCTGTCTGCCTTACTGACAAAATGGCTTTCCGATGGCACTAGTATTAGGAATCCTTTGAGATGCCTCCACAGACTTTTTATTTACTTATTTAGCTTGCTTTTTATTGCTTCACAGCAGCTTTGGCATTCAAAATCTTTTCTGCTGTCACTTTATTTCACATAATGAAAATTTACTCAGTTCTTTGGAAGCTGCTGGCAGAAATAAAATATGTAGACAGATAAACAATTGCATGGCTCATCCACTGTGTACACAATCCCAAATCTTAAAATTTTAGGTCTTAGATATTCAGACATCTTTACAGCCAAAGCTCATAAGAATAAATATTATTTGTAATTTTTAATGTTCAGTTATACTGTGGTTTAATAAAACCCCCAAACAGGGCCGGTGCTGTAGCATAGCAGGATAACACCCTGGCCTGAGGTGCTGGCATCCCATGTGGGTGCCGGTTCGAGACCCAGCTGTTCCACTTCTGATCCAGCCCTCTGCTGTGGCCTGAGAGAGCAGTAGAAGATGGCCCAAGTCCTTGGATCCCTTATCCACGTGGGAGACCCGGAGGAAGATCCTGGCTCCTGGCTTCGGATAGGCGCAGCTCTGCCGGTTGTAGCCAACTGGGGAGTGAACAATCGGATGGAAGACCTTTCTCTCTCTCTCTCTCTCTCTTTCTCTCTCTCTCTCCACCTCTCCTCTCTCTGTGTAACTCTGACTTGCAAATAAATAAATAAATCTTTTAAAAAAATAAAAAATAAATCCCCCAGATAAATAGTTTCACTAAGAGAACCACATCACAAAGTTCAATCTAGTTTGCCAGTAAACCAATGTGTATGGCCGACACCGCAGCTCACTAGGCTAATCCTCTGCCTGCAGCGCCGGCACCCCGGGTTCTAGTCCCTGTTGGGGTGCCAGTTCTATTGCGGCTGCTCCTCTTCCAGTCCAGCTCTCTGCTTGGGCCCTGCACCCACACGGAAGACCAGGAGGAAGTACCTGGCTCCTGGCTTCGGATCAGCGCAGCGCACCAGCCGTAGCAGCCATTTGGGGGGTGAACCAATGGAAAAAGGAAGACCTTTCTCTCTGTCTCTCTCTCTCTCACTGTCTAACTCTGCCTGTCAAAAAAAAAAAAATGTGTAGATTGGATATATCAGTAATATAGGAGTATAATGTCTGTTACTTTTATCTTCATTAATAAAAATGTTCTATTTTCAGTTCAATGTATTTTCCCCTTTGCTTAAAGATTTTCTTTTTCAGACTGCTTTTGGAATAGACTTAGCATTTCTGCCAATGACCTGTTTCAAAACAAATTATTTTCTGGTTTATTATTATTTTTTCTTACAAACAAATGTCATTAAATCGATCTTGTGTTCAGACATCAAAGCAATCAAATTTTACAAGTATTACAGTTGCCCTCTTTCTGTTGCTAACCCTATAAGATTTTGGTGTTAATGTACACCATTTAATGGACCTTTAATTTTCCTACAATTTAGAGAGTAGGAGTAAACCCTAGCAGACAAAAAATTATAGCATATCAAAATTTAGAAAAAATATTATTAAATGTGAGACATTCAGTTATTTTATTTATTTATTTATTTTTGACAGGTAGAGTTAGACAGTGAGAGAAAGAGACAGAGAGAAAGGTCTTCCTTCCGTTGGTTCAACCCCCAAATGGCCACTGCGGCTGGTGCTGCGCCGATCCGAAGCCAGGAGCCAGGTGCTTCCTCCTGGTCTCCCTTGTGGGTGCAGGGCCCAAGCACTTGGGCCATCTTCCACTGCACTCCCTGGCCACAGCAGAGAGCTGGACTGGAAGACGAGCAGCTGAGACAGAACTGGCACCCCAACCAGGACTAGAACCCAGGGTGCTGGCGCCACAGGCAGAGGATTAGCCTAGTGAGCCACGGGGCCGGCCGAAACATTCAGTTATACAATGAATCAATTTATACTTCCCACTGAGTATGTTGACTATAAATTGTCAATATTTTAATATAAAATCTTGATACTTTCTTGGAGTAAAATATTTGTTAGTTTTTATTTTATAAATCCACATACGTTAGCTGAATTCAACTACATTTTTAGAAATAACCCATAAAACATTATAAACATAATTTCAGTTCTTTTTAAAGAAGTCTCAAATGTCTCTGTCTCTCACTCTCTCTCTCTCTCTTTCTCTAAAAAGCAAGAAGCTTTTCCAATAAATAAATCTAAAAAAGACAAGTCATAAATGCAAAATCCAGTTAATTGTTAGGTATGTTCCACTGAGACTATGGGAAATTATAAGGTAATTCAGAAAGTGGCCAGCTGCAAAATAACTATTAAAATCAATAACATTTCTATAAGAAGCATTAATCAGAAAAATAATGGAAAATATTCCACTCACATTAACAACAAATGTATGCAACAGAATAAGAAATGAATGCAACAGGAATGACACTGGCTTTTTTGAGGAAAATTACAGAATCTTCCTATGGGACATCAAAGAAGCCTGGAAAACAATTGGCGTAATTCTGGCATGTGAGACCTAATAATCAATATATCTCCGATTAATTTGTAGGTTAATGCAATTCCTATCAGAATTCAATGAGATTTTATTTCTTGTCTTTACAAAATGACTCTAAGTTTGCCACCATGAATAAATGAGTTAGGAAAACCTTTGTAGATGCTTGTCTCTATAGACACATGAGGCTGAGGAGGAGAGAACTGAATCTTTTTTTTTTTTTTTTTTTTTTTTTTTTTTTTTTTTACAGGCAGAGTTAGGAGTTAGACAATGAGAGAGAGAGAGACAAAGAGAAAGGTCTTCCTTCCGTTGGTTCACCCCCCAAATGGCCGCTACGACTGGGGCACTGCAGCCAGTGCGCTGCGCCTATCCAAAGCCCAGAGCCAGGTGCTTCCTCCTGGTCTCCCATGCTGGTGCAGGGTCCAAGCACTTGGGCCATCCTCCACTGCCTTCCTAAGCCACAGCAGAGAGCTGGACTGGAAGAGGAGCAACCGGGACAGAATCGGCACCCCAACCATGACTAGAACCCGGGGTGCTGGTGTCGTAGGTGGAGGATTAGCCTAGTGAGCTGTGGCACTGGCCGAGAGAATTGAATCTTTATATATTGGGCTATGTCTTAAATAATGAAAAAGTTAACAAAATATGCAGATCAAATGATAGAACAATGAAACATGAATACAAAGCCCCCAAATTTACTTATTTTATATGAGAATTCAGCATATAATAAAAAATGTTTTTGCAATCAATGTGGAAATGGCAGACTATTCATTAAATTGTATGGTTAGGATAGGTTAGTTAGCATTAGATTAATTGTACAAATGAGGAAACTTGGGCCGGCACCGTGGCTCACTTGGTTAATTCTCCGCCTGCGGCGACGGCTTCCCATATGGGCACCAGGTTCTAGTCCCGGTTGCTCCTCTTCCAGCCTAGCTGTCTGCTGTGGTCCGGGAAGGCAGTGGAGGATGGCCCAGGTGAGGTGCTTGGGCCCTGCACCCGCAAGGGAGACCAGGAGGAAGGACCTGGTTCCTGGCTTCGGATTGACGTAACGCACCGGCCGTAGCGGCCATTTGGGGGTGAACCAACGGAAAAAGGAAAACCTTTCTCTCTCTGTCTCTCCCTCTCTCACTGTCTAACTCTGCCTGTCAAAAAAAAAATTTTTAAAAAATGAAAACTCCAGCACAGAGAGGCTCGCTAACTTGCCCACAGTCACACCCCACAGTTTCAGGGCTCAAACTTAGGCAGGCTGTTTCCAGAGGCTGAGTCTTTACTATTTCACTGTCTCTTCCTAATATTCAAATTTTACCAAAATCTTTTAAAAATAAAGCTGAACTTAGAAAAGACAAGTAACATCTCAAGCACACATATGAAGTAAGAGATAGTTTTGGAATTTGAATTTATGTATTCAGGATAGCTGTTTGACTTTACAAAAGCCAGATCTATTAAAGCAGACAGATTATTTTTCTAAAATAATCTTATCAATTATTATAAGCCATCTCATATAGCATTACTACTGGTCTGTGGGTTTGTAATCAAGATGTCTAACATCAATGATTACTTTCTCAATTTAATAGACATGAATAAAAATGATTTTATTTTTGTATTAAATACTTCAAAATAGACCCATTTCAGATTTCATTTTTTTTTAAAGATTTATTTATTTATCTGAAAGTCAGAGTTACATAGAGAGAAGGAGAGGCAGAGAGCGAGAGAGAAAGAAAAGTCTTCCATCCACTGGTTCGCTCCCCAGTTGACTGTAACGGCAGAAGCTGTACCGATCCAAAGCCAGGAGCCAGGAGCTTCTTTCAGGTCTGCACATGGCTGCAGGGGCCCAAGGACTTGAGCCATCTTCTACTGCTTTTCCAGGCCATAGCAGAGAGCTGGATCGGAAGTGGAGCAGCTGGGACCCTAACCGGCTCCCATATGGGCCACTGCAGGCAGCGGCCTTAACCGCTACTCCACAGTGCTGGCGCATGTTTCGTTTCTATCCTCAAACTTATGACAAAATAAATTGTTCTCTCATCATTGCGCTATGTTACTCTTTTTGCTATCTCTCTTTGAGTGCATGCCCTGCTGTAATAAAATTATCTGTAAAACTGCTGTGACACGGTGTCGAGGGTGAAGCTAGAGCTGTATGTACTTTCACTCTATGTTACAGTGCCTGGCATACAGTAGAAGCTCAGGAAATATTCCATATCATCCTGGACCTGTTCCTCTGTATTGACAGAGCATGCTTCCTTCCAGTACAAAACTGGAAACTGTTGAGAAACAGAAAAGAGCCCTTATCTCTAATCCTCAGAAGTCAGAAACGAGTAGATTAAAACATTAGACATAAGAATTTTAAAATCCGATTTCAAATCTTGGCTCTACCACATTTTAGCTATTGACCACTGAACTTCACTTATCACTCTATAAAATGGAGATAGCTATCTTTGAGAGTGTTTGTGAGCAATAAATGAGAAAAATTTGGTACAAGTACTAATCACAATGTCTCCTATGCTACTAGTCAACAATGTTTACCCTACTAATGCTAATATTGCCATTTTGAAGCTGCTGCAACATCACCTCTTCTGCCAATCATTTTTATTATTTGTCATCTAACCATCATGACAATACTTTAATTCAGCTAATGATATCTAATTACACAGGAAAGGAAATTGACACTCAGAGAAGGTAACTGAGTTGCCCAAAGTCACACAGCAGAGCTGTAATTTCAACTCAGATATACTTGATTACAATATCTGCGCCTAGCCACTATTATGTCTTTTTCTATAAAGCAATATCTAAAAACTTGGAAATTGTTATGCTCTAGAAAGCTATATTCTAAAACATAAATAACAAATAGGTATAGAGTTGATGGACATCAATAAAAAAAAAATAAGGATTTACTAGATGGCTTTAGCTTTGCAGGGAGTCTTGGACCTGGCTATAAGCATGGCTTAGTACAATGACTTCCAAGATGCCTCTTTATTCCAAGGTTTTATCTGATCTCCAGAATATTGGATATTTTACTTGCATGTCTCAAGGGCTCTGAAAACTCAACAGATCCAAAATTAAATGAAACCATCTTTTTCTTCTAGGATAACTTCTGTGTTACCCTCCCACCACTCGGGTTTTTTCTTCTTTCCCTGTGTTTCTTATCTCTCTGGTCTACAACTCCATTCCCGCCCAATTGCTTAAGCCACGAATCCAAAATTCCTGCTAGAACCTTTCCTCACTTATTTTTTTATTGTTTTAAAGATTTATGTATTTATTTGAAAAGGTAAAGTTACACAGATGGAAAGGGAAGAGGAAAAAGAGAGAGAGAGAGAGAGAGAGAGAGAGACTGCTGGTTCACTCCCCAACGGGCTGCAATGGCTGGGGCTGGTCCAGGAGTCTGGAACTCCATCCGGATGTCTCACATGGGTGACAGGGGCCCAAGCACTTGGACCATCTTCCAAGGCTTTCCCAGGCTCATTAGCAGGGATCTGGCTCAGAAATGGAGCAGCTGGGACTCAAACTGGTGCCCATATGGGCTGCCAGCATCCCAAGTGGTGGCTTAACCTTCTATGCCACAACACCAGCCCCATTGAGCCTATTCTCACTCCTTAATTTTTTCTCAAACCATCCCTTTTTCTTCTTCCCATCTTTACTATCCTATAATGAACATTCCCAGTGTTCACCACCACAGTCTGTGTTGGAATAAGCTTCTAATATGTTAACCACAATTCAGACACATGGACTCTTTCCAAAATGCTCTTCAGACCAAGCTGTTCCTTCAGGTACATTTTTGAAAGATTTCCTCTTTGCCTTGAGGTAGCAGCATGGGGAAGGGAGTTTTTTAAACAGGTGTTATAAGAAGATATTTCCAAAAACTCATGGAAAACAGAATTGAAAGTTTATTTTGGTGCCAATTTTTGAAATTCATGCATATAAGAGGGGAGCCTTCGAATAGTTCATGAAAATGCATTTTATGAAAAAACTATGTATGTATTTTATAAATTTCTATGTATGTATTTTATAATTTTCTAACAAATAAATTTATTTTCTAATTTCATTTTTCCATGAGGTTTTGGAGGTATCTTTGTAGTTCTCAAAGAAGTTTTCTCTTACACACCCTACCTGAAATCAGCTAATGGCCTCACTGCCCTTGAGCTACACTGAACTTCTTTTGGACATTTGTCCTTGCAACTCTTTCTGACTGGATTATGCCAATACCCTCTGCACCTTACACATCTTTGCATAATTTATACTAAAATCATCTGTTCATTGTTTCCTGACTTCAGATCCTGTATTACGTACGCTTTTAGTACCTAGCTTAGTGCTCCTAAAAATCTCTTTGTTTTTCTCCTTCTCTGTCTCTCTCATCTATCTCACTATCTTTTTTAAAAAAATATTTCAATTACTTATTTGAGAGGTAGAGTTACAAACAGGTAGAGGGAGAGACAGAGAGAAAGTTCTTCTATCCACTGGTTCACTCCCCAAATGGCCACAGTGGCTGGAGCTGGGCTGAGCCAAAGCCAGTAGCCAGGAGTTTCTTCCCCATCTCCCACGTGGGTGCAGGGGCCCAAGGACTTGGGTCATCTTCTACAGCTTTCCCAGGCCACAGCAGAGAGCTGGATCAGGAGTAGCTGGAACTAGAACCAGTGCCCATTTGGGATGCTGGCACTGCAGGCAGAGGCTTAGCCCAATATGCCACAGCACTAGTCCTCCATCTCTCTATCTTATCTTTAAAATTTCTATTTTTTTCTACCTCTTTGCCAATCTATCTACATTGATGGCTGGTGCAAAAAAATTACCATCCAACCTATTTAAAGAGAGTTAATTCTGTGATTATGGGTTATACATGCTGATTTTCATGACCAAGTTTCAATCAATAAGATAGCTGCTGCCCTCCAACAAATGCTCCTAAGCTTCTAACTTCTAGTTAAGTTTTATACCAAATAATTTTTAATGCAATATAACTTTTTAGGCAAAATGTATACCCCTAAGCTCAGTTACTTCCCAACTTCAATATAACATTTACTTCTAAAACACAAGGTAGAATTTTGTTGTGACCCCAGAGGGAAAAAAAATTGTAGTTTTCTCCCTTGCTTCTGCCTTCTCCAAAAATTTTACATCTTGAAATCAAATGCTTTCAGAAGTTAATTACTTTTAAATTTATCTATATATATATTTGTACTTATCTAAAGAAACATTTTTGGGGACTAGGAATTCCCCTTGATTCATTAAGGTTAAACAAAGATTTAAAAACAATTCCTAATCTCTGGGAGTCCACAGAGTGTAGAGAAGAGACTGACAACATTCAGGTTCAGTTAGCTAACATCTGAGAGTTGTCTATTTCAGTGTTGGCTACATAGAAAGCACACAATTAACATGCTCAAAGAAATATATTGTATATGGCATAGTAGGACCTATTTTACTGGTTTATACAGAAACCTCATTCAGTAACTTCTCTGCAGCTGAAATTGTGTTTTATAGAACACCAAATTATAATATATTAAACCAGAGATGTCCTGATTCCAAAAAATAGTATCTCTCCGTCTTCAAGCATAAAACACACATATGCATTACCCATAACATATTTTGGGAAGAAAAATAATTAGTGCCATATTAAAGAAGAGACAACTTGTAGAAAGAAACAGATCTGAAATCTGAGCGAGTGCCATTATTATAGCTACTTTATTTTTGTCCCAATATTGATGTCACTGAGTTATTTTAAATGGTTTTAAAGTAGTAAGCTTATTGTTTTGTCACAGATTAAGGGAATCATGGTTTACTGGCTGAGGCACTGACCTTCCCAGATTCCAAGTTAAAATTCCTTTAGCACAACATGTTTTAATGTGAACTTGATACAGAAACTCAGAACCTGAGAAAGGAGATCTGAAAGGCACCTTTCTAAAACACAATTGATTTGCTTCATTTCATTGAAATGGCTAATGCTTTGATGGTTCATATTTACAATGGCTTGTCCTGGTCTTCGATGGAGTTGATATGTTGGAGTCTTGAATACCATAAACTTGATCCAGACTTTCTCAGTAATAAACACACGGGCTTAAGGGCTGTGCCCCTCCTTCCCAGGCCTGGGAGCCCATTTGAGTGCCAATTTGTAGCTAAAGACATTGAGAATGGTGTTCTTCATGCTCAGCTGCTCTAGGTAGTTGAAAATAGTTCTGGGAAGCTCAATATGCAAACTGGTTTGGGAGCCTGAAAGACTTCAAAAGAGGAGAAAATCAGCAGTTAAGGGAGCACCGGCTTCTTGCTAAGGAAGGTCAGATTTTCTTCGCTTTTGAAGTCTTTCAGCAGCTGCTACAGGGCCTGTGTATCTTCTGTGTGTGTGTGTGTGTGTGTGTTTATTTCATTCTTTTCAACCCCACTGCTTAGGAGTTGTTTGGAGTAAGTGTATTTTCTTTTGTTACTTTTGAACAGCAGATTCAGTGTAATTGTTATGTTGAAACCAAGCCAGTAAATTAATACAAATTGCTGATCCACTATGCCCCGCGAGTTTTTCTTTTTCAATAGCAGAAGGCTCTCACTGAACAGGTATGTCCTGTGACAAGGTCTAGAATCCCACACAGGTTACTTTATCAATTTTTAAGAGGATTTTGTCATGGCAGCATTTGGATCTGTTATCGTGAATTCAGGGCTAACCTAACAGTGTCACCAACCAAAATTACTACCAGGGGCAAATGTTTGGCTCATGGTTGACA
The DNA here is from genome assembly GCF_033115175.1 of Lepus europaeus. NCBI lineage: Eukaryota > Metazoa > Chordata > Mammalia > Lagomorpha > Leporidae > Lepus > Lepus europaeus. The sequence continues at coordinate 32,129,754 of NC_084840.1, forward strand.
GCTGTTTGGCACACCCGCAGCCCTTCTCAGTCCACAGTAAAAGTCCCAGGTCCATGTCTGATTCCAGCCTCCTGTAATTACGCACTGTGGGAGGCAACAGGTGATGGCTCAAGTACTTGAGTCTCTGGCACCCTCTTGGCAGACATGGATTAAGCTCTAGGCTCCTAACTTTGGCCTGCCCTAGCCTCAGCTGTGGACATTTAAATCCTACCAATACCCTAAAAGACCAAAAAACTCACTGGAGTTATATCAGGAATAGCAAAATTATACTTTGCAAATCTATACAAAATTTTGATGACTAAAGCGACTTCAAAACTTCCATACCCTTTCCTACAAAAAGAATTACATTAACTGCTTGAGAAATTTAAAAAAAAAAAAAAGAAGGAAATCTTATGCCAAAAATTAAGGAATCTTTTTGTACCTTACAATGAAATACTCACCTGGATTTCAGCAAAATCCTTCCATGATTGCTACCTATATTTAGTGTTCTGCTTCTGCATTTAACCTGTTTCTTTGCATGATAAAAACATAACTAATTCATAGGTTCTTCATAAAAATGTTAATCACAGTAATAACATGATTTTTAGTGAAAATCATTTGTGCATGTGAAAAAAGAAAGATGAAATCATTTATGTCAGGATTTTTCAAGTATTTTTAATTTAAATAAATATAACCAGTTTGGGAATTGTTTAAATCAGCTTTGGAAACAAATGCCAACCTGTAAGAATTGCAATTGGTCAGAAAGCTCTTGCATGAAGTTGTTCATTACCAAGAAAACATCACAAAAAGAGAATTGTATTTATTAAAAAAGCAAAAATCACATTTTAAATCAAATGAAATCATGGAATCAAAAATTTATTTTCTTTTTAATGTGAATTATATATGCATATATCTGTGCATGCAGGTAGGAAAACAGTGTGCCATACCTTCCCTTTATCTCAGCCATCCGAACTGTCTAGCAATTGATACAAACCTCAACTCAAAAATATCTCTGTTTCTATTTATCTTAATATTTGTTGTCATAAAAACAAAATCTGAAAACATTTTCCTGGATTTCTTCTTGAGGAGCTTAGTTGCCAGACAAACAAGAGAATATCTACATAATCAAAAAGTAAGAATAATTAACTAAAGCTAATCCTTATTAGCTAATATTCTGAATATTTCATATTATATAGATATAGATGTAAATAATATTAAGAGATGAAAAATTAATCTGATGTCTCCAAATGTTTATATATGTATGCATTTAATTGTGTGTTTTTGTCTACTACATTATCACAAGCTAATCAGTGGCTTATAGTCTGTCAGCAGATTTGCTGAAGACGTTTTGTATTTCAACAATGGTTTATAATCACAGTGGAAAAAAAAAAACCTAAAGAACACTTAAAATCCATTCCTGACTCTCTTTTCATACTGCTAGGTTACACTTCAGGATTCACTTATCTTTCTTGTGTTTGTCTCAACTAGAAAATTGGCTAGTATCCTTCCTTCTCCATAGCAAATTTATATAAAATGACCCAAATAAAAATTGTATGTCAAGTACAAAATGATATTGTCAATTCACAAATTCCTTTGAAGAAGAATTATTGTGAAACACAACCTGTGCAGTTACAAATGAAAGCTGGAAATTTAAAGAGAGTAATAATCAATAGCTGTGAAATCTCAAAAGCAATGAAATCCCAAAAGCTGTGAAATCCAATCAGACAAGGGAAGAGTTAAAATACGAGCACTCCCAAAAGCTTAGATGACTTTGGAAACACAGATCAAAAACAAAGAGACGGAAAGTATAATTAACTCCATTACTGCTCAGTCAAATGAAAACAGCCATGACATCCTTTTTTTATTTATGACACCAGCAAATAGCTCAATTCCACTCCTGGATATTGCTGTAGGACAGCACTGGTTCCACAGCAGGTGAAACAGAAACAAGCTGAGAAAATTTATGTCACTAGATGATGTTATAGATATAAGATTTATGCAGAAGTCCCATAAAAAATAAGTAGCTTTTATATCTTCTTATAACAATTCTTATTCTCTAGCAAACAAAAGTCTAGACATAGAAAGCTGGGATTTTCTAAGGTGCATCTAGAATAATAAAATGTGTATTTATTAAATATGTTTGTCTCAGATATTGTATGTTACCAATAACAATAAAATCCTTATGTGATCAAGCTCTCTATTTACGTTTATGAAATATTTTCATTTCTGAGTTGTCTTCCTTAGTAATTGGAAAATTCATCAATGTGATATCTATTCACCTTTGCACAGAAGGCACAAAAGGAGAAATACTAAAGGGAATACTGGGTCACTCACACTTCTTTCTGGGGTGTCCTTCATTGTTCTCCACCTCTGTACTCACCTTTGTGGCCAAACCTTGCTGCTTGCACCCCATTCCCCATCCGTCGTCCGTACTGGAAATTATGTTATCCATCTCTGGGCAATGGGAAGACTTACTGACATTAGTCTGTCATCTTTGAGAACAGGGATTGTGTCTTAAGCACTTTGGTTATCCCTACTGTCTAGGACAGTTCTTGCCATATAGCATGCAATGAATTTATATGTGTATATATAGGGAATTTCACTGTGCATATATATTCTATTATCTCAACTCCAGTGGTAGGGACTCCCTTATATTTCTTTCCATCTGTCTTCAATTCTTAGGACAGGTACCTTATTTATAATGGGTATTCAATAAACAGTAGTTGGTTTCTTGATTTCCTAAGTTAATTAAATCATTTTATAATGATATAAAACTTTTATTCACTGCAATTGAAATTATAAATTAGTACAACCACTTAAACAGCGATTTGATTTTGTGCTTATGGTCAAGACTGTTTATAGCAACGTAGTTTGTAAAAACACAAAAGAGCAGAATGGATAAATAGTGGGCCTGTTTTCCCCCTTCTCTGTGGAGTGCCTAAAACTGCAGCAGTCCGAACCCTAATTATTCTGTTCCGTCTGCTATCTTCATACCTATGATGAAATTTAATTTACAAATCAGGCACAGTAGAAGATTAGTAATAGTAATTAACAATAAAAGAGAGTAATTATAACAATACACTGTCTTGAAGCTAATGTGAATATGGTCTCTCTCAAAATGTCCTATTACACTGTACTCATCCTTGGTCTTCTTGTGATAATGTGAGATGATATAATGCCTACATGATGCAATGATGTGTGGTTGATGGTAACAGCGTTATGATACTTCTAGTACCCTTTGATGACATGCCAGAAAGAGGATCATCAAGCCCCGACAACGCTGGGCACAGCAGTGTATTCAGTGTGGATATGCTGGTTAAATGGATGATTCATATCTTGAGTGAGGCAGAGTGGGAAGCTATGAGATTTCATCACACTACTCAGAACAGAGAGTGACTTATAGCAGTTATTTATTTCTGGGATTTTTCCATTTAATATCTTCTGAAAACAGTTGGCTGCAGAGTGAGTGAAACCACACAAAGGGAAACCTCCAATAAAAGGAGACTTTTGTATAAGCATATACAGGTGTCATAGACTAGAATCCCTCCATGATTCATCAAGGATGATTCTTCCAAATAGGGTGCTGAGAAAACAAATTGCATGTTATTCCTATAAAGTTTTCAAGCATGAAAGCAATACAATCTATTGTGTTGTCCACTACACATTGTAACTATTTTTAATGCATGAAAATCAAAAGCACTGTCTTCAGCAGTGTGATTATCTCAGGGAAAGAAAAGGTTACAAGAACAGCAATGGACAATGAGATTGGAAATGTTTAACTTTCTATAGTAGGTGTTAAGAATGTAAGATTTTTAAAATAACATTATTATATTTTTTCTTACTATAAATATGAAATAGTCTTTAGAGGAAGAATATAACATAAATAAGATAGCCTCTAATCTATAGGGGATAACTATCCTGATTAGACTCTTTTCCTTACTATCTCAGAATGCCTTCAACAGAACTACTCATGGACATGAGGTGCATTCTCTGGATTAAGCTTGACAAAGACATATAAAACCTAAATATGAGCTTCTAGGAAAAGAAACATGAAGCATTTGAAAGCAAAAGAAGCATGACTTTTTTTTAGCCACTCAGTAATAATACAAAAAATGACAGTGGTAGGGATGGCACCAGGTGCCTCCTCTGCCAGCAATCTCAATCTTCAGGCAGACTCCCCAGTGCATGTTCATTCTATAAATTGGGTGAACACTCAGTTATTGAAATACCTTAGCTTTTAAAGTGAACAAAGGCTCTGTTAAAGACTTCACTAGGACAAAAATATAAACTAACACTCTCCCAGGCAAATCAAAATAAATGGATACATTAAGACTATGGAATCACAATTGCTAGATGTCCCATTGTAGTAACAGGCCTATCTAATTTAGTGGATTTTTGTGAAGGAAGCATGGATAGGGAAAGATAATTGTCATTAATTTAGGTCCCTAACAACATAGATGTTCTATTTGAAATACAATTTTAGGCAAACCGAAAAGTAAAAGAACTGTAAAATAGACTGACAAAAATCAGGTGGACCTAGAGGGGAGGGAAGCTAAATTCCTCTTCTTTTGTAGTGGTCTATCGAAATTTTTTTGTAAAATCATTCAGGAATAGCATATGTAGGTATTTAATTTTGAGTTATAGAGGAATTGAGAAGTTGTAGGTTGTTATCTCTGGGGATGGGATTGCAGATTAAAGAAGAGTATTAGGGTACTTTTCATTTGATATCCCTTGACTTGAGACATTCCTTACTATAAGCATGAATTATTTTTAAATTTAAAAATGTTAAAAATCAAAAGTATGATAATATCCATTTTTGACAAGGGTATCAACAAATGAATAATAGTAATATCTAATATTCATTGATCATTTAATATATGTACTATAATACTAAATGTTTAATATGTATTATCTCCTTTCATCTTCATAACAAGCCCATAAGTTACTATGCCTACATTTCAGATGAGGAAACTAATACATTGGGATATTAACACATCCCAAGTCACATAGCGTGTAGATGGTAGACCTGAGATTTGTACCCAAGCAATCTACTTACAAAGGCCACCTTCAATATCAGTCTTGTATTCTTCTCCCCACTTGAACATTATCTTGCCAAGGATATAAATCAGGAAAAGTTTCCATGTTGTACATTGAAAACAAAACTTTCAAAGTGTGTGTAGTCTTTGACCCAGAAATTCCATTTTTCATGGATTCATGCTAAGAAATAATGGTAAATATGCCCCAAGGGATACATGAGAGAATATCCATTTCAGCAATGCATATGAAAGCAAAAAAATCAATATCCATCAATAGAAGATTGATTTCAAAAATTAGAGTGTAGGCTTATATTGTAGTACTCTCAATCTCTACTTATTTATATGGAAGAATACATTAACATTGTTGTATTGAAAAGGCAAGTAGCAAAACTCTGCATATGTGAGCTTGTTTTTGTAAAAAATAAGTGTGAATAAAAACACACATAGAAAGAAGTTTGCAAAGCTCACCCCCAATCTGCCATATTCTGGGAGCTGCCATCCCTCACAACCTGATTTCAGTAGTTCCTCCCCTATTGACTTTCCATCATGAGTCACTGCTCTCAGTCATCAGGAAAGTGTAATTATATATACATATTTGTTTGCTTTCTGATGTGTTCTGATTTTCACAAATTTTACACCAAATAAAGGCAGGGACCATATCTGTTTTATCCATACCATTTACACAGGTCCAAGTGATTCATAATATTTGTTCCATAAATACTTACTGAACTAATGTTGAACAAATTAATTTATTGATGATTTTTGCTTTCATGTTTTTATCCATTGTTTCAGCTTTACAAGAATAGTGATTATGGCTTTAATAATTAGAGAAAAACAGTAAAGTTTTTTTGATGGTGATAAAATCAATTAACCAATAAATCAATCTAGAAATATAGGGGAAAATTAAACTCCCTCCCAAATTTACATCCATAAGACTCTATCCAGTTCAGATACTTACTAGCTAGGGGCACCAGCATCTTAAACCTCATGTATATGCTCTTTTCTTTTTTAAGATTTAAAGTATAGATCTGCTACTGTCATTGAGAAACTTATTTCATTATGCATACACAGATCAAAACTTGGGGTTACCTGTTCCCAAGAGGATAGAGAATTTTCCAGTGCTCATGACCCTGGGTGGATTGGGAAGAACCAAGGTGCAGAGACTCCAGAGGTAGGACTTCTTGGGTTATGTCTCTTTTGGGTTTTATGTTTGTTTGCTTGTTTTGCTGTGGGAAGACATCAGAAGGTGAAGGTTGTAACCTGAAGGGCTGCAAACCCTGTTTTCTTTCTCATTATGCTCAAAGAGAACAAGTTGAACTAATGTCCGACCTCCACTGTCAGAAGAACAGGAGCCATTCAACAAATATTAGCCGAAAACAAAGAATGAGTAAATAAGTATGCAAAATGTCCTTTTCATTGGTCTTGCAATGGCAGTAAAAGCTATAAAACCACAACTGAAAAAATGTAAGATTTGATAAAATAGTTCAGAAAGGAAAAAAAGTATTTATAAATTAATTTGTTTTCAATATAAGACCTTGTATGTAAGGTTCCAACACAGTGAATTTTTACAGTGAAGCTATAAACTTAAAATGGGGATTATGAATGTGGACAATATAATTTATAATACTTGCATAGCTTTCAATTATTCAGGTGCTCAAAGCTCAACAAATTGAATAATGAACAGGGGTAATGAATTGAACCCTAAGAAGATGATAACAGAACACCTGGGGAAGTCACCACTGAGGAATTCATGTCCAGAAGTAGCCCTGAAAGAAATAAACTTGTTTGAAGGACACATTTTCTCTTTCAAGCCAAAACATTTATGGATGTAAATTCAAGTAGGAATTGCTTTTAAGAAATACCTGTTAAAGGCATAAAACTGCTAAAGTAGCGCATTTCAGATGACCAAACAGAGAATGAGAATCATAAATTGGCCTGTTACATTCTCTGAGAGTGCAAATTCTCTATTTCATTATTTTTAACAACATTGAGAAGGGGGGAGGAGAATGCGGTCATATAAATTATTAAGCACCATCGCATTAGATTTAGGCTTGGAGGTGTGCTGATATTCTACAGAATCTGTAGCACGGAGTTCTTAACAGTATTTCATTCAACGCTGCAGATCAGAAATTTAAATAATGAAATGGCTTCTGAACTCACTGTTCAGACCTGAGAGGGATGATGCATGCTTGTGTCTGCAAGTGAAGGTTCAGGAAGGATGATGTACCCACACATCTGCTTCCAGTGAAACTGTAGACTAGCATATCGTGTGCTGGCCAAAAATCACAGCAAGAGTCAAATGAGATACAATTAGCTAAATTCAATAGAAATGGACTGCTTCTCCAGCCCCACCCCCCATTACACACACACTCCACGCTGATCATCCTATTACATAAATTCCATCTATGCAAAGCAATTTAAATGTCATCTCAGTTTTATAGAAGAATGTAATCTGGGAGGCAATGCTGTGTAGTGGTTAATGCATTGCACATGGGATCAAACACTAGTTTCAAATATTACTTTACTGTTTTCCAGATGTGTCTTAGGTAAATTATTTAAGTTTTTTTTTTTTTAATTTTTTAACAGGCAGAGTGGATAGTGAGAGAGAGAGACAGAGAGAAAGGTCTTCCTTTTTGACGTTGGTTCACCCTCCAATGGCCATCGCAGCCGGAGCGCTGCGGCGGCCGGCACACCGCGCTGATCCGAAGGCAGGAGCCAGGTGCTTCTCCTGGTCTCCCATGCGGTGCAGGACCCAAGCACTTGGGCCATCCTCCACTGCACTCCCGGGCCACAGCAGAGAGCTGGCCTGGAAGAGAGGCAACCTGGACAGAATCCGGCGCCCCAACCGGGACTAGAACCTGGTGTGCCAGCGCCGCAAGGCGGAGGATTAGCCTAGTGGGCCATGGAGCCGGCTAAATTATTTAACTTTCTAACACTCAGTTTCCATATCTAGAATAATAGGAATAATAACAGTACCTACCTCATAAGATTATTGGAAATATTAAATGAGATAATGTGCAAAAGATTTATATTTTGTTCCTGGTCCACAGACAGTACTCACTATTAGCCATTATTACTGGTTAAAGCTGCATTGGGAAAGATGGTTAATTGCTTTGGAGAGATACCCAAGTATCTGGCACCTGGAAATATGAGTTCTACCATTCACAAGAGTATAAAAGACTGTTGCTACTCGGCTTACAGAGGTGGTTAAAGTCACTGTACACTGAGAAACAACTTTGTAACAGCAGGCAGGGAAAGTTCATGTGCGTAATGGGTATGTATTTACCTCCGATAATTATTTATCAGCAGGCAAGGAGTTTATCAGTTTGATGAGAATTGTCAAATATGTTAAATATGTTGAAACTATGCCTGTATAATCTGAGTTTGATTATTTTGAGCTTAAAATATTGTTTTACCCAATGAAATTCATGATAATTAACCTAAACCTGTCCTGGAAATACAAAGCTGACATGCACAGATTCATAAGCATTTTTTTTTAATAAGAGAATTTTATACAAATTATCAATGATATCTCACCACCCAACTCAAAAAAAATTTAAAACATTAAAAAGTGTGGCAAGACACTCCTCTGATTGAAATGTAAATCTTCTAGAGTGTCTGGAGTATTTTACAGTTTGTTAAGTCACACATCCATCAAGGGAACATAGAAACATGCAAGAAACATAGAACACGCAAATTAATAGAGACTTTCAAGACCATCTGATCTGACCACTTTATGTTAGAGATGAGGAAAGCAGGATCAAGAGAAGAAACAAACAGTCTTCAGGGAACCAAGATTTAAATGGAAGTTTTTCATGATCTATAAGCATATTTTCAAGTGATGCCTATGGCTGCTTAGATGCCCAGAAGACTTTGGTGGTACCCTGGAGGGCATAGATTACTAGGTACAAGTTTTTATTTAGCACTTTCAGTTTCCAATCATATAATAATACACATTCAAGGGACTGGCATGGTGGCATAGCAGGTTAAGCTGCCTCCTACAACAATGGCATTCCATATGGGCACTGGTTCAAATCCCAGCTGCTCCACTTCCAACCCAGCTCCCTGATAATAATGCACACTCATGGCTCTCGATTTCTTTAATATAAAGCTGTCTATGCCAGGTCAACAAAATTTCCTTCACGTGCAGCATGTACATGTACACAAGGGATGTCCAAAGAGCTCTTGGAAAATTTTTATTATGAGAAAACTACACAGGGATTTCAAATTTTTCTGCACCCAAATAAAATTCCATATTAATTCCTTTTTCCAGTGCCTTTTGAAGTTCCCTCATAATAAAGCATTTTATTTTTATTACATACATCAAGAATTTGGTTTTTTCCTCTTGATATTTTTTAACTCCACAATAAGAAGGTATTTAAGTGCAAGGATCTCTTTTCCTTCCTTAAATGACCTGTAATGTGTATGTAGATTTCCACTAAATACTACAGAATGAATGAGCTCTAAAAGGGAACCATTTTTAGCTACTATAAGCTCTGAACTCTTAGAAACCTTGAAAAATATAATTTTGTTTAAAGGTGATCTGGAACAACAAAAGGGCAATAATTCACAATATGACGTTGGATAAGTCAATTAACCTCTTTGGACCTCGTTGCTTCACCTGTAAAATGAAGAAGATGGCCAGAATGATGTCTAAAGAGCCTTCCAGTTCTTGCATTCCGCAGTTCTGGGTTAATGTCATTACCACCGCTTCTCCATAGTGTTAGGTTATACCCGTCACCCCTTCTAATAGCCATTCAATCTTACTTCCAAAAGCCAGGTCCCACTGGTGTCAAAGAGTGTGCTGCTTGTTTCTAGTGCTCAGTGCAGAGTTCAGCGGTGGGGAACAGATGAGGATTGATGCCCTTGTTGTGGCCACAGCTGGGAAGCAATTTCAGCCTTTATGCAGAGGGGCAGTTTGATCAGGGTTGGGGGCATTTGAGTTTGCTGCAGGGGAAATGACCACTGGTACAGTCCCAGCACAAGAGCTTTATGTTTGGGGGATGTCTCTTCCTAGGGTGTCACTTACCTCTAGTGAATATTTCTTCTGAAAAAAAGAAAAACGTTTTTCTGTTGATCTGCTAGCATTTTGGAGTCTTCCTTTCTGTTCAGCAAAGTGTAGAAATGGGTCCCGTGAAATTACAGAGGTAGAAAATCTCCCCTTTGCCCTCCAACCCTATGTCTACACTGAAAGCAAGGTTCATGGCCAGGTTCAATAGCCTTTGTCCTATCTTCTAGAGACCTCTAGAGTGCATACAAATTTAAAAACCGCTAAAACTCCTCCCTACAATCTTAAAACTGGCACAAAGAGAAGGCCTCTATAGAGGGAAAGTAAAAAGGGCGGGGGGGGGGGGGGGGGAATGGCTTAGATAAGAGCGGTTTAAATATTCCACCCAAGTAAGTCTAATTAGCTAAGGAAATAGCAAAAGAAACAGCCAAAAGCAAGAAAAATAGAACAACCGTCTCACAGTCTCAAAGATGCAAAGTGCTACCCTATTGTCAAGTTGAATACACACTTGAAGGTTTTACTAGGACAAGCCTCACTGACAACCTGTGGTTGCAGATAGCAGTTGCTTTCTTGGAAAAAGCCATGACACATCCAAAAGCCCAGAGAAAGAACAATGCAGGTAGAAAACAACCTGAAGTCACATTCTCTTCCTCACTACCATAAACTCCTTTAATTTTTTCCCCAAATTGCCACAGGATTCCAACAATACAACTGTAAGAATAACCAAGTCCTTAAAGAAGCATGCCAATTAGAGATAGATAAAATCTCTTCATGAAGACATTTTCAAAATCAGCTCCAAATTATGCCATTTACCCTGTCTAGGTCCAGCAATTTCACTTTGAAAGCATTTATTGTGTCTGTTTTGAACTTAACGGCAGGCCAGAAATCGCATTGCTGATACCGTAAGCATTTTCTATATTTTTACCTTCATTGTCATTCATTCACTCATTCACTTTCTCATTTTCCTCATAAACACTTGAGGAGACAATGTCAATAACTAATGTAAGATTCCTGTTTTTTTAATTGTCAAATACGTATTTGACTTAGAGAGTAGGAGGTTGTTAAAAGTTGACCATGAGTGTGTAACTTAAACTCTCCAAGCCTCAATTCCCTCAACTGTGAAATAAAAAGAGTCACATGATCCTAACAGAGTACTCTGGGACTGAAATCAGATAAGACACATGAAAAATACTTGTGTCTATGACAATGCTTGGAACAAAGTGGGATCTTAATAGATGGTGGAGAGAATTATCATCCTCATTACCATCATTAGTTCCTTGGCATTCACTTGTGTGCTATTAGCTACTTTCCAATTGTGTATAGAGAACTCTACTTTAATGCAGTTTTCAAGCATAGGGGAATAGATGATACTCCCTCAATATTAAATCACCTCGTTTTTCTTATGCATTCCCAAACTACAAAATCAGAGGGACAGAAACCATCATATACATCCAAAACTGTGATCCATCCAGTCAAGTAGTCTGTCACCATTAAGGATACTAAAGACTAAATTGGTACTAGTGATGATCATTGTTAACCCTTAACTGAACCCTTACTTACACAAGGCATGTTCTATGGATTTTTTCTTTTAATCCTTACCTCTATGTTGTTAGCATGTTTATCCCTACTTTCCAGATGGAGAGAGGAGTTGATTGGGAAAGATGCATTACTTTGACCAACGCTGGAATGCCTAGAAGGCAAGTTAACCAAGATAAGAACATTGGCCGGCGCCGTGGCTCACTCGGCCAATCCTCTGCCTGCGGCACCAGCACCCCAGGTTCTAGTCCCAGTTGGGGTGCCGGGTACTAGTCCCGGTTGCTCCTATTCCAGTCCAGTTCTCTGCTGTGGCCCAGGAGTGCAATGGAGGATGGCCCAAGTGCTTGGGTCACTGCACCCGCATGGGAGACCAGGAGGAAGTACCCGGCTCCTGGCTTTGGATTGGCGCAGCGCCGGCTGTAGCAGCTTTTAGGGGAGTGAACCACCGGAAAGGAAGACCTTTCTCTCTGTCTTTCTCTCTCTCACTAACACTGCCTGGTCAAAATAATAATAATAATAATAATAATAATAATAATAATAAAAATTAGGCCCGCTCCGCGGCTCAATGGGCTAATCCTCCGCTTGCGGCGCCGGCACACCAGGTTTTAGTCCCCGTCGGGGTGCCAGATTCTGTCCCGGTTGCTCCTCTTCCAGTCCAGCTCTCTGTTGTGGCCCAGGAGTGCAGTGGAGGATGGCCCAAGTCCTTGGGCCCTGTGCCCGCATGGGAGACCAGGAGAAGCACCTGGCTCCTGGTTTTGGATCAGCACAGTGCACCAGCAGCAGCAGCCGTTGGGGGGTGAACCAATGGTAAAGGAAGACCTTTCTCTCTGTCTCTCTCTCTCTCACTGTCCACTCTGCCTGTCAAAATAATAATAATAATAATAATAATAATAATAATAATGCTTTCCAACAGGAGAGAGTGTATAGTTTTCTCCTGTAGAAATATAACATTGTAGAAATTTAAAGGAGGGACCTTCCTCCCTCCCTTCCTTCTTCCCTCCCTTCCTTCCTCCCTCCCTTCTTTCCTCCCTCCCTCCCTTCCTTCCTCCCTCCCTTCCTTCCTTCCTCCCTTCTTCCCTTCCTCCTCCCTCCTTTTCTTTCTGTTTAGTTGTTTAATAAAAGACCATCTTCTGAGAAAACTAGGATCTGAAGTATTTTTCCCACTTAAGCATAAAATATCTTGGGTATGGAACCCAAAATAGATATACTTCAAAGTTTCCCAAAATGAGTTTGATAATTTTGAGAAGCTACTGCTTACTCTAGGGTCTATTCACAGCTTTAACACACTTGGATTCGTTCACATTTTTCTTGATCAATTTTTATTTCATGCTAGAGCTGCCTCACGGAGTACTGAGTCCCACAGATGGATTATTGGTATTGTAAAGTTGTAAGTTCTAATTTTAAAATATTTGCTCTGAATTTATTGAGATCTCATTTTAAGTGGTGGCTTCACTATAGTATTTCTGGTTTTGATAAAAAAAATTTAGAAATATATATGTCCATATTATTCATGTCTTCATGTTCCTTTCCAGATGCAAAATTGACAGTCTTATAATTTTTCCCACTTTATTTTCTCTGCCATTATAGCTACTTTTCTTTGAAACTTTAGCTCATTAGTTAATTTATAAACTGCATCCTATGCCTCCCCTAAAATCATCGGTTGAAACTCTAACCTCCAGAAGGTAGGTATTAGGGAATAAGCTTTTGAAAAATAATTACTGTTTGGGGCCGTGCTGTGACGTAGCAGTTAAAGCTGCAGCCTGCACTGCTGGCATCCCACTGCTGGCATCCCGGCTGCTCCACTTCTGACCCAGCTCTCAGCTATGGCCTTGGAAAGCAATAGAAAATGGCCTAAGTCCTTGTGCCCCTGCACCCATGTGGGAGACCCAGAAGAAGCTGCTGGCTCCTGGATTCAGATGGCTACAGCTTTGGCCATTGCGGCCATCTGGGGAGTGAACCAGCAGATAGAAGACCTCTTTCTCTCTCTCTCACTTTCTCTTTCTCTCTCTCTCTGTAACTCTGCCTTCAAATAAATAAATCAATCTTTTTAAAAAATGATAATAAGGTTATGAGAATGAAACTCCTATGATACAATTAGTGCCCTTATAGGAATAGATCAGATAGAGTTTGCTTCCTTTCTCTCTAATAAGGATACAAGTGAGGATACAAGGAGATGACAGCTGTCTACAAACCAGAAAGAGGGTTTTCTTCAATGACCTGACCATGCTGGCACCCAGATTTCAGAATACCAGCCCCCAAAACTGTGAGAAACAAATGTTTTTTGTGTAAGTCCCCCAATCTGCAGTAACTTTGTCATAGCAGCTTGAACTAAGATAGACTGCATATGGTACTGATGAGTCACACCTACTATTCAAGCTCGTACTTAGTCTTTTCCCACATTGAATCTGTTCTGCGTCATGACTTGCTTTGCCCAACAGGACATCAGCAAACATGAAGATAGAGCAGTGTAATAGGAAAAACTTGGGCTTTGGTTCAGCGAGACCCGGATGCAAATCAGAAAGCTATGATCTGTTGGTCAAGACATTGTAATAGTGATTTGATTCTTTTGAGAAAAAGGTTTGAAATAGTAGAATGAGACCTTGGCTTGAATTCTTGTTCTGTTATTCATTAGCTACATGGACTTGTGCAAGTTATTTAATTTCTGGCAATTCACATCCTCATCAATAAAATGGGTACACTAATATTTGCCATAACATTTTTAATATTATACACTTAGCATCTCCCAAGTAGAAGGCACTCAGAAATTGAAATAATTGTTGGTTAAGTAATTAACATTAGTTTTTGACCTAATTTTTCATTTTTGTGAATAAACATGAGAATTAAAATTGTCTATGGTTATCTATAGTATTCCTTGCATTTGTGTGTTATATCTTGGGTTCAACATCTTTCAGAAGTCATACATATTAATTGCATAAAATTAGTAAATAATAAAAAAGTCACAAAAATAAAATTTCCATTTCCTATCAACTTAAATTAAGGATCATTGCATTGGTGCATACACATGCAGATAATTTTTTTTAAATCCTAGGACATATTGTTAATATTGTTTTGTAATTTACCTTTTTTTCCCACTTAAGAACATATTGTTAACATCTTTATATCCATAACTATATTCCCAAAACATCATTATTAATGGTTGCAACATATTCCATTGTATGGATATATTTTAATTTATTTAACCAATCCCAAAGGTCACATTAAATAGCTGTTACAATTTTATTTATTTGAAACTCTAAGCCATATGCAAATCAAAGTAATCACCAGATTTCAATAAAGAAATATTTCATATTAAATTTAGTAAGTATCTTCAATTTGTAGATGGCACACTGGAAAGTAAAAATATGGAGCTAGTAATTAAATACACATTTGGCTTGTATCTTACCAGGACTCAAATCCCTGCCTGGGAATGTTTATTGATTAGAGAAACATATTAACACCACTGCACTAATGGTACTTCTGTTACTCTGGAAAGCAAACCAACCCAACTTCGTCCCAGAGAGAGGTACTACAGCACTGTGAAGAATCAAGTCCATTTTTTCTTGCCAATGGACTTGCAGAAAAGCGTGTTTTCCAAAGCTGATGGAAAGCTCGTGGACAAGTGGAGTAAGACTGAAAAGAGAGGTGCTGGTGTTCTGAAGGGGTGTGATCCGAGCTGGAAGAAGATTTGGGGAAGCTATTGCTTGGCCAGAAGCACAACCCCTACCCTGTGAAATAAGTAAGTGACCTGCAGCACCAGCAATAAGCATATTTTGGTGAAATACAAAACAGAAATAAACCTCTTTCTCAAGTCTGAGGATATCATGAGGTTTCTCATGCCATTCTCCAGAGAGAAAACCAGAATCAGAGTTCAAGAAAAGGCTGAGAGGAATTTACAGAGAGGAGATTTAAAACCAAAGCAGTAACAGCAATCCAAACCCTTCCTGTGACTGGCTGTGGATCAGGCTCTAGACTCACAGCGTTACATGCACTCAACCCATTTAGTGCTCACAACAACCCCGGGAAGTGGAGACTTCTATTTTCTCAATATCTTTTAAGTCAAGAAAACTCAAGCCCAAAGAGACTGGGTGGATTGCTTTGGTTTTCAAAGGGGAAAAAGAGATCTGTACGGCTTTTCTCTATGAAAGTTCAGCCCCAATAGGTGACATAACTTCTACTATCCTGACTCTTCAGCATTATGAACCATTCCTCACAAGCTTCCACAAATTGTGTTAAAGTTTTGGATTGAAGAAATAGACTTGAGTGGATGGTTAGCTTGCAAAATGCTTTTCAATACCACATAAAAGAAAAATACGTATTTGTAAGATAGAGCAGGGCACTTTGACCCCAGGTTCCTTTTTCATAATAATTTCTCCTTATATAGAGATAAAGGGGCCAGAGTTGTGGCAAGAGTGTTAACCCACCACTTGCAAACCCAGCATCCCATTTCGCAGTGCCAGTTCAAGTCCCAGATGCTCTATTTCTGAGCTAGCTTCTTATTAATGCACTTGAGAAGGAAGTAGAAGATGGTTCAAAGTCTTGGGCCCCCCGCCACCCACCTGGAAGACCTGGATGGCATTCTAAGCTTTTGGTTTTGGCCTGGTCCAGCCTGGATGTTGCTGCTGTTTGGAGCATGAACCAGGAGATGGAAGATCTTTTATGTGTCTGTGTCTCCTCACCCCTCCCTCTATCTTTCAAATAAATGAGTAAATATTTTTTAAAATTTTATTTAATGTATGCAAATGTCATGCATTTCATAAATACAGATTTAGAAACACAGTGATACCTCCCCCCACCCTCCCTCCCACCCATGCCCCCCGCCCTTCTTCCTCCTCTCTCTTCTATTCTTACTCTTAATTCTTACAAATACCTATTTTAAGTTTACTTTACACTCATAAAATTAACCCTACACTAAATAAAGAGTTCAACAAATAGTATGAAGAAAACAAAACAAAACAAAAAACACTGTTCCTCAGCAGTAGAGACAAAGGCTGTAAACAATCATGAAATCTCAAAATGTCAATTTCACTTCAATACATTAGATTTTAGGTACTCTATTAGGTATCACAGATCAGGGAAAACACATGGTCTCTATCTTTCTGGGACTGGCTTTATTCACTAAATATAATGGTTTCCAGTTGGATCCAAGAAATCCAAGATTTCTTTTTTTTAACCCTGAGTAGTATTCCATAGTTTATAAATACTATGATCTCTTTATCCAGTCTTCAGCAGATAGACATCTGGGTTGAATCCATATCTTAGCTATTGTGAATTGAGATGAAATGAACATGGGGATACAGATAACTCTTTCATATTCTGACTTTTTTGGGGGGTAAATTCCCAGGGGTGGGATTTCTGGGTCATATGGTAGATCTATTCAGATTTCTGGGGTATCTCCATAATGTCTTCCACAATGGCTGTGCCAGTTTACATTCCCACCAATAATGGATTACAGTACCTTTTTCCCAACATCCGTGCCTGCATTTATTTGTTGATTTCTTTTTTTTTTTTTTCTTTTTTCTTTTTCTTTTTTCTTTTGTTTTTTTTTACAGGCAGAGTGGACAGTGAGAGAGAGAGACAGAGAGAAAGGTCTTCCTTTACCATTGGTTCACCCTCCATTGGCCGCTGTGGCCAGTGCACTGCGGCCAGCGCACTGCACTGATCCGAAGCCAGGTGCCTCTCCTGGTCTCCCATGTGGGCAGGGCCCAAGGACTTGGGCCATCCTCCACTGCACTCCTGGGCCACAGCAGAGAGCTGGACTGGAAGAGGGGCAACTGGGACAGAATCTGGCACCCCGATGAGGACTAGAACCTGGTGTGCTGGCGCCTCAGGCAGAGGATTAGCTTATTGAGCCGCGGCGCTGGCCCAATTTGTTGATTTCTATATGAGAACCATTCTAACTGGGGTGAGGTGAAGCCTCATTGTGGTTTTGATTTGCATTTCCCTGATGGCTAGTGATCTTGAGAACTTTCTCATGTCTGTTGTCCATTTGGATTTCCTCTTTTAAAAAATGCCTGTGTAACCTCAGAATCAGCCCTTAAGGCAATTGGATCTGGCTGAAGAGCCTATGAGAGCCAAGACACGCTGGGGGAAAAAAAAAAAAAACAGATGAAGAAGAAGAAGAAGATCTAAATGAAGGATCTCAGTGAGTGTGATCCCAGTGGAAAGAACGGGGCCATCAAAGTAGGAGGTGCCTTTCTCTGAAGGGAGGAGAGAACTTCCACTTTGACTATGGCCTTGTCGGAATAAGATCGAAGACGGCGAACCCTAAAGGCTTCCATAGCCTCAGCAACTCATGGCTAGAGCCTAGGGAGATTACTGACGCCATAAACAAGAGTGTTAAATTGTTAAAACGACATCAGGAGTCACTGTGTACTTACGTCCCATGTGGGATCGGTCCTTAATAGTTGTCGAAGGTGAAGTAATGACATAGCTAGTACTGAAACAGTATTCTTACACTTTGTGGTTATGTGTGGGTGCAAACTGATGAAATCTTTACTTAGTATATACTGAAGCGATCTTCTTTATATAAAGATAATTGAAAATGAAAAAAAAAAACTTGGTTTTTTTTTTTTAAATTGGAAATTACATAGAAAAATAATCAATCTTTTTTTTAAAAAAAAATATCTTGCAGAATCTCGGTCATGAATGTGATGTACACTGTTATTTAATGCTATAACTAGTACTCCAACAGTATTTTTTTCACTTTGTGTTGCTATGGGAGGGCAAACTGTTGAAATCTATATATATACTAAACTGATTTTCTATATATAAAGAGAATTGAAAATGGATCTTGATGGGAATGGAAGGGGAGAGCGAGTGGGAAAGGGGAGGGTTGCGGGTGGGGGGGAAGTTGGGGGGGGGAAGCCTTTGTAATCCATAAGCTGTACTTTGGAAATTTATATTCACTAAATAAAAAAAAAATGCCTGTTTAAGACCTTTGCCTATTTATTTATTTATTTATTTTTTAATTTTTTTGACAGGCAGAGTGGACAGTGAGAGAGAGACAGACCTTTGCCCATTTCTTAACTGGGTTGTTTGCTTTGTTGTTGTTGAGTTTCTTGATCTCTTTATATATTCTGGTTATTAATCCTTTGTCAGTTGCATAGTTTGCAAATAATTGTTAACATGATGTATCACATTTATTGAGTTGCAAAAGTTGAACCATCCCTGTGTACAACAGATAAATCCCCTTGGCCCAGGTAAATGATCTTTCTGATCATTATTGGATTCGATTAGTTAGTATTTTGTTAAAAATTTTTGCATACATGCAATCCTGACTAGTCATGTTTTGAGGACTCAATAGCTACATGTGACAATTGACTGCCACTTATCACATGATCTCACTGCAGCTTGAGATCATTGGCAAGGCACTGCAAAGCACTACAGATAAAATTAAAATACAGCAACTCCAGAGCACAGTCAATTGTATCAGATCCAATGATATTTCTCTAGATCACCCCAGTTCTTTCACGATTTTTGTAGTATAATTACCAAATGTTCCAAAAATTTTAAAAATAAACACCAAAAATTAACAGAATAGATATTTTCAGGCCTGTTTGATCCTCATAAAAAATAGTGTCTAAAAGAAATCTTTGTTAATTATACAGTTATTTTTTCAGAACTTACCCCTAAAAATTTTAAATGCATTAAATCATTAGTCTGCAAGAATATTTAGTTTATGATTGTGAATAAAAACACAAAATTGTAAGCAACCTAAATATCCAACAAAATAACATTAGTTCTATAAACTATGATACAATAGAGCATTTTTAAATATTTAAAATTATTTTATAAATAAAGATATTTTTATTTTTGCTTGGTTATAAAAATAGCTTATTTTTTAAAAATATGTAAACATATACAAGCATAAAAATCAAAAGAAAGGGTAAATATTTGGCTTGGTAAGCTCATCATATCCCATATTGGAGTGCCTGGGTTCAAGCCCTGACTCCCACTCTGATTCCAGCTTCCTGCTAATGTGCACTCTGGGAGATACCAGGTGATGACTCAAGTAGTTGGGTTTCTGCCACATATGCAGGGGACCCAAGTTAAGTCTGGCCCCTGGCTAAGGCTTGGTCCACCACTAGCTGTGGTGTCCATTTGGGGAGTGAGCCAGAGGGTGGGAGTCCTTTGTCTGTCTCACTAAATAAATAAATAAAAGTTAAACATCATATTTAAAAAAAAAAACTGAAAGAGTATTTGCTTGAAGTTCATAATGGCTATAAATGGTAGAATTATCATTAGTTTTTCTTTTTGGACTATTTGTATTTTCTATTTTTTTCCAAATAAATACTTACTACTTCAACCAGTATTTTTTAACATAATAAGGTGTGTTTATCTACTGGTTATCTTTTAAAAGAAAATCTATCCAAGGAACCCTATTTCATAATTTTTCAAGTAGGGAATCAGCACAAAGTTGAGACGGTATTACTAGATATGAATAAATTAGTTGTTTGTGGAAAGTACTCTCCCTATACTGGTGGATGTCAGGAATTCAAGCACAGAAATAAGGGGAAAGTTATAATAATAATTCCAGCAGCATAAAATTACTTTTCCTATGGCTTCCTTTTTTTTTATTTCAATCAAATGCACTGAATAATTTAAAAAGAGGCCTGAGATCTCCAAAAATACTTTCTTTTGTTAGTTGGTAACTTGTTGCCTACTAAAGATCACAATGAGCAAAATTATTGCCATCCATAGAGCTTAATTAGGTATGTTTTCTTATTGTACAGATAGGTGTTTGGTGAAGTAACAGGTTGCCACTCATGGCTTTCTTTAATATTCTCTAACAACTAAAATACCAAAAGCAGACTTAATATTTTCCTAAATGAGAATAAAAGCAGCAATTTGTTGATAGAGAATAAAGATCCTCTTTATCAAACCACCAGAGAATAGTTTTGCAAGTAAATATAGAAGAAAATCATCATTGAAATTCTAAAAACCTTGTATCCCCATTGCAATGAATATTATTCATTGAGAATGTCAGTCTCTCCAAGCTAAAAGGTGTTGATGTAAGCTCATTGACAACTACATCAAAAAGGAAAGCATTGGTAATGTCTCCTAAAGTTAAACATACAAGCATTATAATGACCTAGTAATTTCATTCTTAGTTATCTACTCAAAAGCAACGAAAACATATGTTCATAACGTTCATAGCTTATTAATAACAGCAAATGACTAAAAACAACCAAAATGCCCATCAACAGGTGAGTAGACAAATAATACTGAAACCTTCACACAATGAATTGCTGCATAGCAATAAAAAGGAACAAGCTATTCATATATGTTAAAATTTACATAAAGCTAAAAACTAATTTGGTAAGCAAAAGAAGATTGGCCACTGTGTGATTACATCTGTATGATGTTCTGAAACGTGTGAAACCAAATTTCCATGACAGGATTCAAAAGAGTTGGACACTGATGGGAAGTGTTGACTGGAAAAACATGAGGAAAAACATCAATGGTTCTATAGCTTGAACGAGGTGGAGGTTATATGGGTGTATAATTTTGTCAAGTCTTATTAAACTGACCACTTTAGATGCACACATAATTACACAACAATATAATTTCAAAATTAAAACTAAAAAATGCGTAAAAGTATGTTGATCACTTTTGTTCAAATGTTGTTTCTCTATGTTCCTGTGGGATTGCATTCTTTCTTCACTGTGTTTTACAGATATTTTAATGCTCCGTCTCCCTCCTAATTCAGGCAAAGAATGAACAGTGAATGGTCTCTTGACGACTATTTTCACTGAAGAGCTAATGTTAACTGAAAATATGGATGGGGATTTGTGGTTCACTTACACTTTTCCATCATTTCTATAACAATTTCATTTTTTTCAGGTCTTCAATGACGAGAAATGATTTTTCAAAGGGTAAACAATTAGTATGTGCGATTCAACACATTAAACAGACTTCATCATCTCATTATTAGTCTTAAACTTGATAATTTCTGAAAATTTTGAACCAATGGGTTCCTGGTTACTTTCCAATGACATTTAACAGTTAGACTTAAAAATACAGAAGAAAGCATAATAAGTTTTATCCAAAATGATTATGACCATCATTTGAATAAAATACAGATTTTGCAAGCTGTAAAGCATATCATTACTACATACTGGCCTAAGTAAGGTTTGGTTCACAAACTACAGAGCTCTAACCAAGTCATTAAATCTATCTAAAAGGGCCTCATTTGAGAAGCAATAAAATTTTTAATCATTTTATTATTAAAAGAGTGTTTAATATGTAGCTAATTAAATGCCAAAGGCAGGTTATCTGAGTTTAACCTTCAAAAAGAAAATGATGTATCAAAGTCTGCCTCTGGCATCATGGGATAGAAATGTCATCCTCATAATCATTGCGTGACAACTAGCTGGTGGCCTTTTCTAGAGCTATAGTTAAATTACCTGATTAAATTAATAGCCATTTAGATGTTTTAGGAACTGTACAGACCTATACTAAATGAAAATTAGGTCCATTACATTTTCTGAGTGGGCTAGATAGACCCTAAAATAAAACACGTATGCCATTGCCCACATTACTTAGATTAAGCAATTAAAAGCTCTTTCTAAAAAGTGACTAATTCCTCATAATGTACCGACAACTGGATTTACACTAATGACCAGAGGTAAGATTTTTTTCCCCCTGCTTATTCTTCCCTTTCCTTTGAGTAACTCTTGGTGTGTTTGTTTGTTTCAAAATACTCATAAAAGATTAAATGTACTAACTGATTATGTAGCTAGAGACCATGAATAGTGATTATATGTAAATAAAACAGTGAATTAGAGAGTAGAAAATTATCCCGACTGGAAATTCAACAACTACCATGGAAACATTCTAGGGATCAGTTTTTAAACTATTCAGTTTCAAATATTTGAAAAGATTAAAAAAGAGCTCATACATTTTTTTCCTTATCAAGTTAATTCTTTCATATGAAACCCAGATCATTGTCACAAAATATATCTGATAAATTAAAAAATATGTTTTTAAATGTATTTAAAGCAAGTGCCTGTTGAAAATGACTGTGCATTCAGTGTAAGCTTTAAGGATAGAAAATTTGATTATTGTTGAATCTCAAGTATCTAGAATAGTGTCTAACACATAGTAGGTGTTCAATAAACATTTTGGGGATAAAGTTACCTTTAATTTTAAATTTCTGCTTGAAATTTTTCTCAGTATTAAATAATATTGATGATTTCAGTGTAATCTTGAAATCTTTAATTTTGACAGCATGCTTTAAAAATTAAATGCTGGGCAAGAAATTTTAGTAATTTGGTATGAAAATATGTAATAAGTTAACTGCATTGGTGTAGTGCTTTCTTTGTTTAAAATTCAGATTTTAGGGGCCAATGTTGTGGCGTAATGAGTTAAGCCAACATCTGTAATGCTGGCATCCCATATGGGTGCTAGTTCGAGTCCCAGCTGCTCCACTTCTGATCCCACCCCGTACTAATGCACCTGGGAAAGTAGCATAAGATGGCCCAAATCCTTGGGCCTCTGTACCCACATGGGAGACCCAGAATAAGCCTCTGGCTCCTGATTTCAGCTTGGCCCAGCCTTGGCTGTTGTGGCTTTTCGGGGAGTGAACCAGCAGGTGGAAGATTCTCTCTCACTTCTCTCTCTCTCTCTCTCACTTCCTCTTTCTCTCTCTCTGTAACTCTGCCTTATAAATAAATAAAACTTTTTCAAAATTTAGATTTTACCTAACTTTGTTTCATTCTACTTGACTTCATATATACCAAGGATACAATGTTGTATGCTATTAATAGGTTTTAAGAGGCTCAAAATAGATATGAAGTTCTAATGATATTTGTATTCAGAATTCCCCCCTCTTACTGCAAAGCTTAGACCTATTAAATCTGGTTGCTATTTACAGACAAATTCTACCTGTGACTTGTTTATGATTTTCCTCACAATAGAACAAGGTAACATTGATAAGAATAAATAAAAAAGCCATTCGTTGGGAATCAACAATGATTTCACATAACTTGTTTGAATGTGTCAGCCTTTATTCATTGAACCAACATTTATTTGTGTCTCAACATTGCACTAGACTCTGAAGAAAATACAAAGATTAATAAAGTAACTACTATTTAAGTCAGGTGTGAACAAATAACCAAGCTTACCATGGAAAAGCAATGATAAAAATGTAAATGGGCAATATTAGAAATGTACACAGGTGCAAGGGCTGTAGAGAAGCAGGAAGGATGAATGAACTAACAGATGTCTGAGGCAAATTTGGAAAAGAGTTGTAAGACAGATGAAATTGTTATATTATAAAACAAAGAAGGAAACTCATATCTAAGACTATCAAAACCAAAAAAGTCCATGAAATTTGTGTATGAGAAACTAGATTTAGTTTAATATAGATCTTCCCCAGAAAATGACAGAATTCAATTTAATGGATGGAGTTAAAAGAAAAAAAATTATTTTATTGGTATGTCAGAAAAGAAATCCACTTGTCATGCATCCTAACTTCTATGTGATTTACATGGAAAACATTGCTACAGAGCAATGGGGCAATCTATATCAAAAGACAGAAGAATGTCATGTTTGAAGGAAAACACAGAAATAAAAATGTAAGACTCGCAGTAGCCCTGGATAACACTTTGTTACGGGGCCTGGCTGGTGCATTATTGAATATCCAGAAGCATCTCCAGCCTCTACCGACCAGACACACCTAGTAATGCACTCTCCCTAGTTATAACAAAAAATGTCTCTAAACCTTGTCAAATATGCCTTAGATATGTAAAATCATTCCTAGTTAAGAAGCACTAGCATGTATGACGTTTTTCCTATGTTGCCTATTTATTCTCATAACAATTTTGCATGGTTGGAATTATCCTGCTTAATATTTGAGAAAAATAAAGTTCATAGAAGGATTTAAATCTTGGCATTCACTATACTATATTGTTTCCACATTTAGATTGCTGTATTCTGCAATTTCTGAAAGTTTTAACTTTAGTTCCAGAAACATTATTAATAAAACAAATCTAGAAATTGTGGTAATAATTATAATTTTGATATTTAGTTTCTTTATTGGTAACATAAGAATAATATGTAAAATTCCTAGTACATAGTAAAAAATAACATTTATTATGATTTGTTAATGTTAAGAATTATCATTTTCACAACCATGGGGAATTTTATTCTAATTTATTTTAGTGACTTTCAAGGGAGAAAAAGTGTGACTATCTGAAAGATAATTTTTGTTTGTTTGTTTGTTTGTTTTTTTGACAGGCAGAGTGGACAGTAGAGGGAGACAGAGAGAAAGGTCTTCCTTTTGCCGTTGGTTCACCCTCCAATGGCCGCCGCGGTAGGCGCGCTGCGGCCAGCGCACCGCACTGTTCCGATGGCAGGAGCCAGGTGCTTCTCCTGGTCTCCCATGGGGTGTAGGGCCCAAGCACTTGGGACATCCTCCACTGCACTTCCTGGCCACAGCAGAGAGCTGGCCTGGAAGAGGGGCAACCGGGACAGGATCGGTGCCCCTATCGGGACTAGAACCCTGTGTGCCGGCGCCGCAAGGCCTATTGAGCCGCGGTGCCGGCCTGATAATTCTGTTTTTTAAGCATTCTTTTTTTTTTTTTTTTTTTTTGAGAAACTTAACTAACTTTAAAGAAGAACCCAAGAATGATACATCTTTTGTGAGCACTTAGACATAACTATGAGACATAAGAATATCCTCCACTTAGTACACTAAAATGAAGTAAATCTTTGAGAACAAGTTTTATTATTAACTCTCATAATATAATTCTTTGAGGAGAGAGATACTGCATGGGAAGTTAATGCACAGTGAGTCCTGTTGCTAATTTAACAATTAGCACTCTTTTTTTTTAAAGAGTTATTTATTTATTTAAAAGTCAGAGTCAGAGTTACACAGAGAGAGGAGAGGCAGAGAGAGAGAGAGGGCTTCCAACCGATGGTTCACTCCCCAGCTGGCCGCAACGGCTGGAGCTGCACCGATCCAAAGCCAAGAGCCAGGAGCTTCCTCTGGGTCTCCTATGCGTGTGCAGGGGCCCAAGGACTTAGGCCATCTTCCACTGTTTTCCCAGGCCATTAGCAGAGAGCTGGATTGGAAGTGGAGCAACCAGACCTCGAATCGGCGCACATATGGGATGCTGGCGCTTCAGGCCAGAGCATTAACCTGCTGCGCCACAGCACCGGCCCCAACAATTAACACTCAAGTATGATATCAGTGATCATCCAAGTCTCTTTACATGAGTTATTTATGCTATGGAAGCCTTTTGAATCCACAAACTCCTTTAACATTTAGACAAGACCATAAGCAAAGTGGAAATTCTCTCCTTCCTTCTTTGATGTACATCCTTCTTTGATGACCACTTCTTTCCACTGGGATCTTGCCCAAAGAGGTACATCATGTAGGTCACTTTTTGCCACAGTGTTTTGGCTTTCCATGCCTGAAATTAGTACAGGAGAAATATGAAAGACTTGCGTTGTATCTTTCCTTTAGTGGCCATCTTCTGTAAATACTTCATTATTGTGCTGCTCTAAGCCATCTTGGAAAAGTTCTGACTGTCAATCCAATAGGAAAATTTCTGTCTTCAGTTCACCAAAAGCAACTGTTTGGCATTATATCATATATTTTTTTAAAAAACTGAATTACTTTTGGGCTAGCACTGTGACCCTGCGGGTTAAAGTCCTGGCCTGAAATGCCAGCATCCCATATGGGCGCTGGTTCTAGTCCCTGCTGCTCCTCTTCCAATCCAGCTCTCTGCTATGGCCTGGGAAAGCAGTAGAAGATGGCCCAAGTGCTTGGGCCCCTGCACCCATGTGGAAGATCCAGAAGAAGCTCCTGGCTCCTGGCTTCAGACTGGTGCAGCTCCAGCCTTTGCGGCCATGTGGACCTCTCTCTCTCTGTCTCTACCTCTCTCTGTAACTCTGACTTTCAAATAAATAAAATAAATCTTTTAAAATAAATAAATAAATAACTGAATTATCTATGTATATATATGAATCCTCAAAAATGGTACTGAATAAATAAATATATACATATAAATAATTAGCATATTTTAAAATTCTGATTATAAATTGAAGTTATTTCATTGATAGTAGTTACAATGACATGTTCAAAATTGGAAGAGGATATTAAAGATGATCATTAATTTCTTTTTAAAAAAGTATTAATAGATAATTAATTTTAGAGACAGAGAGATGGACAGACTGACAGAGAGAACCCCTACTTTCTCATTCACTCCTTAAATATCTACAATGGCCAGGGCCAGGACAGACCAAAGCTGGGAGCTGGGAACTCAGTAAAAGTCTCTCCTGGCTTGCAGAGACCCAACTATTTTAGCCATTACTACTGCATCCTGGAGTGTGCATTAGCAGGAAGACAGAATCAGGGGCAGGCATGGGACTAGAATGCAGGTACTCTGATATGAATGCAGGTGTCTTAACCACTAGGTCAAATGCCCACACCCATTTATTTTATTTCTAATGCTCACGCTCCACCCTATCCTCTGTTGATTTATGCCATAGCTAGTGGGGAGGTGATAATTTCAGTTCTTAAAGGAGGAATCAGCTACATGCAAAGTTCGGATTTCCACATTTAAACCATTCATTAATCTGCTGGGGGAAAAAAGTGTAAATAGACATGGAATCACTATTTTTTACCTGCTCTCCTAAAATATAGATAGCCTGAAATTTTCTTTTGAGAGTTATAATATGACTTTTTAGACTGTTTAAATCATTTGTATCTGTGATAATCCAATAAAAACTGTAATAAATAATCAGAATAAATATTATACAAAAGAAAAATTTCACAATTTAAAGTGATCAGGTCATGACCATCATAACAAATATACTAATTACAATTTTCCCACTAAGGATATCACAAACAGAAAATATTTATTTTTCTTCATTTTTATGGGGGGTTGTAACGAACTTATCAATAAACTTGGTACATTATTCTCAGTTTATCATCTTGTACCAAGGCATATGATGAGATGTCCCAAGAAGTGTTGTCAACACATTAATAATTTCCTTGAGAATCAAGTGTATTTCTGTGCTAGTGGGCCAGTAGACATGATTTTTAAATTACATTTCGTACCTAGGAATGGTGGGACTTGAAATCCGGACTTCTGACTCACTGTATCTCCATCAGCTTTGCTATTTCCCAAATGAGGTTTAGACCCACTTAAATCACCAAATGGTAGAGTGTTTGACCCTTGTGTCTACCATATGAAATAGCTGTTGAGATCAATAAGAGTTCTGCTCTCAGAGTAATCTCCAAGGTAGCTTATGGGCTTCCTTGCATCAGTGGAAGGAAAAGAAGAAATTCACCTGTATTAGTCTTTTCATTCCTTTGCTCTCCTTTTAGAGATGAAAAATGAGACTAAAAATACATGTTCTTCCTGAGATTTTTTTTTCTCCCAAGCATTTTCCTTCTTATTTCTTGGGCTAAATTGGCTGCCATCTGAATGAGAATCTAAGGCTCCACAGCTTTTTACACCCACCCATTATGTAAAGTCAGTTTTCCACCATTTAAAATTTAGTGCATCTTTGGTGAAGCCTGACAGGTACAGGGAGGGTCAGTGCAGGGAGGCTGGAGGAAGGTAAAAGGGCTAAAAAAACAGCTATATAATTTACAGTCCTCATGCTCATAAAAGCATAGCAAGCAAGAAAGGTCGAGTGTGCTGTCATGGGAGTACCAGGCAGGCCTCCAAAAATTGCAGGACCCTCTTACATTATCCCCTGACCTGCACAAACATCCCACTCTAGCACTATAGCTTATCTCCTATGACAGAGTAGGAAGACACTACTTGGGAAGTTGGGTGCAGACGACAGGACTGGAATGCCTAGTTGCCAGCATTCATGTGGGGAGCTACAGTGACAGAACTTTGGTCAGTCTCTGATGTTGTGACTTCCTAGTTGTTCCCACAGTCTTGCCTTGGTGATACTTACTTGGGCTCTGGATTCAAATTCTGGTTCTGCCATTTGAGAGCTAGGTAAGCTCAGCTATCTAAGTGTCAGCTTCCTTAACTATAAAATGGTGATCAGAATAAAGCCAAAGGCAGAGTTATCGAGAAAAATGAAAAAGGTATCTATGTCAAATTCATAGAGAGGAAATTGATACACATTAAGTACATACTAAGTGTCAACTTCTGCAATTATGATAGATACCACACCAGTGTCTCTGTGACAGGCCAGCCTAATTTTTCTTTATATTTGCCTGTATATTTTTAGGCTATTTGTCTTTAGCCCTCAAAGACTTTCCTCAATTTCTGTAAATTAGGCTGATCAACTTGGCAAGTCATAACAATTAAAAATCATGCCTTGATCACATCATCACAATTATCTGAATAACTGAGGAGACAGTTACAAATATCTTCTGGAAAAGACAGATGAACAAAATGTTCTACTCCGCGTCACACAGAGCCTGTATTCATTTCTTTCAATTAGTTCTTATCCTTCCCTTGACACAGCTCACCTTGGAATAGCATAAAAAAATCTCAAAGAGGCCAGAACTATAAAGATGAGCCTCATATTCTATTTGTCCATTTATAAGACACAATATCATGTACAGCAGTTCACAAATAATATCTTACAATGAAACATTCCATCAACATCAGAGAAACTGAGCTCATTCAGATTATTTTTGTATCAGTGATTTCTTTTGTTAGTGGACAGGAGAAAAAAGGAAGGAGCAGTCAGCATGCATTCTTTACGTTTTTGTTTTGAAAATGATCTAAGGGGAAGTTTTTGATCTACAGTGAAATGTAATATTCTGTTCAGGAGTTGACATAAGTATCACTGTATTGGGGGTGGGTGGGTTCGCGAGGACAGAGGGGACCTTGCATATTTTTTGCGTGTTTTCTCTCTCATCAACTAGAAATGTGACAGTGTTAGCAGCAAACGTTCTATCCAGTGTATAAAAATTGGGCACTTAGGCATTTTTGAGTGATAATTCAATAGGATTAAATTACACTCATGTGACAGCTCAACCTCACTAATGAGGTACATTTCAGTAAACTGTTGACAGAACTGTCTGGAAGGTTCCTTTAATTTACCAACATGTAACAACATGGGAAAAGCATTAGTCAACTAGATGAAGATGAATAAGCAGTGAGGTCTAGGGGTATTTTACATTAATACCTGACAACCTGAAAGGGTTTTTGTCACCTGCTCTATTTAGCCCAAGGCAGGCACAGAATAACTGGTACCTGTTAGTGTGATTGACTTACCAAAGCAATGAAAGGAATTATCTGGAAGAGGGCTGGCTGGAAAATGTGTCAGAGAAATTTCTTTTCTTTTCAGTTAACAGGAAACATGTTCCTTGCAAAGTGGGTGGTGGGTGCCATGAAGTTGAAAGAATGTTTCAAATCTTTTCAGATGGATACACCAACACTTTCATTTTTCAAATTCTTTGAGTTTGTCCTGATTTAAAAAGAAATTGTATATGTGTGTGTGTGTGTGTATATATATATATATTTCTATCCAAGGGTTGATTAGGACTACTGTAAGGTTATCTTGGCTCAACTAATAATTTATCCCCAGCCAAGAAAAGAGAGAGAGAGAGAGAGAGAGAGAGAGAGAGAGACAGAACAGCAAAATATAGAAGACAAGGAAGCTTTCCTTGTTGAGGCATCAAACACTTATTGAAAATCATGTCTAGCTAAGATTATACTGGCCAATATGAAAAGGAACATGAAATCATTTGTATCTTTGAAAAGTGTTCTGAAACTAGTATTCCTGTAATATCTGATAAGGCTAAAGGGCAAAAG
Organism: Lepus europaeus; assembly: GCF_033115175.1. NCBI lineage: Eukaryota > Metazoa > Chordata > Mammalia > Lagomorpha > Leporidae > Lepus > Lepus europaeus. The sequence continues at coordinate 32,160,056 of NC_084840.1, forward strand.
CAGATTAGCTCTAAGCAGATGACTGCAGTAACTGTTAGGGGCACTATGTATTCTCAATTGAATGTTTAGGTAACAAGATCTACTTGCTTCAACAGTTATTCTCCATACTGAATCTTTCTAAAATTTTAACTTACAGATGTTTTTCCAAGAGAACTTGTGTCTCAAAAGATGAGACCAAAGCTAAAAGTAATACTTTTGTATGTCTGTTTTCTGGAAATTAATCTAAACAACTGAGCAATTTTTGAAGACTTAACCCTTGATATACTGAGAGGAATTATAGGTTTAATTAATCCAAACTATCAGCTGATACATAAACCACATCTCTTTGATTTTGATAGAAGAATAAAGTTTGCAAGTTTCTTCGCAGCAAATTACTGTTTCTATTTCTTCTTAATGTGGCTATTGTTCTATGAGTTTACATTGCCAGGATCTACGATGATTCATTGGAAGCTGACTCAGAGGTAGATGTTGGGGAGATCTAATGAGAAAGAAACAAACTATGCAATTTCAGCTGAGCCAGTTGGAATAATATGTAATAACAAAACTGATAAAATTATCCTGTGATATTGTCCACACATACATACATATGTCTCAATATACCCAATGGGGTAGAAGAAAAGCCTTCCCATGGAAAACTTCTAGATCTGAAAATACTAACAATGTGTTTGCATAGCAGATTTGAAACTATTACAAAAAGGGCAGATAGTTTCAGAGATGCAAGGGAGCTTGCGCTTGCAATCTCAATAAAAGTTATAAGGGCATTAGTCATTAACATTCGTCACATGCTCTAGTATTCAGGAACAACTTTTATCACCTTATTTTCTCCTGTGAGGTAAGTAGAGCTAGTGTTTTCCTAACACTTAGCAGATATATTTGTAAGACTTGCATTCCGCAGCTGCTCCACGCAAGAAATAATACCCTCAAGTTCTCTCATTCCAAATCAAAGGACTTTTTCTCTGGGCTAAATTATCCTGAAATGCCCCCCCCCCCTTTTTTAATAAGTTAGAGGCAAAGTTGTAGAGTCTAAGAAGGGTTAGTTCAACCAGTGGGAATCACATACCTCAGACAGCAAGGGGCTAGATCAGTACCCATGGAAAACTCTAGAGGAAGGATTCTTGCTGTCTACAGTAAGACCAGGCATCAAGGAGAAAACTAACTCAATTATATCTTTCTTTCAGTTTTCCCGAATTCTGTAAAAAGTGAGAGAGAAGTCTCAAAGTATCTAACATCAAACTATTTTTGGAATGTTTTTACTTTGCAGAATAATAAATAATAAAGTAAATTAACAACAGAGAAAGAAAGCAATTAGAGATGTACACCTTTAAAATATCTTAATATAAAGTCTAATTTGAAAATACTCACATGAAAAATAGTGCTGTTCTTTTCCAATAGAATGTTAACAATGATGGCTAAACTGGGGTATATCTATAAGACTCTTCTGAACAGTATTGGGTAAAATAGATTGGTCTGGCTACTGCTATGACAAATGAACACTCAATTGTTAAATAAGAGATGCATGTAAATAATTTAAAAATTAAAAATCAACAACTTAATTTTCTCTAATTCAGCTACCTAACAAACTAATCTGGAAAATTTGTATAATGCTGATAGCTTATAATAGCTAAGATGTTTTGATTCCTTACTGTGAGACAGAAACTTCTTAAGTATTATGTTATTATGTTATTCTATCCCCCACAAGTCTATGAATGTGAATATCAATACTGTTATAAACCACAGAGAGATGAGAAAAGAAGATTGAATTCCCAAGTAACTTTCCCATAATGCACAACTAGTATTTGGTAATGTCATCACTTGAATGTAGGTCTGTATTAGTTCAGAATCCATTAACACACTGGCTTGACTCTATCTTGGCTAGATCCTCTAACTCAGTTAGCCTTCTGATGCTCTGCTATACTCACAATTCTGGTTGTTTAACCCAATCACAGCTTAGTTTAGAAGCATGGAATGAAGCTGAGGCAATGGAGAACAAAATGGAGGACACATTAACAGACAAATCTACTTTCTTCTTTATTGAAGAAGTTGTCTTCAAGCTTTGTAACCTGTGCAGGGACAGAATAATCCAGGAGTGGATCTTGTCAAAAAAGGAATTCATATTCTGGATATACTTGAATTTGTATTAAAAATGTATTATATGGGGCTGGCGCTATGGTGTAGCTGGTAAAGCTTCTGCCTGCAGTGCCGGCATCCCATGTGGGTGCCGGTTGGAGTCCTGGATGCTCCTCTTCTGATCCAGCTCTCTGCTGTGGCCTGGGAAAGTGGTAAAGATGGCATAAGTCCTTGGGCCCCTGCCCCCACGTGGAAAACCTAGAAAAGCTCCTGGCTCCTGGCTTTGGATTGGTGTAACTCTGGTCTTTGCAGCCATCTAGGAGAGTGAACCTATCTAGCAGATGGAAGATCTCTCTCTCTCTCTCTTTACCTCTGCCTCTGTAACCCTCCCTTTCAAACAAATAAATAAATCTTTTTTAAAAAAGTATTATAAAGATTTTAATTTTTATTTTATTTTATTTTTTTAAACTAATTTAATTTTTATTTTATTTAATTTAATTTTAATTTAATTTTAATTTATAATAGAAAAGAATAAAATTTCAAATGGCTATCAAAAGGAATAAATGATGATGAATACATAAAATGGAATACAGCACAAACATTAAAATAAATGAAATAGATACCTGTAGGTTAATATGGATCAGTCACCAAGATTTACTGTTAACTAAACAATTAACATGCCTACTGGTATGTAATGATTGTTACCAATCATTTTTTTTTAATATTTACTTCATTTATTTGAAAGACAGAGTTACAGAGAGGGATAGAGACAGAGAGAAAGAGAGGTCTTTCATCTGCTGGTTCACTCCCCAAATGGCCCTGTCAGCCAGAGCTGAGCCAATCCATAGCCAGGAACCAGGAGCTTCTTCTGGGTCTCCCATGCAGGTGCAGGGGCTCAAGGACTTGGGCCATCTTCTACCACTTTCCCAGCCACAGCAGAGAGCTGGATCGAAGAGGAGAAGCTGGGACTCAAACCAGTGCCCATAGGGGATGCTGGCACTGCAGGCAGCGGCTTTACCTGATATGCCACAACGCCGGTCCCCACAAATCATTTTTTAAAAAATAAACAAATGTATATAAAATGGAATATGATTTTAAGAATCTAAAACACTGCTATTAATTTTCAAGAGAAAAAAGACTGCATTTAACTGTGTGATTATTTAAGCTGTTTTCATTATTTTTATCATCTGCATGAGTTTCTTTAAAGTAATTTAAAATTAATTTTAAAGAAAAGGTTCAATCAATGTTTGTGTAGCTGAATAATGTTAGAACCCATTGGGCATTTAATACAGAAGCACTGGACTAATTTGAAGCCTGAATCTGTCACAAACTAGCTGAGTTTCTTTGGGTAAGGCCTTAGTTTTTTAATAGCAATTTCCTTTTAAAGGAACTTGGTACTGTAATATCCTACATCTCATAGGTACATAGGGATCAGATGATAGTAAGTAAATAAAACATTCTCTAAAGCAGAAAAATAATGAGGCCAGCATTGCAGCATAATGGATTAAGCCATTGCCTGCCGTGCTGGCATCCTATATGCGCACAGGCAAGACCCGGCTGGCTGTTCCACTTACAATCCAGCTCCCTGTTAATGCTGCTGGGAAAGCAGCAGAGGGTGGCCCAAGTGCTTGGACCCCTGCATCCACGTGGCAGACCCAGAAGAAGCTCTGGGCTCCTGGCTTTGGACTGAAGAAGTCCAGGCTGTTGCAGCCATTTGAAGAGTAAACCAGCAGATCAAAGAACTCTCTCTCTGTCTTTCCTCCTTCCTCTATAACTCTGCCACTCACGTAAATTAAAAAGAAAGAAAGAAAGAAAGAAAGAAAGAAAGAAAGAAAGAAAGAAAGAAAGAAAGAAACTTATTTTAAAAAATGCAAAGAATTATTGTCATTGGTATTGGTATGTTTTGTGAGGAAGGCTCTGGTTCATATTAGGGAGACAAAGAGTCAGAAAGGGAAGAGTTAATGTGTATAAAAAGATTTGCTACATCAAGCAGATCAACAAAATACTGGCTTAGTATCTGCCTCAAAACAATTCTTACTGCTTTGCAATTAACTGTAAATATATTTATCATTTTAATAGGAAGAAAATATGTATTGGGAGACATACTTTGGTAGGAGGTAAATCAGAGAGGGTTCTTGATGAGATAGAGTGAAACAATCTTGTTTCTTTGAAGAAGGAAAAAAGGAAAAAAAGGAAGCAGCAGATGAAATCAGTAGAAGATCAGAAGTCCAGCATGTGACCTACCACATTACTCATTACTAAAATTATGAAATGGTGGAAGGCAGTAGATTTGAGGGAAAGCCAGCAAAAGGGCTAAGTACAACCTTTAGTCTTTTTAGAAAAAAAAGAGAGATGAAAAGGAGGAGGAGGGCGAGGGAAAGGAGGAGGGGGAGAGGAAGTGGGGGAGGGAGGGGGGAGGGGGAGGGGGAGGGGAAGGAGAGGGGAAGGGGAGGGGGAGGGGGAGGAGGAGAGGGAGGAGGAGGGGGAGAGGGAAAGTTAGAAGGATACTAAGAGAAGCATGAGGAAGTAAAAGCCCAGGGCCTATTGGGAGCAAAAGGAAGTTTTAGACTGCTACTGGCAGGAACTGAGATCTGGGCCAGGTTTACCTTAGAAGCCTGAGGGACAGAGGCTCTGACTGACTTCAGGGTGAAATATTATTTCTCCAAGTAGGCACTTGGTCATTAAAGTTCAAGGCACCCTCATGTCAGACTGAGTTTACAGAATGCCGCTCCAGGAGGCTCAGCCCAGTGGATGGATTATCCACAGTCAGCAGGAATATTCCTAGGTGAAGTGCAAATTGCTTTCCCTGGGGCTTGACCCTTCCCAACCATAATGATAATTGCTGCTGTGCTGCAAGCTGGGCTTATGAACAACTCAGGGGTTACCGCCCTCCCCTCAGTGCATCTACCAAGCAGCAGAGACTGTATTGGTGATACATGTGATTGTGGCAAATTACTAGTTTATTGGCAAATCAGTGCACAGTAGTGGGTGTTTTGTAATATCAGCAGAAAACATCACTACTTTCCTCAAAAATAAATGGATAAGTAAATTAAAATAAAATCTACTACTTCTGTGTATTTTTGGTAAGAAATGAAATAGGTTCAATTTTAATCACATGAGCAGTAAATCAAATATTAAATTTAAAACAATGAACTACAAAGAGCTTCCTCGAAGTCACTTAACATTGATAAATTAGTAATGTATTATTAAATTATTCATATCTTTTTTTTCCTTCAAACTATAATGATATACTATACACAGCACTGATAATTTACTTAGGCTGAGTCCATTCATTTAATTATGCTGCTAAACTTGGTAGGCCAATTGGTCATCATGAGAGTTTCCAGGCAAGCTAATCACAAATATATAGAACATGTCCCTTATTGTCCCCAGCGGCTAAGTGCTAAAATGCTATTTAGTGCTCAGAAGGTTAATGTCCTGCTTATGTAAATTGTCCAATTTAACATTCAGCAGCAGTATCATAAATTCTGGCTCCAGGATTTCATTAAACGTATGTTCAAACTAGTTGACCTTAAAGGTTAACAAGCACAAGTTAAACAGGACAATTATTTAACTCACTTCTTATCAAGAGACTGAAGCGTACTAGCTATTTAATAGCTCTGCATACTTCACAATTAGAATTCGTATAAGGGCTCTGATAAAACTGCAGGTCATGAATTTTCATAAGGATGTCAGATAATAACTATTTATCTGCACTTGTTTTTCTTTCTTATAAACTTAAACTTTGATCTTAACATTCAATTAGAAATGATTCCACAGAGAAGGACTAGGTGACTCCAGGAGCCAGTATTCGCTTTCTTTTGGGTTCACATGAAGATTTAAAACAAGGCAATGGCATTGCCATTAATGGAAATGAATGTGAAAGTCATAGGCTCACTATTAGGTGGGCAGAGCTCAAGTGAGGCATTTGGCCCCACATGGAGTTACAAGTTCACTTACTGTTTTTGGACATTAGACTAAACATTTGATTCTTTTCTGAAAAGACCCCCCAAATGCCTATTAACTTACTGGAGTATTGCACTTATATCATGCTGGGTTTAATGTTATAAAGCAAAGTTCTATTATTCAAGGCAACCCTTTCATGGGCAGTCTTATTCTCTCTCCTTCTAGAGCATTGTGAAATGTAAGCAAATCTCTGGGAGTGATCACTTCAGCCCTGCTACCTACAGCTCAGGTGATAACTGAAAGACGTTCCACACACTCTCACTGGGACAGGATCAAGCAATAGCTTCAGGGTTATATTAAATTGGCAACTACACACCAGCAAGCTCTGCCTCTGCCATTGATAGCCACTGCATACCACGAAAGGCACAAGAAGCATTATCTCTCTGCTGGTCGAACTGTTCATATTGCATGCTATTTGGAAGATAAAACAGCAAATGAGAGCAAACAGGATTTTATTAATAAATCATGAGCCAAATTTCCGTTAGGAGCAGAAATGGAGCAAAATAAGTCATAATTGCCTATATATACATTTATTGGGTGCATAGTAAGTAATTTTTAAAATTTGGTAATGTGCATTTAAAAATAATTAAATGTAATGATAGAAAAAGACAGGGAGGGAGATATTAAATAATGCCCACGCGTGGCACAATTCTTCATTCTGCACTCCTTCTTCCCCATGGAGGTTACTTATTGTTAGGAGCTGTTTAAAGAAATAATATAAGGAAGAAATATTTTCCAGCATGAAAAAATGTGACAGTGTTTTATACCCTCTTGTGTTGCTCTTCATCCAAACTTCATCTTTTGAATATTGGCTTCAAATCCTGCCTGAAAGGGGACATAAATAAAGTGAAATGGCTAATGGACTAAAAACACTTATGATCAGGTTTTCATAACTAACATTATTGATAGCTTCTCTCACACATGCACCCGCACACAGTGCAATATCCATTTCGAAAGTAAGATTTAAAGCCCTATTTGCAATAAAAAGGCTAGCTAGCGCATGCAAATAAAGAATGTGAAAGTGAGGCTCAAAGAGGGTAGTCCCTTAGAAAGGGAGAAAAGACTTCCTACTAAAACAGAGCACCTGAGTTGACCACATGGAGGACAACAGAACACTTTTGCAGATTTCAGACATGCTGAACTTTCTATTGTGCTCTGGCAGGTTCTGAACATGCAGCCAGGTATTAAACCCTCAATTTGGAAATGACCACTTCTTTCTACTTAATGACATTGGTAGTAGAACTTGCAAATGTAAATCCATGTGTATGTCCATATGTTAACAACCTTGATGAGATTGTTATGCAGGAAATGTAGCACAATAGAAACAAGGAGGCTCACAAGTAGAAAATTTTTAAAGGGATCTGGTGTTTATCTATCTATTTGAATGTTGTTCTTCCTTTCCCATATCTCTATTTGAGCAAAGGCAGTACAAGAAAAGCTTTCCCACTGATGAGAAATTCATTTTGCTTAAAACAAATTTCTTACATCATTGTCTTTAAGATAATCTAGATATAGTTACCATAAGACGGTGCTACAAAAAGAAAGACTTTTACTTTATTTTTCTATTTGGATACAGTTTGAGGAGTGTAATTTCTTCTATTTTAGTTCCTACTTATTTTTCCATGTCAGTAGAAAAACATTTTTTATTCAAAAGCTTTATTCCTATAAATAATTAAACACAGATTACAAGGTAAACTGTAAACTGTGGGATTACTAAATGATGTGAAAGGACATAGGACTTATGGGATTGATATAGTTAATGCATGTTAACAGTTTCTATCACAATAGGATCCTTTACCTCAATTACAATACAAAATATGAAAATACTGAATCCTGGTATACAGTACTCTTTGGAACTATCCATTAATAATAGAGATTGTAACCTCTGTATTTTAAAGAATAGTGATAGCTTCAAAGTTAGATAGCAATCAATAGGAAAATCCTTCCTTTTTTAAGAATCTCATGGTCCCAAAAAGCATGACTGAGAAAGATGTTTTAAAAAGGAATTGCAATAGAGCTAGCATGATAATATCAGTGTTTAGTTGCAAGTACTTATTTTTTTTTTCTTTCTTTTGTCTGAATGTGAATGTATTAGAGAATAAGAAATGGAAGATAGGAAATGAGGGATCAAAATGACTTCAAGTGTTCATGAAGGCAAAGCCATTGCTAAGACGTGCTGAGGTCTCACTGCTGCTAGTAGATACAAACACAGATGTTGTCAATGATATCTGGGGGGAGGAGTGATTAGACTAGAGATATGCTTGTGTCTGCACCTCTCACCCCACCCCTTCCCACCTACCATGCAACAGGAAAGGGCCAGCTGCCCATGTCACAGTTGCAACCTGCTGCAGACAGTGTCTCTGCTGTGGCCTGGGAAAGCAGACAGTGCCTGCTGTCTCAGAGATAGCTCCATTGGGTGCCCAAGTCATGCAGCAGCTAGAGCTGTGATGAACCTTGCTTGGCGCTAGAAGCGGCTAGTCAGCTGGATGAGGAAGAAAGGTGGAAGACACACTGGCAGAGAGTTCAGAAAGAAGGAAGTTGTTGCGTGTTGAATTGTGTCCTCTAAAAGGATATGTGTAAATATTAACCTTTAGTCCTTATAAATCTGATCTTATTCAGAAACAAGGTCTTTTTGCAGATGTAATCAAGCTAAGAGGAGGTTATACTGGGTTAGAGTGGAGTCTAAGTCCATAACTGTACCCTTATAAATAGAATGGGAGTCAGAGACAGAGAAAGAATGCTATGTGATAACAGGCAGAGACTGGAGTGATGCTGCACAGCCAAAGAACACTCAAGGATTGTTGGCAACCACAATAAACTAGGAAACAGGCGTGGAAGAGTTTCTTCCTGAGCATATCTGGAAGGAACCAACTCTACTGATACCTTGATTTCAGACATCTAATCTCCAGTATTCTTAGAAAATACTTTTCTGTGACTGGCGCTGCAGTATAGTGGGTAAAGCCTATATGGGTGCTGGTTTGAGTCCCGGCAACTCCACTTCTGATCTAGCTCTCTGCCATGGCCTGGGAAAGCAGTAGATGATCAAAGACCTTGGACCCCTGCACCCACGTGGGAGACCCTGAGAAAGCTCTTTGCTCCTGGCTTCGGATCAGCTCCACTTGAGTCATTGCGGCCATGTGGGGAGTGAACCAACTGATGGACTCTCTCGGACTCTTTCTCTCCCTTCTCTCTCTCTCTCTCTCTTTCTCTGCCTCACTGTAGCCCCACCTTTCAAATAAATAAATAAATCTTTATTTAAAAAAGAAAATACTTTTCTGTTGTCTTAGGCCACTCAGTCTGTGGTACTTATGTGTTAGCTCTAGGATATCAGTACAGAGGTGAACAGGACTTGAGCTACTTCTCTCCTCCTAGGACCTACAGGATCCCTGGACTAGATTCTGTTCTGGTATCTTTCATAAGCTCCTTAACAGACTTTACTTACTTAACAGGTTTACTGGCACTTATAACCCTGTATTTCTTTTTAAAGATTTATTTATTTATTTGAAATCAGGGTTACACAAAGAAAGGACTTAAGTGATCAGAATGAGAAATTTAATAGATTGAACTAAAAAATAAAAATAGAAATTTTGAAGATGAATGACACAATGCACAGATTGAAAAATACAATAAAGAGCATCAATATCAGAATTGATCAAGCAGAAGAAAGCTTAGCACATTTAGTTACGTCCACTGAGACTCTTTCAGAACTAGTAGTGCCCACACAGCTGTCTTCCAATAACTGCCAATAACGAAGATTTATATCTGTAGTCTTAGTTCTGCCAAGGAGTTAAGCAATCCTAACAAGGCAAAGTTTCCCTGAGGAATGAACTTTTAAAATTTGTTTTCAGTTTTTAACAGGTTCCATACAGTCCATAAATACAATTCTGAGAGTATAATAATATTCCTTTTCTCCCTTCCTCTTAGCCTCTCTCCCTCTTTTCCTTTCCCCCTTCTTTCCATCACTTTTTTTAAAAAAGATTTATTTATTTATTTATTTATTTATTTATTTATTTATTTGAAAGTCAGAGTTACACAGAGAGAGGAGAAGCAGAAAGAGAGAGGGGTCCTCCATTCTATGATTCACCCCCCATTTGGCCACAATGGCTGGAGCTGTGCCGATGCGAAGTCAGGAGCCAGGAGCTTCTTCCGGGTCTCCCACGTAGGTGCACCGATTCAAAGCCAGGAGCTTCCTCCAGGTCCATACAGGTGCAGGGGCCCAAGGACTTGGGTGATCCTCCACTGCTTTCCCAGGCCACAGCAGAGAGCTGGATTGGAAGAGGAGCAGCTGGGACTCGATCCAGTGCCCATATGGGATGCCAGCCCCAAGAGAACTCATTTTTACACAGATGTCACCTTATTACAAAGGAAAACTTCCACACAGAAAGAGAGTCTGTAAAGCCATGCTTCATTTTCACAATTTTAAATATAAGCATAAATGAGACGCCTCCTTCTAGCCTGTGAGATGCAGGCATTTTCGTAGTTTAATAAGCCCTATGACATGCTTTTCTGTTAAGTGTAGTTGATTTGTTATAGTATGATCCAGAAAGTTAGTAAAGTAGAAAATACACGGGAAGTATTTGTTTCCTCAAAATAGTTGAGAGAGAGTTCGTTTGGGAAGGAACATTATGGGAGTGGTGTACAGACTATATAAGCAATTGTAATAGTTTCAAGAAGATATCCATATATATATACATACATGAGGAAATTTTTAAAAGTTCATGGAAAACAAAATTAAAAGATAAAGCAAATTTTCTGTGAACTTGTTGAAGATATTTTTAATGTGGTTGTCATTAATAACTTATTTTGAGAAATTATAAACTCAGAGTAAAAATTATTCCTGTCATTTACAACATATTAATCTGATCTTTAATAAGTTGGATGTAATGAAATCTCAACCAAGGTGGCCTGTATTTACATCTCCAAATGCTCATTTTTTGAGGTCACAGTTGTTAGTTATGCATGTTGGCCAACTGACATGGTTATGACTATCTAACTGTAAGCTGATAATCCATTGCTGGAAAGACAGTCTGAAAGCTAATTAGCATCAACCCTGTGGGGAGACACTGACTTATTGGCTGGGGACAGGGAAATGAGCTATCAAGCCCATTTTCTCTCTACCAAAGGAAAATAAATTTCAAACCTAAGACTTAAAGAAGGGACTTCTACATATAGTCAAGCACTTATGCTTGCCTATTCCTGCCTGCTTTAAATACCATAACTGTCTGGTGCTGTGGCACAGCTGGTTGCCCTGGCCTGAAGTGCCAGCATCCCATATGGGTGTCGGTTTGAGATTTGGCTGCTCCACTTCTGATTCAGCTCTCTGCTATGGCCTGGGAAAGCAGTGAAAGATGGTGCAAGTCATTGGGCCCCTGAACCTGCGTGGGAGACCCAGAAGAAGACGTTGGCCCCTGGGTTCGGATCGGCACAGCTCTGGTCTTGCGGCAAACTGGGGAGTGAACCAAGGGATAAAAGACCTCTCTCACTTTACCTCTCCTTCTCTCATGTGTAGCTCTTTCAAGTAAATAACTAAATAAATCTTTAAAAAAGTAAAAAACGAATTCCCTTTGTCATTAATAGGAAGACCAGAGCGAATCAAAAGCATCAGCCTGTTATAGGTACTTCCAACTAGCTGTTGGGAGAGAGAGGAGCAAAGAATTACGAACATTTCTTTTGCTCCATCTGGATGTTACTTTTCTGTATGTTTCTGTGTCTCCTTACTATACCTAGTGGATTAACACTTTAGTTGGGAACCAGTCATTAAATAAAGGCAGAAATTAAGCCATTTCAAGGATGTGGGTTTATGATTGCCAGAAGCACTGTGATGTGGTAAAATGAGTATGGACTTAGAAGGAAGGTAGGGAGTCCTAGCTTACCACTTTATAAGCTATGACCTTTGGCAAAATAGTCTACTCCTTCATCCAACAAATTTATATTGACCAGCTAATATACAATGGATACGGGTATTATAACCGTGAAATAAGTCAGACTTAACTACTTTCTCCAAAGCTCAGTTTCCTCCTCTATTAATCTTAGGCCAATTATAACATATAATTCTGGCCGGTGCCGCGGCTCACTAGGCTAATCCTCCGCCTTGCGGCGCCGGCACACCGGGTTCTAGTCCCGGTCGGGGCACCGACCCTGTCCCGGTTGCCCCTCTTCCAGGCCAGCTCTCTGCTGTGGCCAGGGAGTGCAGTGGAGGATGGCCCAAGTCCTTGGGCCCTGCACCCCATGGGAGACCAGGATGAGCACCTGGCTCCTGCCACCGGATCAGCGCGGTGCGCCGGCCGCAGCGCGCTACCGCGGCGGCCATTGGAGGGTGAACCAACGGCAAAAGGAAGACCTTTCTCTCTGTCTCTCTCTCACTGTCCACTCTGCCTGTCAAAAAATAAAAAAAATAAAATAAAAAAATAAAAAAAAAATCTTAGGCCAATTATAACATATAATTCATTAGGAAAATAGGGGGTCTGAGAACAGATGTGATAATTCATATGAAGGAATTCTAAAGCCAGATAAATTAACTATTATCACACTGAATTGTAAACTCTTTAAGCCTAAAAGCAGCTTTTATTTATTTACTTTTCTATCCCTTTCACCTTGAACAACTCTTGGTATTTGGTAGATATTTCATAAATATTTACTGTTTGATCATGAGTCAGTTAGTCACTTCCTCATTCTACCTGTCTTTATTCATGATTGCAGTACTTTTAATAATATAACATATGATGTGGGACCATATCTTGTTCATCTTTGCATTTATCTCCCCATCATCTGAAATAATCCCTGGACATAGAGGGTGCTCAGTATTTATTTGAGTAAAAATCTTGTTGCTTGGTTATAATTAAAAATAGAAAACATAAGCACTTACTAGGAGTGAAACAAAATGGCAGAATAGGACTCTCCAGTGATTTCCTTTGCAAAAGCATCAATTTGAACAACTATTCATACATGAAAACAGCTTGTCAAGAGCTAAGGAAACCAGCTGAGAGATCATAGCACGCAGCTAATGGGAAAAGATATACTGAAGAAGGTAGGAAGGACAGGTTTATACTAATATCACCCCTTCCCTATCCTCAAGAAGCAGAGCATGAAAAGAGATACCATGTACTTGGGGAAAACAGAGTGAAGTGTGCACAAGACTACACTCTATATGCCACAACCAGCCCACCACAGTCAAGCTTAGCAGTGGGTAGACTCCCATGGTCCAAGAGTCCCGCCTGGCATATGTGGACTGGACTTCTAGACCAACCTAGTACCAAGTATGTCCACAGCAATCCAGGCTTCTGGTTTGCAAGGAGAATTCAATCCCTGCCCTGCATCACTGACATCAGCATCCCCAGGCTCCAGACAACCCTCAGTGGCAGACAACCCTCAGAGGTCTCAGGCTTCTGGCATTCCCCAGGGCCTTGTGTTCCAAAAGGCTTTCCAAAAAGACAATCACAAAGACTAGAATAAGTGCCATTGTTTTTTCAAATGCGCAAACATTGATGCAGGACCACAAGGATCAAGAAAAATCAAGAGGGGACCAGCACTGTGGCATAGCGGGTAAAGCTGCCACCTACAATGCCAGCATCCCAGTTTGAGTCCTGGCTGCTCCATTTCTGATCCACTCTCTGCTAGGTCCTGGAAAAGCAGTAGAAGATGGCCCAAGTCCTTGGACCCCTGCACTCACATGGAAGACCTGGAAGAAGGTCTCCTGGCTCCTGGCTTCAGATAAACACAGTTCTGGCCATTGAGGTCATCTGGAGAGTAAACCTGCAGATGGAAGATTTCTTTCTCTTTCTGCCTCTCTCTCTCTGTGTAACTCTGACTTTCAAATAAACCTTTAAAAAAAAATCAAGGAGACATGACTTTACCAAATGGACAAAATGAGATAGCCATGATTGACCTTAAGAAATAGAGATGTATGAAAACAAGAGTCTTAAGAAATATCAACAAACTTCAAGAAAACATACAGAACAATTCAATGAATAGAGGAAAATGACACTTGTAAGTGATCAGAATGAGAAATTTAATAGATTGAACTAAAAAATAAAAATAGAAATTTTGAAGATGAATGACACAATGCACAGATTGAAAAATACAATAAAGAGCATCAATATCAGAATTGATCAAGCAGAAGAAAGCTTAGCACATTTAGTTACGTCCACTGAGACTCTTTCAGAACTAGTAGTGCCCACACAGCTGTCTTCCAATAACTGCCAATAACGAAGATTTATATCTGTAGTCTTAGTTCTGCCAAGGAGTTAAGCAATCCTAACAAGGCAAAGTTTCCCTGAGGAATGAACTTTTAAAATTTGTTTTCAGTTTTTAACAGGTTCCATACAGTCCATAAATACAATTCTGAGAGTATAATAATATTCCTTTTCTCCCTTCCTCTTAGCCTCTCTCCCTCTTTTCCTTTCCCCCTTCTTTCCATCACTTTTTTTAAAAAAGATTTATTTATTTATTTATTTATTTATTTATTTATTTATTTGAAAGTCAGAGTTACACAGAGAGAGGAGAAGCAGAAAGAGAGAGGGGTCCTCCATTCTATGATTCACTCCCCATTTGGCCACAATGGCTGGAGCTGTGCCGATGCGAAGTCAGGAGCCAGGAGCTTCTTCTGGGTCTCCCACGTAGGTGCAGGGGCCCAAGTGCTTGGGCCATCTTCTACTGCTTTCCTAGGCCATAGCAGAGAGCTGGATCAGAAGTGGAGCAGCCAGGTCTCGAACTGGCACCCATATGGGATGTCAGTGCTTCAGGCCAGGGCGTTTAACCCACTGCACCACAGCGCCAGCCCCAGAAGGAACTTTTAAGGCAACAAATAAATGATGAGTGGGGAAAGCTGTAGGGGGAAGAGTTCATATCTAGCACTTTTTACAATTTCAAAGAAACAGTAATAGGAGAAAATAATAGAAACAAAGGCTGATAAGTTGGAGAGAACATAGTAAATTTGTGAAACTAAAAGAAAGATCTGGGTCTGAAATGTAAGTCAGAGAGAGAATGGTCCAAGATGAGATTAAGGATAGATTCAGGCCATGGCCTAGTGCTTCTCAACCTCAACACTAGTGATATTTGGAAACAGATAATTCTTTCTTGTGGAGGTCAGTCTTGTGACTTGTAGGATGTTTAGCAGTATATTCACTAAATGCCAGTAGTGCATCAGAGTCACAACAAGAAATGTCTCTAGATACTGGTTACCAGGAGGCAAACTCCCTGAGATTCAGGAACACTGAGCTGCTAGATAATTGCAGGGTCATACAGACCACGTAAGGGTTTCGAAAGGGAAGTAAAGATTACTATGCTCTCACAAGGGGAGGAAGGGAGAGAGGAACGAAAGGAATACCATTATGTTTTGGGAGTTGTTACAAATCACATTAAATCTGTTAAAAACTAATTAAAAATCAAAATAAAAGAAGTTGAAGAAAATTAAAAACAGTAAAAGTTCAATGTCACATAAAAATAAACACATTTCTAAATAAATAATACTAAAGCAATAAAACAAATTACTATATTCCTCAGTTCATACATTAATACCAATGGAAGTTCATTACAGAAATGCACTGGAGGGATCATGGAGGTCTGAATTCAGGATGGCAGCAACGTGCTCAAAAGCCAATAGACCTGAAGCAGCAGAATGCAAGTTGGACAAATAATCTTTATGACAATTTTCAGTTCTATCTCGCTCTGCTCTACTTGTTCTTTCCTATGCCTTCAGTTGGGTTCCTTACTTCTGATCTCAGTTGATTGCATCTATTTTTGAGGAATAGATATTCAGGAAATTTCCTTGATTACTACTTGATGAAGGTAATTTCTCAGTGAGTAGTTTTTATTAAGGTTCGCTTTGGAACTGTCCATGCTGTTAAAGGGCATTACTTGTACTTCTTTTTAAAGTAAAACCCAGGATGCACGTTTGTTTTGATTTTTCTCCCTACTAGAAGCTTATAACAGTAGTTCCTACCATTCTGTGTATCTCCATTTGGTAAGGAAAACTCAGGATGAAATCTTAAGTATAAAGAAAAAAAATCATTGTTGAGCCTGCCACAGTCTAAGCATATGCTGAAGTCAACAGAATAGTTGTCTGATTACCTCACAGAAAAGTCAACAATGGTCAGAATATATTTATTACCCTATTTAGTGGGTTTCAGTACAATCTCATTATGCCCACCCTCCCACAGTATGAGGCCTTTTCCATTAGTAAAAGAAGGAACAAAAGGTCATAGCTTCCCTGCAACTTCTACCCACTAATTAGAGAAACCCTTTACTAGAGAACATAATTAGGCCATTACTGAATCCCTGTACAAAATAAAATATATACAATTTCATTCTTATTGGTTTTCCTGTGAGTGAAACACAGATCATCAGTGGATGTTCAAAGAACAGAAAGAATTTTACCAATAGATTTTCTACATGTGAGATTCCAGCCCCAGAGGTTCTATTAATATTCCACATATTATAGAACCTATTGGCCAGGCAGCCATTCAGGACCTGCTTCTGATCCAAAGCCATTCTAAACACCTTGTTTTACAATAGTGAACCATATTCACTAGCAAGCTCAGGAAGTAACACTGGCACAAAAATCAGAATTGTTTCCTTCACAAAGGACACTGAAATTTTCCGTAAAACCAATACTGTTCCAGAAACAATGTAAAAGATCCCTTCAAAAAGATATTTGGGAATAGTACAAAATCAGTGGTACCGATCTCAACCTAAAACCTTAGGTGCACATCTGGATTAGGACATGTGGCTATGGTCTCAAGTTACTGAGAACTACTGCTTTCATGGAGTCACTCTCTCTAAGGTGAAACTAGCTTTCAAATTCAATCACAAATCCCCACTTTCTCTCCATTTTTCTTTTTTCTTACACAATGATAAGGTACTAGTGCAAAAGCTTGCTGAAGTCATAGCCCAATGTTGTCCTTCTTAAGAAAATTAAACTTCATGTTTCCCAGTTTCATATAAGAAGTTCATTTTAAATGACAAAATAAAGCTTCAAAGAAAACTGGGAAATTAAGTAGACAGTGTACTATCACTTACTTTGAAAGTATCTGTTGTAATCACAATCATTTTCTATTTATTGTGATAGTTCCTGTAGTTAGGCTTGATCAAACACATGGTTATCCCCCATTTTTCTTAAGATCATCCATTAATACCTCAACTGACTAAAGTAATGGAGTCCAAGATAATGGACAAGAAATAATTTAGTAGAGACTGTGAGGTGGCCTGGAAAGTTTCATTTACAAGCTGTAGAGAGGAAACAGTGCAGAAATGTGCAGAGCTGGGAATCAGGTATACGAGTATACCTGACAGTTCTGTCTCCACTCATTTGAGTCTCAGATACCTAAAGAATTGCCAAAAATTAAAACTCTACAATTAAAAAAAATAAAATCCACAAGATTACATACTTTCTTTAAATCCTCCATGATTTCAGTATGGACATCAGAGGCAACAGGAAAATAAATACCCTTACTAAGGATGAACAGTTTGGCTTTTGGTGATTAATACCTTTACCTCTTTCTCAGCTTGGGTGCTATCTCATCAGACTCATTACATATTGTGATTCCTTTCTGTACAAGTACAGGATCATTTTAAAAATAGAAATGTTTTACTCTCACCACAAGGCACCAAATGTATAGATTAAGACTGAGAGCCAAGGCAAATTTCTCAATTGTTGAAACTTCAAATTTCCTGTTATTACCAATCTGTGAATCAGAGATTCAGAAAACAGAATCCTTGTTTTCTTAGACAAATAAGACTGAGGGCAGAGTGGTGCATGTGCTCATGCTGAGCTCATATTTTGATCCCAGCAAGTGTAACCTGTATCCATCAATTCAGCAATGCATAAGCTAAAAAAATCTGTATGGTAACAGAATAAGTCCTCTGTGCTTAGCATCCTTTTTAGGTACCAAGAGAAATCCATATTTCAGTTCTGGCAATAGTGCTGTGAAAGGGAAGAAAATCTAGTGACAAAAATCTCATGTCATAATATTTAGTGAAGAAGAAATACATAAAACTATGTTCCAATTTGGATTTAGATATAAAGCTTAGTCTTTAAATGCAGCTTTTTCAAAATGTTTATAATAAAAATTATTCATTTTATTATATCTATATATTAATGACTTTTGGCTTAATGTGCCAAAAATGTACATGCATTTGACTAAGCAAAAGAGAGACTGACATGGGATAGCATTCAAATGCTACTTTCTTTTATTTTTTAAGGTAAGAAACTGTCCTGTACAAAGAATTGCGAATAGACTATGTGGTTGGCTATAAGGAAATACACAAGAGGCGAGACCACGAAGGGCTTTGTAGGTTCTGTGAAAAAGCTTGGACTTAGCCAACTTAACCCGAGGGCAGAGCGAATAAGATGTGATTTCTGTTGGCAATGACTTTTATTATATATGGATAGCTAGCTGCTGATTTTATTGCAAAATAGGATTGAGTTTGCAAAGGGGTTATGGGGGCTTCCTTAATTTTATTCCCCAAGAGTTATTCTGAAACTTGGGCATTGTCCAGTAAATTATTTCTTTTTTCTTTTTTAAATTGTGGCAAAAAAATAATAAAATTCACTATCTTTAACTGTGAAAAATGCTATTTTAACTATTTCTATTTATTTATTTTTGACAGAGAGAGGATTAACCTAATAGGACTAATCAGAAGTAAAATCATAGTATTGCTGCAATGAATCTCACGGCACTTTACATTATACAAACATTTGCCTACAGTGATTCATTGTATAAATAATAGAAATGGGGTTTGAGGGGTGGGTAGCAGGTTAAGCTGCTGCTCCGAATGTTACCATCACAACTCAGAGAGTGCTTGATTAGAGTGTCAGCTACTCTGCTCTTGGCACAGCTTCCTCCATAAAGCACCTGGGAGGCAGCAGAAGATGATTTAAGTACTTAAGTCCCTGCCACTTATGTGGGAGACCTGGATGGAGTTCCTAGCTCCTGGCTTCAAGCTGGCCTACCCCCAGTTGTTGCAAGCATTTGGAGAATGAACCAGCCGATGGAAGTTCTCGCTTTCTCCCCCTTTCTCTCTTTCTCTCTTCCTCTCTCACTGTTACTCTGCCTTACAAATAAACAAATATACAAAAAAGGAATGTTTATTTTTGCTTAAAATAACTAGTTTATACACATTATGTCTTTGTAGATAAAGCTGAGTATCATTTTCTTTCCTGAATCAGTGGAATGGTGCTCATGAATTTATAACTGCACATCAATAAAAACGACAGATCTTACATACAAAAGATTATTTAATGTGCAATTCTACTTACACGGCATTCTACAGAAAGTAAAATGCTAGTGTCAGAAAGCAGTCCTAAGTCAAGGACTGGCAAGGAGATCTATGTAAAGGCACCAAGGCAATGTCAGAGTGAAGGAACTGTTGTTCTGTAGTCTGGATATGGTGGTGGTCACAGGAATTTTACAATTATAATCATTCACCAGATGGCATATTTAATATTGGTGAATTTTAGTGTAGGGGAATAATTTTTAAATACTCATAAATGAACAGGGAAATGTACAGGATATGTGCAGATTTATTCATTTGAGGTAAGAGCTAAAGGTGGAAAGAGGGAAGAGGATAGCACCTACCATACTCAGACCATATGCACTTATTGGGCACTATTGGCAGGCAATGTTTCATGGCACAGAAAGATGTCAACAAAATAGTGCCTGATTTCAGATAATTTACAATAAGAAATTTTTTTGCAAAGTCCTGAATTAAGTAAACCAGGTTCTGGGGTAGGCACTTGGCCTAGCACTTAAGGCTCGGGTTGAGATGCCCACATCCCATATCAGAGTGCCTGGATTCAAATTATGACTCCATTCCCAATTTCAGTTTCCTAATGTGGACCCTAGGAGGCAGCAGCTGATGGTTCAAGTAGTTGGATCCTTTTCAGCCATGTAAGAGACCTGGATTGAGTTCCAGTCTTCTAACTTCTGCCAGCCCCAGACAGGCTCTTGTATTTTGGTGAGTAAACAAGTGGGTGGGTGCTGTCTCTTTGTCTTTCTGTGTCTCAAATAAACAAAAACAAATAAAATTTTAAAAAATTTAGGCACCTTTTGAAAAAGTAAAGAAAGGAAACTCAGGTTATGTGGTTTGAATTTGGTTTATTGTTTCTGAAACACATGTTAAAATGTGGTTACCAATGTAGCGATGTTGGGAAATTGGGCCTTTAAGACATGATCAGGTCTTTAATGCTTTTCTCAGGAGTGAGTTCTTACTATCAAAGGACTGGATTGCTTACTTCTAGAGATGTTGTCATAAGGGAGTTCATGTTCTTCACCTTGCTCTCTTACTTCCTCTCTTGCCAAGTGATTTCCTTCCACCACGAGGCCTTCATCAGAAGCTGAGCATCACTAAGACACAATGCCTATCCCTGGAGATTTAGTTATACTTATTCTTGAATAGCACTTGGCTCTCTCAGTACGAAGCAGTCTTCTACCCAAACTCACATTCCTCCATCCTACCCAGTAGTGTCCAAGGAGAACAGAGGGTCAATTTTCTGTGCAGTGTTTGGTGGAAGCAGGCAGTGCTTTGGTGCTTTGATTCTCCTGCCAAGTAGTGTGCTGAAGACTGAATGGGGAGCTGGCTTCCACCCCTCCAGGAGATGTCCTGCTTCCCTTGTCAGCTAATATTCTACACCACCAGGCAGCCAGGAAACCTACAAGGCAAAATAAGGTGAAAGGAAATGCTACCTGTTGTCAGTGGGGCCCTACATCAGTTTGTATCAGACCTCCACTTCTGCCCTTTATGGTATTAGTGGAGTTCTCATGATAGCTGAGCATATACCTCAACTAACAGTTTAAGTCAGGATTCTACCTTTACTGGGGTGGTATCAGCAGAATCCAGTGGGAAGAACACAGACACCTACTTGTCTCTTGTGTTATACCTCAACAGGAAGTACCTGCTACAAAAAGATTAAACAGAATTCAGAGTCTCTTAGTGTAACATCAAAAATTTTTAATAGGATCTACAGGCTCATAATATTCTAGCTGACTAAAACAAAATAAGGAAGAAAATCATTGATTACCTTCACTCATTCAGTGCTGCTGTCCACACACAGTAATGTATAATGAACAGAAATGCATTGGCTTACACTTCTGGGGTCTGTGCATGTAGCAAGGGTCTTCCAGCTATGTCATCACCAAGTGGAAGGCAAGAGAGTGAGAGAGGGTGAAAGAAAGCATAATAAGGGCCTGAACTCATCCTGCTATATGGAACAGAAGCATGCAATAATCCATTCACGAGGGTGGTGCCCCCATGACATACACACCTCCCATCAGGCTCCATCTTCCAACACTGCTGCATCTGGAATCCAGTCCAACACATGAACTTTGGGAGACACATTTGAACCATTATACTTGTTATAGCGAAATGCAGAGAAGTCACAACTCAAACAGAAAAGTTGGTCACTCAATACCTAAATGAATCAGAGGTTAAACTTTTGACACGTATTTTAAAATTGCCATTATAAAAACACTTCCATAAGTATTTATGAATTTTCTTGAAACAAATGAAAAAAATAGAAAATCTCAGCAAATAAATGGAAGTTTTGTTTTTAAAGAGAGAGAATAAATCAGAATTGAAGGAACTGAAAAATATAATAGCTAAAATAAAAAACAAACTGGGGTGGGCCACTGGCCACTGGCCTAGTGGTTAGACACTGGTTAAAATGCCCATGTCTCCTATTGGAGTGCCTGAATTCAATACTCAGCTCCAGCTCCTGATTCCAGCTTCCTGCTAATGCAGACCTTGGGAGACAGTGACGATGGCTCAAGTAATTGGGTTCCTGCCACCTACATGGGACAACTGGATTGAGTTCTCAGCTCCTGGCTTCCATTACAGCCCTGCTTCAACCATGGTAGGCATTTGGGGAGTGAATCAGCAGATGGTATCTCTCTCTGTCTCTCTCTGTTTCTGTCTCACAAATGAAAATGAATAAATAAACACATAAAATAAAACAGAATGGCAGGATGTTTCAATAGGAGGGTGGAAATGCCTGAAGTGAATATAATGACAGATTAATAGAATTTACTCAATCTGAACAATGGAAAGAAAACAGCCTAGGAATCTTAGGAAAAGTTACAAAACATTTTAACATGTCATCAGAGTTTTGGTAGCAAAAGAGATAGGGGGAGTAAGTAAAATGCAGTGAATCACATAAATATGACATGGGGCTCAGAATAAATAGCAAATCAGATTCAGAAAGATGAGCTGGAAAATTGTGCAATTTCTATCACTAGCCCTGCAGATTAACTCCACTCCCTTACTTACCAATCCAGTATTCTCACTTTTCCATGATGCACCTGAGTCTCCTATATAAGGAACGAGAAGATGCCATGAGCACATGTAGGCTGAACTCCACATGAAGGCACCATGGAACACCCAGAAGACCTCACATGCACTAAATCCTGCCCAAACTCCATTCTCTTTATATATTCAGTTATAAAGGGGATTGCTACACTTGGGAGTGTTCTTTCACTCTGCCTTCTCTTGAGCTCTCTCCCAATGGACATCCCTTTCTTTCTCTGTGATTCTTCACAGCAAGTATTTCTCTTTGTGGGATTCCCAGTACTCATGCCTAAATGTGCACTCACTCGCTCACTTTAAATAAATCTTGCTTTTCAATATTTCACTTTTTATGTGTCTTTGCTTTGAATTCTTCACTCACATCAGGGCAAGAGCCCCTAGTAAAATCTGGGAAACACATTCCTACAACAAATCTACAGATTCAAGAAGTTGAGCTGATCCTAATTAGGATAAGTCTATAGAAATTCAATCCAAGAGTCATCATAGCTAAATTCTGAAAACTAAAGAAAAAAAAAGTCTTGAAAGCAGCTAGAGAGAAGTGACTCATGACCTTGGGGAAACGCCAGTTTGAACAACAAGCTGGTGTCTCACCTGAAACTATCAGATCCAAATTGTAGTACACAGCCACCAGACATTCCTGAAGTAAAGAAGTCATGAGTTTTAAACAGCATGCCATTCCAACTAACATGATGCTGTCCTGCCTGGGACAGGACTCACCATCCCTTTCTGCAGCCAGCCCACACTGTGTATTTGCTACCTGTCCATTAGTCACTTAGAAGGTGGCTCAGATTTCTGATTGACTGCAGCAGTATCACAGTGCTTGTGTACAAGTCACTCTCTATGATAGGGAAAGAGAACACATTCACATAAACCTTTATAATAGTACCACATTGTAAATGTTTTATCTGATTATTAACTCTTGTTAATGTCTTACTATGCTTAATTTATAAATTAAAGTGTATCATAGTTGTGTATATATAAGAAAAACAGTATATCTAGGAGTGGTACTATACAGATTCAGACATCCACTGGGAGTCTTGGAACATAGTCTCCAAGGATGAGGAAAGACCTACTGTAATGTGTTATACTCAAAGCACAATGAGGGGTCATCAAAGGTGCATGGAAAATGCATACTATAAAAAACCTATGCATGGGTTTCTATTCTCTTTGTACGAAGCTAAATTTGTCTTTTAATTTAATTTTATTCATGAACTTTTTGAAAAACTCTCATATAAACAAATCAAGAAAATATCCTAAAAAACATTCAAGTAATCTACAGGAAGAAGAGATCCAGTGAAATAAGAAACAAAGAATGAAAAGAGAAAGCAAATTTTTAAAAATGACAAAGGTAAGCCCATGACGTATCATAAGTTATCATTAGTCATTGTTTAATTGGTCTAAATAAATCAAACAAAAAACAGATATATGTAGAGTGGTTTAAAAACATGATCCAGCAATATGCAAGCTTCACTTTAATAATGAATAGATGGGTTGAAGACAAAGAGATGGAAAAAGTTACACCTTGCAAATATTCTTTTAAAAAGGAGAAGCTATATTAATATCAGATAAAGTAGACTTCAGAGCCAAGAAAATCACTAGAGAGAAAGAAAGACATTGCAAAATGACAAAGTCTAACTCTAAGTCTGAACTTATAATGAAAGCATTGCTCAAAAGAAAAAGCTGGGTATTACAGAGTGTGTTTACTTCAAAGAAGCTGGGGATGCCTGAAGCCATTGATTCATTCATTCAGTAAGTAGATATTGAGCAGCTGAGAAAAAGCTACACTATTATTTTTAGGTGTTTCTTGACAGGATGTATTTCTCTACATATATGATCCCATCGCATGTTGAGTAGTGAAGTTTCTGTTTATACTTTAGCCCTCTTTGTCAGGGACTTTCCTCCCTTTATTCCTCCGAACCCTTGACAAATTCATGAATAATCTCTACTTTGAAAAAGTCTCATGGACACAACCTTAGCAACTTCACAATAACTTTTTTTTTTTTTTTGACAGGCAGAGTGGATAGTGAGAGAGAGAGACAGAGAGAAAGATCTTCCTTTTTGCCGTTGGTTCACCCTCCAATGGCCGCTGCTGACGGCGCATCTCGCTGATCCGAAGCTAGGAGCCAGGTGCTTCTCCTGGTCTCCCATGCGGGTGCAGGGCCCAAGGACTTGGGCCGTCCTCCACTGCCTTCCCGGGCCATAGCAGAGAGCTGGCCTGGAAGAGGGGCAACCGGGACAGAATCCGGCACCCCAACCGGGACTAGAAACCGGTGTGCCGGCGCCGCAAGGTGGAGGATTAGCCTGTTAAGCCACGGCGCCAGCCCACAATAACTTTTAATAATAATGACACTTGCCTTCTTTTTGAAACACTTCCCTCACTTTTCTGTATACTTTTGTATATTTCCAGATGGTACATTTTCATGTGACTATTCTGCTCCTGCAAATACTTGAGTTCCCACTAACTTAATTTTGGCCTCTTTTTCTCTTTTTCATAGAAAACGCCACCCATCCCTGAGTTCTAAAAACATCAACATTGTACTTTCAAATTTTATATCTCATATCTTTAGCCCTGGTCTCTCACTTGACATTTAACTACATGATCAACATTTTTTTCCTTAGTCGTTTCTATATACTGAATATTTGTGTCTCCCAAAACTCACATGTTGAAATCCAAACCCCCACTGTGATTGTATTAGGAGCTCGAGTCTTTGAGTGATAGTTCATGAGGGTTCTGTCCTCATGAATTGTACAGTGCCCTAGTAAAAGCGACTCAAGAGCACTCTCTTGCTCCTTCCACTGTGTAAAGATACAGTAAGATGGGTATATATAAATCACAAAGTGGTCCTTTAGCAGACACCAGTCTGCCATTGTCTGGATGTAGGACTTCCCAGCGTCCAGGATTTGAGAAACAAGCCATCCAGGTTGTGGTATTCTGTTACAGTAGCCTGAACAGACTAAGGTAGATGTCAATATTTTGAACCTAACCATTGGGGCTTGTGCTATGCTACAGACAGTTAAAGCCCCAGCCTGCAGCACCAGCATGCCATATTGGCACCAGTTCAAGTCCTGGCTGCCCCACTTCTGATCCAGCTCCCTGCTAATGTACCTCAGGAAGCAACAGAGGATAAACTAAGTGCTTGGGTCCCTGCACCCACATGGGAGACCCAGAGGAAGCTCCTGGATCCTGGCTTTGGATCAGCCCAGCTCCAGCTGTTCCGGCCATTTGAGGACTGAATAAGTTGATGGAAAACTCTCTCTCTCTCTCTCTCTCTCTCTCTCTCTCCACCTCTCTCTGTAACTCCATCTTTCAAATAAATAAATCTCTAAAAAATATTTTAAAAAATAAAAAAATTAAACCTAACCTGTTCAAATAGAAACTGGATTTTTCCCACAAGGCAATTCTTCCCCATCTCTTCACATACCAGCAAATGGCATCAGCATCCACCCATTTGTTAAGTGAAAAATCTAGGGATAATATTTTATTCTTTTCCCCTCAATTACCTCATCCAACCCATAAACATTATTATACCTAAAAGACATCTACAGATTTCCATTTTTATGTATATCCACATTTGTAAGCCACCATGATCTCTCACATTAGTTTTCACAGTTGCCTCTCAACTGGTCTTTGCATTTTCACTCTGATCTCCACATTCTCAACAGAACTATCTTTCAGAAATGAGTTTGGAGCCTGTTATTGCTCCCTTTAAAATAGCCCCACAGTTCCCCCTTTCTATTGGGGCAAAGTTGAATGTCAAGGGCCACAAGGGCATACTTGACACAGCCTCTCCCTGTCCCCTCACCTCCTTTGTCACAGTGGCTTTTGTTTCTCAAAGTGGCATGTTGCCTTCTGAAAAGTTTTTACCCAGATTGTCCTTTGATTATCTCAGTCATACGATTCACACCCAACTCAAATGTCATCTCCTTGGAGCTTCCCTGATTCCTTTTAGAGTATCCCATTCCAGGCAACACCCTGTCCCAAATGCTTCTGTATTACTGTGTTATACTATCTTTCTGACACCACCGTCTGCTTTGTTTTATTGTTTTACTTATTTATTGTTGTCTTATTCACATAGAATGTAAGCATCAAAAAATAATGATCATGTCTATCTTGTTAGAAATCCCCATGCCTAAAATGAAAACTGGCACATAGTAAGGGTTCATTAAATATTTGTTGAATGAATGAAGGACTTCTCTAGGAAAGCTGAACCCTGTGGCCTTACCATTGGATAAATAATCGACTGTCTGGGATGATGTGGCCATCCAACATGCTAAAATAAAAAGGTAGAACTCATGAGTTTTCTTTCAGCTGTATTTCTGGTCTATTAGAGACACACAGGTCAGGTTCAACTGCTACAGTGGGTTGGAAGTGACAGTTCATCATATACAACTTAAGATGTTCTTTCTACCTGCAGAAATGAAAGTCTGAAAATCTGGCAGGATGAAGATAGACCACTTTTCTCTTTTGTTTTGTCAATCTTTCAGAAATGCTAAGCCAATCTTGTCATTCCCGAAGAATATTGCCTAAGAGACTGTTAACTCCCATAGTGAGGTGAGTTTTTAATGGCAAGGTTTTATGCAAGGTGGAATATGTCTCCTTGATGCATGATAGTGCCTGTCTCACTAATGCAGGCGCTGAGACCAGGACTCCAAAGGTAATTTGTCCAAATGAAATAAAGCCTATTAGTCTTGCCAGTATTCACCTGCTCCGTTGTTTAACACCCAACTGATGATGTAATCTGTCCCTTTCTTATGTACAGGGATGTTTCTAAACAGGCAATCAAAGATAGTACAAAGAGTTCAGACTACTTAGGAATAATGAGACTTCTGCCTGGGTTTTAATTATATCATAAGCAAGAGTTCAGTGTTAGAGAGTAAAGATAAAGAGGAAAAGTATCCTCTTTTCAAAGATGTTCCAAAAGATTTATAAATGTATGTCTTTAAAATTTAAATACAGCAGCCAACATTGTGGCACAGCAAGTTGGGCTGTGTGTGATGCTGGTATCTCTTACTGGAGCATCAGTTTGAATCCTGTGGGCTCTGTTTCCTATCCATCTCCCTGCTAGTGCATCTGAGAAAGCAGCAATGGATGCTCAAGTACTTGGGTGCCTGCCATCCACGTGGGAGGCTCAGGTGGTGTTCCAGGCTCCTGGCTTCTTCCCAGATTGATCCTGTCCATTGCTGCCATTTGGAGAGTGAATGAGTGAATAGGAGATATCTTTTTTCTCTCCATTTCTCCCTCACTCTGTCACTCTGCCTTTCAAATAAATAAAAGAAATCTTAAGAAACAATAAATTAAA
This sequence comes from Lepus europaeus, assembly GCF_033115175.1. NCBI lineage: Eukaryota > Metazoa > Chordata > Mammalia > Lagomorpha > Leporidae > Lepus > Lepus europaeus. Next base: position 32,187,685 of record NC_084840.1, read on the forward strand.
TTAAAACTTTAAGAGGCTAGTGTTGTGCTACTGGTTAAGCTGCTGTTTGTGATGCTGCCATCCCATATCAGAATACTGGTTCAAGCCCCACCTGCTCCATTTCTGATCCAGTTTCCTGATAATGCACCTGGGAAGGCAGCAGATAGCCTGGGTGCTTGTGTCCTTGCTACTCACTTGGGAGACCCAGGTGGGATTCCTGACTATTTGCTTCAACCTGGCCCAGCCCAAGGTATTGTGGTTATTTAGGGAGAGAACCAGCACATGGAAGCCCTCTCTGTGCCACTTGCTCTGTCTGTGTTGCTCTGCCTTTCAAACAAAAAAATAAATCCCTAAAATTTAAACTATCAGATTCAGAATAGCTTCCGGGTCCTGGTTTCCCACAAAGAAATATTACCCAGTTGACTGGGTTCAGGAGAATTTGTTCATCTTTTTATTCTCTCTACCCTGTCGCCACTTAAATCAATGAACAGTTCAGGACAATGCAAACACGGTATTATCATTATTAATTTTAGATTAATGTTTTTAAATATCTTTGGAGAAATTTACTTATGACCCTTGAATTTTAGATTTCAGGTAAATGGGGAATGATTTGCGAAAACAACTCTGCTTGGAAATTTATTCCATGATAGCATAGAAAAGCTGGAAAGATTTTTAAAGTTTATTTAGTACAACCCTCTAATTATTAAGAAACTGAGATACGTTTATCTTTAGAAAGCTAAAGCCACTTGACCAAGGTTGAGTTGTGTGTCTAGAGTGATGACTTCCGGATGCAAGTAACAGGAAACCTGACTTACCACAAGGTGATCATATACAATGATCCAATTTGTCTCACTAACAGGAAAGCCAGATGTAGACTAGTTTGCTAGGGCTGCCATGGGAAAATACCATATCTGGGTGACTTAAACAACAGAAAGTTATTTTCTGACAGTTTGGGAGGCTGGAAGTTAAACATCAAGGTGTCAGCAGAGCTGGTTTCTCTTGAAGCCTCTTTTCTGGTCTCTTCTCACTGTTCTCACATGCTCTTTTGCCCTTTCTATATGTGCACATATTCTTGATGTTTCTTTTCTAATTTTTTTTGAAACATTTATTTATTAATTTGAAAATCGGAGTTACAGAGAGAGACAGACAGACAGAAACAGATCTTCCTATCGATGTTTGACTCCCCAGTGGCTGCAAAGTTTGGGGTGTGGCCAGAAGTTTTTTCCATGTCTCTCATGTGGATGCAGGGCCCAAGCACTTGGGCCATCTTCCACTGCTTTTCCAGGCACATTAGCAGGGAGCTAGATAGGAAATGGAGCAGCTGGGACTCAAACTGGTGTCCACATGGAGTGCTGGTATGGCAGTTGCAGGCTTTACCTGCTACACCACAGTGCCCTTCCCTGGCCCCCCCAAACTTGATGTTTCTCCAACTTCTTATAGGGACTTGAGTTTTATTGGGTTAGGACCCCACCCTGATGATCTCCTGACTTTAATAATACTATAGCTTGAGCAAGATCTGGCTCTCAAACTCATGGATACACTTACTTCCTAAGTCATAAATTGATGATTATAAGAGAGTAGGAACTTAATCCAATTATGGGGTTTAAGATGTGGGCCTGGTCAGAGGTCCTTAGCTCACTGAGAGTGTGCCCTCAGAAGGTTATTCTCATTAGAAGGTTGGTTATGAGAGCTGAATCATCCATGAACTGATGACTAAATAAAGAAATTATGGTATATATATATAGTACGGGATACAACTCAGCCATAAAAAAGAATGAAATCCTGTCTTTTGCAACAAAATGAAAGCAACTAGAAATCATCATAATTAATGAAATAAGCCAGTCCCCAAAAGACAAATACCATATGTTTTCCCTGAGCTACGGTAACTAAGAGTACCAAAAATGTAATGTATAAAAGTGAAATTGACATTTTGAGACTCGACAATTGTTTACAGTCATTGTGTCTACTGTTGAAGAACAGTGTTTTTCCTTCTGTTTTTTAAAAAAGATTTTAGTTGTTTATTTGAGGGGTAGAGTTATAGACAGAGATTGGGAGAGACAGAAAGAAAGGTCTTCCATCTGCTGGTTCATTCCCCCAATAGCTGCAATGGCCAGAGCTGGGCATATTCAGAGCCAGGAGCCAGGAGTTTCTTCCAGGTCTCCCACTCGGGTGCAGGGGCCCAAGCACTTAGGCCATCTTCTACTGCTTTCCCAGGCTATTGCTGGGAGCTGGATCAGAAAAGGAGCAGCCAGGACACAAACTGGAACCCGTATGTGATGCCGATGCCACAGGCAGAGGCTTAGCCCACTACACCAAAGTCTTCTTACTATTTGTTGAACTATTTACTTAGTATAGGGTTAATCTTATGAGTACAAAGTAAACAGAACATAGGTAATTACAAAAATTAAGAGAGGGAATAAGAGGAAGGAGGAGGAATTGTGGAAAATGGGAATGTGGTCAAGAGGGAGGGTAGGGTGGGAAATATCAGTATATTTCTAAATCTGTTTATAGGAAGTACATGAAATTTATTTATCTTAAATAAAATTTTTAAAAAGACTTTAAAAAATAAAAAAAGAGGGGCCAGTGCTGTGGTGCACTGTGCTGGTGCCTGTGGCGCCAGCATCCATATGGGCGCTAGCTCTAGTCCCTGCTGCCCCTCTTCCAAACCAGCTCTCTGCTATGGCCTGGGGAAGCAGCAGAAGGTGGCCCAAGTGTTTAGGCCTCTGCACCCGCAGGGGAGACCGGGGAGAAGCACCTGGCCCCTGGCTCCGGATTGGTTCAGCTCCAGCCGTAGTGGCCATTTGGGGAGTGAGCCAACGGAAGGAAGACCTTTGTCTCTTCCTCTCACTGTCTGTAACTCTACCTCTCAAATAAATAAATAAAATATTAAAAAAAAGAAAAAAGAAAGCTGAAAATTGAATTAGATTTTGCCCCTTTCTCTGCTTCCTGGCACCTCATGTGATCCTTCCTCTGTACGTGCTCTACCATGGCTATTCACTGTCCTCTCACCAGAAACTGAATCAATTGACCTGCTCAAGCTTTGTGAACCTTCAAAATTGTGAGCCAAAACGAACTTCCTTTCTTCATAAATGGCAAGTCTTTTTTTTTTTTTAAAGATTTATTTATTTATTTATTTGAAAGTCAGAGTTACACAGAGAGATGAGAGACAGAGAGAGAAAGGTCCTCTATCCAATGGTTCACTCTCCAATTGGCCACAACGGGGTGGAGCTGCGCCCATCTGAAGCCAGGAGCCAGGAGCTTCCTCTGGTCTCCCACACGGGCGCCGGGTTCCAAGGACTTGGGCCATCTTCTACTGCTTTCCCAGGCCATAGCAGAGAGCTGGATCAGAAGTGGAGCTGCCAGCACCCACATGGGATGCTGGCACTTCAGGCCAGGGTGTTAACCCACTGCACCACAGTGCCGGGCCTATAATGGCAAGTCTTAGGTATTGCATTATAGGGAAGAAAAGCTGTAGCTTCATCATGGGAATTTTGGAAACTATAACTCAGTCCATAGCAGTGAATGAACTGTAGCCTCTCTTGACTCAGCAGTTCCGTGATGCTCAATGGTTCCCCAGGTTTTCTCCAATCTGCAGTGCACTCTCAGCGTTGGTCTCATCCTCATGTGACAACAACACGGCTGCAGTTGTTCCAGGTTCCATGTTCAAATATGATCTTGTCCAGGGAAGAAGTGAGACCATCTTTATTTGTGTCTTTCCCCTTACACTCAGGAAACTTCCTTTTTGACTATCCTTCGTGTCCCATTGAAAATGGTGTCCATTTCTTCTGGGAGGGAACCTCTTCATTTTCATCGGATAAAATAATATTTTGTTTTTGTCTTGCTGCTTAGACAATCAAGATTTATGGAAAAAATACTTTATGGAAAAAAATACTCAGTGAAATTGAAATGTTATTGAAAATTTTAAAACTTCCATAATCCCATCTTTGAATGATTGTATTCGTAACTTTTTTATTCCCATTAGTTGCTATCATTTTTCTCATATTTTCTTAGTCCTCCAGACTTTTTTACTTCAGTAAATAAAGTCTTATTTGCTAACAGTGATTTTTATTAAAAATAGCATTCAACAGTTATTTTCCGATTGCAAAAGTACTATATCTTTCCACTTCTAAGACTTCTGAAAGATTTTATTCATATTTCTGAAATGAAGATGACTTTTTGTTGTTAGGTACAATCAGTGAGATTCTTTTCTTTCTAAAAAGTTACTTACTTGGTCATGTATAATGCAATCACTAGCATCCTATAATGAATAAAGATATGGTCTTTAAAAATATGGGAAAATGATAAAAGATTTTGATCCCATTTATTCCAAATGTTAATTATTTCACATTTTCTCAGGGTAATTTGAATGTGTCTGCATGTGTGTATGTGTTGGGGTGTACTTTTTTAAGGAGTTATGTTTCATTTAACTATACCATAAGCATTACTCATGTAATTAAATATACTTCAAGATATTTTAACGTTTTATAGCAGTCCATCTAATGGCTACACATTAGTTGTTTTAATTAAGACCTTATCTGTGAACAACCACATTGTCTTCATTGTTTGACATTATAAGTACTCTTGTGTTACACCTTTGTGCCTAAAGCTTTTCTGTATATTGTATGTCTGTTTCTCAAGAGATCAAGAAATGAAAGTACCATTATCTAATACCAGATCACTAAAAATTCTTAATAAATATTACCAACCAATTGTTTCAAAATTATAATATCTGGTTCTACTATCATACTCAGAGTTTGACTGTGTTCATTTTAGACTACATCCCTAATATAGCATATATTAGGACAAACCATCTCAAAGGTATCCAGATCCTAATTCCTGAAACTTGTGAATGCTACTTTATACAGCAAAAGTGAAATGCACATGTGATAAAGTTAAGGATGTTGAGACAGAGAGATTATCCTTGATTAACCAAGTTATCCGAAAATGCAATCACAGGATCTTTGCAAGAGAGAGAGAGACTTGACTGCAGAGAAACAGTAAGAAATGTGGTCATGGAAAGAAGGGGTTGGAGTGATGGGAGTGTGAGATAAGGACTGCAGATGGTCTCCATAAGCTAGGAAAGGTAAAGAGAGGGATTCTCCCCTTCAGATGCCAGAAAGAACCAGCCCTACTGGCACCTGGACTTTATCACAATGATACTGATTTTGGAGGTGTGGCCTCCAGAACTGTAAAAGGATAAATCTGTTGATCTAAGCGACCACGTGTGTTAATTTATTACAGCTGTCATAAGAAGTTAACAAACAAACAAAAACAAAGCTCTTTAAATACATGTGACTTAATTTTCAGTGACACTGTTCAGTTTTCATGTATTTGGTCCATGTTTATATTTTTAATTTTGTGTATTTTCTTAGTTATTTGTATAAATTTTTGTCAGCTACATGAGGCATGATTCACACAATAAGCTGCGTGTATTAAAGTGTGCCATCTGATAAGTTTCAATATATGTATACACTGTGAAGCTGTCGCCATAATACTTTCTTGTGCTCCTTGATAACTTCTGCCCCTTCATGGTCTCCCCCTCAGAAATCCCGGATTTTATTTTGTAAATATATACTAGTTTATTTTTAAAGTTTATTACAACTGGAATCATACCATCTGCACTCTTCTTTTGTCTGGCATACTTATTTTAAGATTCATCCAGTGCTGGCGCCGTGGCTCACTTGGTTAATCCTCCGCCTGTGGTGCTGGGATCCCATATGGGCGCCAGGTTCTAGTCCCGGTTGCTCCTCTTCCAGTCCAGCTCTCTGCTGTGGTCCAGGAAGGCAGTGGAGGATGGCCCAAGTGCTTGGGCCCCTGTACCTACATGGTAGACCAGGAGAAGCACCTGGCTCCTGGCTTCGGATCGGTGCAGCATGCCGGCTGTCGCGGCCATTTGGGGGGGTGAACTAATGGAAGGAAGACCTTTTTCTGTCTCTTTCTCTCTCACTGTCTAACTCTGCCTGTCAAATTAAAAAAAAAAAATTCATCGATGTGTTTTTATAGATCAATAGTTAATTTCTTTTTACTGTTGAGTATAGTCCTCCACTGTATGACTGTACCAAAGTTTGCTTATCCATTCATTTGTTCATGGATATTTGAGTTGCTTCCAGTTTATGATTATTATAAATAAAGCTGCTATGAACATTCAAGCACAAATTCTATATGGACATTTCTTTTGGGTCAATAACCACCAGTGGGTTAACTAGACCATGGGGTAGGTGTTTGTTTAACTTTTAAAAAACCTACCAACTTGTTTTGGCTGAACATTTTAGATTCTCACTAGTGTGTATGCAAGTTCCAGTTACTTCACCTATTCATCAATACTCGATATGCTCAATATTCTTAATCTGAGTGATTCTAAAAGGTGTACCATAGCTGATTGTTTATGGTATATTTCCCTATGGTACATTTCACCATCATATCATTGGTATGTCTTCTTTGTTGAAGTGTCTTTTAATATTGAGTTTAGAGTCCTTTACATGTTCCAGACACAATTGCTTATCAGACATACGCTTTCCAAGTTTGTATTCCAGTCTGTGGATTGTCTTTTTTTTTTTTTAAGGTTTTGTTAATTTGCAAGGCAGGGTTATAGAGAGAGGTAGAGTCAGAGAGAGTTCTTCCATCTGCTGTTTCACTCCCTAAATGACCGCAATGGGCAGAGCTGAGCTGATCTGAAGTCAGGAGCCAGAAGCTTCTTCTGGATAACCCATGAAGGTGCAGGGACCCAAAGACTTGGGCCATCTTCTACTGCTTTCTCAGGCCATAACAGAGAGCTGGATAGGAAGTGGAGCAACCAGGACTTGAACCCGCGCTTATATGGGATGCTGGCACTGCAAGCCTGGACTTTAACTTGCTGCGCCACAGTGCTGGCCCCTATGGATGGTCTTTTCATTCTCCAAATGTTGTCTTTCAAAGCACAGATGTTAAATTTTAATAAAATCCAATTTGCCAATTTGTATTTTATAGATCATCATTTTGATATTTTATCTAAGAAATCTGCCCAACCCAAGAACACGATGGTTTTCTTCTATGTTTCTAACCACAGTTTTAAAACTCATATTTTACTTTTATGTTTATTGCATTTTGAGTCAGTGTTCACCTATGATGTGAGGCATGAATTCAAGTGCAGGGTTTTGTATATGGATATTGAATTGTTACAACATTTGTTGGAAAAACTCCCTTTGCCATTCAGTTGACTTTATACCTCTGTCAATAGTTAATTTTCCATAATTTTGCCTGTTTATTTCTTGATTCTTTATTTTGTTCAATTGCTGTATTTGTCTACTTTGACACTACTACACTATTTTCATTAATATAGTCATATAACCAGTATTGAAATCAGACAGTATTAGTCCCTCAACTTTAGTATTTTTCAACTTGAATAGGAAAGTTTAATAAAAAAGAATCATTAACAGGATTATTAACCAAATATTAGAGTAACATGGAATTGGCAAATAAAAAGTGAATGCTAAAGAATATAATAATAGCAAATATAAGGAGCATTGACTATTCCCAGGGGTCAAGGACTACCCAGAAGGAAGAGGCCCATTCCTTCTGACTCCTAGCTAAGGTCCAGATGTTGTTGGAGGGCATGGTGGCAAAGGAGTTGCTATAGTGCTGCTCCATTGGAACTTGCTAGAATTCCTCTTTCCAGAACTTGTTGGAAATCGGTGCTCTTCCAGGTTCTGGGAGAAGCTGTGAAGGGCAGCTGTCCTGCTAGAAGCATTCTGCTATTAAAGGGGGTTGTTGGGGGAGCCGCTAGCTTCCAGGTTTGTTGACCACTATTCATCGCATGATCAAGATCCTAGGGGAGCCATCTAGGCTGCAGAAGTCTAGTGCTGGAGAATACATGTTCACTTCAGTGGCCTAATGCTGGAGACTAGTAGGAAGATCCTTTCTTCTTAAAATGTCACTCCAGTGCCCTCTACTGACAAAGCTTACTGTTTGGCAGGCAGGCAAAGGAAAAATATTTATAGAACCCAGATTCATTTTCAGAGAGCAGCCAAAAAGGGTGAATTTGAAGCTATGTGGCAATAAGTTTATAAAACTCTCAGACAAGATTATAAGATATTTCAGTTATTTTCAACATACACATTCTATTTGAATCCTATCAATCATTTTTAAGCATAGGTTGCTTTCTAATTTATGCATTTGAGTACTTGTCAGAACTTTACATTGCCTATTCTTATTACTTGCTTTCTGTGTGCTAAATATAACACTTGAGTAGGCAATGGTTTTCAAGTTTCAGTGGTTTTCAAGTGATTTTGAGCAGCTATTTATTCTGTGCCTAAACTGCCTCATGTATAAACTGAGAACAATAATTGCACCTAACTCACTAGCTAATTGTGAAAATTAAGGAAATTAATACAGGTATCATGCCCTTAGCATTAATCAATTTCTAAAAATGAGCTTTCTGGATTAAAAATCTGGAGCTGGGCTGGGCATTTGGCACAAAGGTTAAGATGCCATTCAAGATGTCCCTATTGCACATTGAAATGTCTGGGTTCAAGTCCTGGCTCTGCTTTGAATTCCAGCTTCCTGTTAATGAGCAACCTGGGAGGCAGCAGATGATGGTTCGAGTAGTTAGGTCCTGCAGCTATTGTGGGAGACCCAGACTGGGCCAAAATCAGCTAAAGTGTTAGGCCTAATTCCACTGTTGGGGAAATTTGGGGAGTTAACCAGCAGATGGAAGATCTGTCTCTCTGCTTTTCAACTAAAAAATGAAAATACACAAACTAATGGAGCCTATTTTATGAAGGGTCTTTGAAATGTTCATGGAAAATGTGTATTATGGAACAACTATGCATGGATTTCAAAAAACTTTTGTACCAAGATAATATCTTTTAATTCCATTTCCATCAGCTTAATGGACTGACTCATGTATTATTATTATTTTTTTTGACAGGCAGAGTGGATAGTGAGAGACAGAGACAGAGAGAAAGGTCTTCCTTTTTGCCGTTGATTCACCCTCCAATGGCCGCTGCAGCCGGCGGGTCTCGCTGATTCGAAGCCAGGAGCCAGGTGCTTCTCCTGGTCTCCCATGCGGGTGCAGGGCCCAAGGACTTAGGCCATCCTCCACTGCCTTCCTGGGCCATAGCAGAGAGCTGGCCTGGAAGAGGGGCAACCGGGATAGAATCCGGCGCCCCAACCAGGACTAGAACCTGGTGTGCCGGTGCCGCAAGGCGGAGGATTAGCCTGTTAAGCCACGGCGCCGGCCGACTCATGTATTATTTTAAAGAAGAAAAATCTGAGTAACAAATCAACCATCCCTCCCCAGCAATTTATTAAACCGCAGCTAAACATATTATACTTTCCATATATAAATAAACTATCACATTAAAATGTAAAATTTCCCAAACATATTTTTTTGGGGGGGAGAGAAACAGGCATTTAGCCTATGGGTTAAGATGCCCAAATCCCACATTGGAATACTTGGGTTTGATTCCCAGTTCCAGCTCCTATCTCTAGCTTCCTACTAATTCAGACCATGGGAGGCTGTAATGATAGCTCAAGTAATCAGGTTCTTGTCACCATGTGGGAGACCTGGGTTGAGTTTCAGGCTCCTGACTTTTCTTGATCTTTGCAAGTATTTGGAGAGTGAGTTAGTAGATGGGAGCTCTCGCTCTCCCTCCCTAGCTCTCCCTGCCCTTCATATATATATATAAAAAAAAAAATTTCCAGGTCATCAACTAGTATCATGAAACAAATGCAACATTTCCATGCATATGGAGGAATATTTTTCCCATTCTACCAGTGCAATACTTTTTCTCTCTCACTTTGTTTCTTTCTCTACAATTCTCTTCAGTGCTTTCTCAGATTTGATTGGAACTCATTATATAACATTAGGCAAAAACAAGTGCTAAATATGAAAAGACAATGGGAAATAGGTTTAGGACCACGGCATAGTTACATTGAGAGGATCACACTGAGTAGGATGCTGGGAGCTTCTAGGCACTAGCAACAACCTAAGAAGAACCTCTAAGGTACATTCCTTCTGTTGGCAAAAAATTGCAGTTTTCAAAAGTTTATGTGGGAATCTATTTTTCTTTCTTTTTATTTATTTATTTGACAGGTAGAGTTATAGACAGTGAGAGAGACTGAAAGAGAAAAAGGTCTTCCTTCCATTGGTTCACTCCCCAAATGGCCACCACGGCTGGCGCTGCACTGATCCGAAGCCAGGAGCCAGGTGCTTCCTCCTGGTCTACCATGTAGGTACAGGGGCCCAAGCACTTGGGCCATCCTCCGCTGCCTTCCAGGGCCACAGCAGAGAGCTGGACTGGAAGGGGAGCAACTAGGACTAGAACCCGTCGCCCATATGGGATGCCGGCGCCCAGGCGGAGGATTAAGCAATTGAGCCAATGGCGCCGGCCCTGTGGGGATTTATTTTTCATATACTGTATTTGGGACGTCATTTTCCCTGAACTTGTTTTCCCCTAATATATTAAGATTTTAGAATGTGAATATAAAATATTTTATATAAAAATCAACCATAAGCCGGGCACCGCGGCTCACTAGCCTAATCCTCCGCCTTGCGGTGCCGGCACACCGGGTTCTAGTCCCAGTCGGGGCACCGGATTCTGTCCCGGTTGCTCCTCTTCCAGTCCAGCTCTCTGCTGTGGCCCGGGAGTGCAGTGGAGGATGGCCCAAGTGTTTGGGCCCTGCACCCCACGGGAGACCAAGAGGAAGCACCTGGCTCCTGGCTTCGGATCAGCACAGTGCGCTGGCTATAGCGGCCACTTGGGGGGGTGAACCAACGGAAAAAGGAAGAAGACCTTTCTCTCTGTCTCTCTCTCTCTCTCTTATTGTCTAACTCTGTCAAAAAAGAAATCAACTATAATTTGTTAAAATGAGGATGTTTTTTGTTATGTTTTGGGTATTAAAAATCAAGAATCTCTACAGGCAAAACACTAAAAACTTAGGGAAAACCTTTAGAACACGCCTGTCCTACAAAGCATCGTGTAAATACTTGCTGTCTCACCCCTCTGACTCATTAACCTCATCAGCAGTTGTATTCTGCCATTCATCCATTCATTCATTCACTCCCCTCTAAAAATATTTTTTGAGCTCCAAATACAGGCCAAGTCCCGATATGGTAGGCTTGCAGGCACAATAGTGAATGAGAAATGGCTCCTACCTTCAAGGAACCAACTTTTTAGTGGAAAAAGTGGGGAGACTATAGTTCACAATAACCCAAAATACATCGTATGAACAAACAGAAGGCGCTGCAATGTCAAAGAAGGGGAAATGTTGAAGTACCACACTGTGCCCCGAACTAGATACACTTATTGTTAATAAAAAGATAACAACGAAACAGGGGCAGACGGTAGTGGCGTGTTGACAGCAGTTGACCGGCCACTCCACAAGGCGGCCGCAGGATGGACGCAAGGGCCCCGCGGGAAGAGGGTCGCGTCCAGCGAGAGAGGGCCTGAAAGAAAGAAGTTAGCGTGAAACCAAGGGAAGAGTTCATCCGAGGGAGAGTTTCTGATAAAGTTTCCAGGCAGGTCTCGCGTGTGGGGAATCTTTCCCGGGACAGGAGAAAAGAATCATAATGATCGATTCCCGAACGGATTTTCCCTCGTTCCTGAGCCGCGGGCGAGCTCAGCGGGCACAGAACGAACGTTTGTGGAGCTCCCCAAACTTACGTTAACAAGGCAAAAGCGAGGGAAGCACTCGAAAGGGGACATCAAAGCGAACGGAGCCATGTTGGTGCCGCTTTGGGCGGCGGACCAGGGCAAGGGCCAGCTGGCGGAAGAATCTCCCGAGAGTGTACAGCCACCGAGTGTTGCTCTGGAGCCGACCTCATGCAAAAACGTCGGCATATTTCTACGTTTCCCCAATCTACGTTCCGGCAGGATCCAGCTCCGAAACCCCAGGCAGGCTGGCCCTGCCGCGGAACCGCTGTCTGCGGAACTACATGCGGAAGTTCCTTTTGTTGTCCCCGGACTCAACTCTGAAGGGTACTTCCGGTGAGAGAAAAATGGCTGCGGCCATTGCGAACTCACGTGTGAGTGCGGGGAAAAAGCTGAAAAATTCGCTAAAGAAGAAGAAGAAGGTGAAAATGATTGCCAAAGTCATAGCATCTGAGCTGGAAGAGGAGGTGAAAGATGCTTCCGACAGTGGAGGTAATGGGATAAGGCTGAGATTTGGCGGCCGGGAGGAAAGGCCGGGCAGAGTTCAAGGGATGCGAGCGCGTTTGTCGCTAGATGCCGGGGTTTTAAATCGGCAGGGCCTCGGAGGGATCGCTTTGGTTTAGTGAGTGGATCTGGGGAACTGGCGTTTGCTAGAACGGGCGCTGAAATTTGAGGTTTCTGTATTTTTTGACTAGATATTTCCGGGATCACTGTTACAAGTAGATCAAGCGAAGTTGCCGCTGCTTCCTAGAAGCAGTAGCAAAGGATGAAAGGAGAGGGAGTATTCGAAATTACAGGAGTGAGGCAAGTCTCATCGCAGGCGAGGAGCAAAAGGCCAGATAGTTAAGAGGAGGAAGGGTGGTGTGCTGGACTTTTGTTGTGCAGTAGGTGCGTTTGTGTGTTTGGGGGTTAGAGACCAGAGAGTAGTGATTGGAAGCTTAGTGGGTGGTTAAGGTGGAATCAGTACCTAAGTAACAGTTGGTAGGTGCCTCTCTTTTGACTCTCTTTGGTGATGTTTCATAATCATAGAAAGGAAGAAAGGAGTGAGTGTTTTGAGACCGTCAGCCATGAGATGTCTATATTACTTCTCTTTATAGTGTTTCTTGACACCAGCTTAAGGTGCAGACAGTTCCTGACTTCTCACTGCCTCTTGTTGCTTTGTTCTAGCTGATACCACGAGGCAGAGATGTTCTTTCCTATTGTGTGTCTGATCTTATCCGTCATCTCGCTTAAAATGACTCACTGGCCTTCTCATCTCAGAATAATATCCAGAATCCTTAGCCTGTAGGAGGGTACTTCAAAAAGTTTATCCAAAATGGAATTGAAGGATAAGTTTATTTTGCTGGAAAAATATTGTAATTCATATAGAGTTCTTTCATAATATGAACTTTTTGAAGGCTACTCCCCTTATCTGGTTCAGATTGTCTCTCAGTCTGCCACTCTCCCCTCACTAACCAATAATTTATCTAGCCATAGTGGTATTCTTGTGGTTTATCTTTTTTAAAAGATTTATTTTTTTATTTATTTGGAAGAGTTACACAGAATGAGAAGGATATGCAGAGGCAGAGGGAGGGTAGGAGGGCGGGGGGGGGGGGGTGTCTTCCATCCACTGGTTCACTCCCTAGGTAGCCACAATAACCGAAGCTGTGCCAATCCGAGCCAGGAGCCAGGATCTTCTTGGTCTCCCACGCAGGTGTAGGGGTCCAAGGACTTGGACCATCTTCTACTGCTTTCCCAGGCCATAGCTAAGAGCTGGATTGGAAGTGGAGCAGTTGGGACTTGAACCAGTGCCCATATAGGGTGCTGGCACTATAGGCCTTGGCTTTTACCTGCTACACCACAGCTCTGGGCTCCTCCTTGTGGTTTATTTAACACATTAAACTAGGGTTTTGGCACTTGCTGGCTCCACCATCTAGAATACTTTGCACATGCTTGAATGTCTGTCTGCCTCACTTCCTTCCATCTGTCATCTACTGCTGTATCAGAGAGACTTGTCTCTGACCACCCTAAAGTGGACCACCACTATTTTCCTTTCCTTCCTTTACTTTTTTCACTTAGTTCTTTGCCTTATTAATTATCAGCATTTCTCAAACCATCCAACATGTATTTGCTGTGTAGTTTTTTGTTGGAATGTAAATTCCATGAAAGAAGAGACTGATGTACCCCCAGAACTAGTGGGCCCTTCACAGATATTGAAGTAAATGAATAAATGAGCCTGGACTTGGGAGACCAACCAGAAGGAACTCTTAGTGCTATTTCAGTCCCTAGGGAATTAGCATCCTCCTTCCCTGCCAAATAATTTAAGGAAAATGCACAATGGGATTAAACTTCTGATATTTCTGGTATTATATCTTAAAACTCAATGACACATTCAAGCAGTGCTGTCCAAACAAGAAACGCTATTAACATTTGGATCAAAATGTTGGTGCTGCTTACAAATTTGGTTTGAAACTGAATTTCTCTATTCTGATTTATTGTTGCATTATCACAAATGCTGATTGGATTCTCAGGTTTTACTTGTATTGTAGATCAAGATACATTAGCTGTTAAGATTTTTCATAGCCTATTTCAGACAAATTGACCCATGTGTTATGGCTGTCACTAAGCAGAGAAGTAACCAAAGATGAACCTTAGAACAGAGGTTAAAGCGAGATTTTTGTTAAGGGCCCTTTATATTATATGAAAGACATCAGGTTCTTTATTTGTAGGTGGCAGGACTTTTCAGTAAGAGAGAGACAAATGTTTATAGAAATTACAGATGGCTTTGTGGTGATTGCCACAGAGTGCCAGAATTGTGAAATCTGTGTTAGGAGTAGAACAGGACAGGGAAGAGGGAGAACGGCCCCATGTGACATGTTTTAACAGAAAGGAAGTGTTCAGTTTTCCAGCAGTCAATTTCTACAGAAACTTGTAGCACCATAAATGTGGGACATATTATGCTGTTAGAGGAATTAGATAGTAGCAGTTATATTGTTTGAGCTTTACTGTGTGCCTAAGTTCCTTGTGTGTGTCATTTGAATTTATCCTAACAACAACCTTGTGAAATAGATACTAAAATCCTCATTTTACCTGTAAGATTCTGAGGCACAGAGAGATTTATAATTTGTGCATTTCAGCACATAAATTGATAAACAGGCCATTACAGCCAGTACTGAAGTTTAGCTCCAGAGTCTGCAATCTTGACAGCATCCTGATACAGTACAAGGATCACAAGACATAGATGACTTTAAAAAAAAAAAAAAAAGGCTATCTAGAAAGTAAAGGACAGGGGCATAAAATCCTTTCTAAGAAAGAATTGGGAGCAATGAAATCTTAGTATTCAGACTTCTCTCATTCAGGAATGTGTCATCACTAAAGAAATATTTTTGTGATCAGATTTCTATAGCACTTGTTCCAGTGTTTTTAACCATAGTCTGTCTTCTTTCCTGTGTTCCTCTTAAAAAATCCATATTTTATTTGTAGAAACAAATTCCTGTATTCAGTCAGTTGTATAAGCAGCAACTGTGTTAACACTACCTCTTAGTGACTTTGGGCCATTTACTATATCTTCAGTTTCCTCTTCTATGAACTGAACATGATAGTAATGTCCACCTCAGGACTGTTGTGAAGAGTAAAGATTTCAGATATGTAAAGTGTTTAATGTTTGGCATAAGGCACACATAAATAATCGGCATTAATGATGATAATCTCTTTTCTGATCTAACAGTTGATAGTTTTCTATTAGTTAGCTGATAAGCCTGGCAGCGTTTGATAACAATAGTGTTTGTAAGCTAGAGTCCTCTCCAGGAAAGAGCTTTGGATTCTCTGAAAACTCTGATGGCATTTTTGTTTTACAGAGAAGAAAGCCTACATGAAATACCATTTCCTTTAGACTGTAATACCCTCCAGTAGGAAACTGTTACATCCACAGATGCAGCATGTTAACTGTCTGCACTTCCTGCTCTATAATCTATTAGACATATTTCTGGTAAAATTCAGGATTAAGGATAATGATTATGACAGCTGTTGATTATATCTGCTTAGTTGTTCCGTAGATTTCTCAAACTCAATATTTGTAGAACTGAAGCTACATTTTCCTTTTCCAAAGCTACATCAATCTCTGTGAATGACATCACTATCTCTACTCCCTGCCCATACCAGAAACAACTGTCATCCTTTACTTTTCCCTTTGCTTCCACATCCGTTTGGTTTAATTTATTGGTTTCTCCTGTTGTCATCACCATTGTTCTTGCCCACATCTCTTTTGCTGATGTTGTTTGTAGCTTTGTGGCCTGTAATATGAGGGGACTTTAGAAAGTTAATGGAGGGGTATGCGCTGTGGCACAGCAGTCTTAAAGCCCTGGCCTGCAGGATTGGAATCCTGACTACTCCACTTCCCATCCAGCTCTCTGCTAATGCACCTAGGAAAGCAAAATTCATGTTATTTTTTTGTACAATTACTTATTATTAGAGAGACAGATAGAAAGAACTTTCATATGCTGACTCACTCCCCAGATGCCTACACCTACAGTGGCCTGAGCTAAGAACTGACACTAGATCACTCATGTGGGTAACAGGGACTAAGCCATCACCTGCTGCCTCCTGGGGTGTACATTAACAAGAAGCAGGAACTGAGAGTAGAGCTGGGACTCAAACGCAGGCATTCTGGTACGGGGTACTGGTAGGCTGAACTCCTGAGCCACATTATCTTTAAATTTCATTTTCCATGAACTTTTTTAATCCCTCTTGTTTTTTTCCCTAGACATTGCCCTTTTTTTTTTTTTTTTTTTTTTTAGGTTTAGTTATTTATTTGAAAGGCAGAGTTACAGAAAGACAGAGAGGTCTTCCATCCATCAGTTCCCTCCCCAGATGCCTGCAACGGCCAGAGCTGGGCCGATATGAAGCCGGGAGCTAGGAGCTTCTTCCCAGTCTCCCACGCGGTGCAAGGGGAGAGCTGGATCTGAAGTGGAGCAGCTGGGATTCAAACCAGCACCCATATGGGATGTTGACACTGCAAGTGGTGGCTTTACCTGCTATGCCACAGTGCTGGCTCCTGGCATTATTTCTTAAATTACCAATATTGAAGGATCATTTTTGTTTTAAATTTCTATGTACAGATATTTAATTTTTATAAAGATTAATTTATTTATTTGAAAGGCAGAGTTACAGAGAGGCAGAGGAGGAGAAAGAGAGAGAGAGAGGTCTTCTATCCGCTTGTTCACTCCCCCAGATGGCCACAATAAGTGGAACTGTGCCGATCTGAAACCAGGAGACAAGAGCTGCTTTCAGGCCCCCTATGTTGGTGCAGGGGACCAAGGACTTGGGCCATCTTTTGCTTTCCCAGGCCTTAGCAGGGAGCTGGATCTGAAGAGGAGCAGCCAGGACTTGAACCAGCGCCCATATGGGATGCCAGCGCTGCAAAGGGCACTTCACCTGCTACGCCACAGTACCAGCCCCTGCCCAGATATTTTTAAAAAATCAGTAAAATGGGGCCGGCGCCATGGCTCAATAGGCTAATCCTCCACCTTGCGGTGCCAGCACACCAGGTTCTAGTCCCGGTCGGGGCGCCGGATTCTGTCCCAGTTGCCCCTCTTCCAGGCCAGCTCTCTGCTGTGGCCCGGGAGTGCAGTGGAGGATGGCCCAAGTGCTTGGGTCCTGCACCCCATGGGAGACCAGGATAAGCACCTGGCTCCTGGCTTCGGATCAGCACAGTGCGCTGGCTGCAGCCCACTGGCTGCGGCGGCCATTGGAGGGTGAACCAACGGCAAAGGAAGACCTTTCTCTCTCTCTCTCTCTCTCTCTCACTGTCCACTCTGCCTGTCAAAAAAAAAAAAAATCAGTAAAATGATAATAAACAATGACCATAAACATGATTCAGTGCTTGGCTAGTGTAGTGAAATCAAATTGCTATAAAATTTTTCCAATGCTTGTTCTCAATTTATCAATTTGTAGTTGTTGCTCACTGTTTATGGGAATATTGTATAAAATTGCAGCAAACACTGAATTGATAAAGATTTCATTGTTGCTTGTGGGGGAAATACTAGGTTTTTGCTCCTGTAAGAACATTTTTGTCAATTTACTATATAACCTTGTTTTATATGTGTTTCTTTTTTAAAAGAAAATTAATATGTATTGTATATTCATTAACATTGACCAGTAACAGTATAACTCGTGCCTGAACAAAGTTTATCCTAACACATGTATTTTCTCTGTGTGGTGCAGGATAACCCTGTGCTACACAGCACTTAAACATTATACTTGGGAACCATTTTAAACAGTGAAATTGCCCAGAAGAAGCACAAAAATAGAAAAATATGGCACTAAATAGACTTTGGGAAGACAGCTGTTTATGATATGAGAGCTAAAAGAAGAAGGCAAAGTGCTGCCTTCTTCACCTCTACCTGGGAGCATACACACAGACTCAAATTTTTCACTGCTCTGAGCTTGTCTGTGAATGACTGTGAAAGTGCTATGAATGTCGATTATAAATAAAGTAGATGGTTTACGAATACAGAATCAATGAATACTGAGAATAGATTGCAGCTCCTTGTAAGTTGCAGAGGTTTGTATACCCATCCTATGTGATCTGACTACTGCTTACTTCTCAGGGCTCACATCTTGTCATTTACTAGGTAATACTCCAGATTCCTGGTTTGTTTTGTGTGTGTGTGTGTTTGTGTGTGTTTCTTTCCTTAAATTTGTTTGTTTTAATTTATTTGAAAAGCAGAGATCTCTTCCATCTGCTGGTTCACACCCCACATGCCTACAGTAGCCCATGGTTGTCCAGTCTAAAGCCAGGATAGCATGGACTCTGTCCAGGTAACCTGTGTGGGTTGCAGGGATCCAGGTACTTGAGGCATCATCTGCTGCATCTCAGGGTGTATGGTAGTAGGAAACTGGATTGGAATTGGAGGCAGGATTTGATTCCCGGCACTCAAATATAGGCTGCAGTCTCCTAAGCAGCAGCTTAACCTACCACAGCACAGTGACCTCCCTATACTTCTAGTCTCTTGAACCCAAGGTTCTCTCTCCCCTCCCAGCAGTACATAGGCTGTTACTTTGATAGCATATTCTTTTTTCTTTACTTGTCTTAACCAGTGTTTCTGTAACCTTTAGGGTTCAACTTAACTGTCTCCATCCATTTTTCTTTCAAGATTTAGACTTTCTGTGAATGGAGATAAATAATAAAGAACACTGTAATAAATTCAGTAATGTAGGTATGTTGGTTAAAGATGGCTCTTTCTGATCCAGTTACCCGCATATAGCCTGAGAAGAGCAGCGGAAGGTGACCCAAGTGCTTGAGCCTTTGCCACCTACATGGGAGCCCCCAATAAAACTCCTGGTTTCAGCCTGGCTCAGCCCTGTCTGTTGTGGTCACTTGGGGAATGAACTAGGGGATGGAAGAGATAAGTCTCTGTCTCTTTTTCTCTCTTTGTAACGTTGACTTTCAAATAAATAAATAAATAGATACATCTTTTAAAAATATAGATGGTACATTCTCCTTTAATTCAGAATGTGCTATTTAGTAATGAGAGGTTGCTGCTTTTCTCTGATGAAGTCATGTATTTCTGGAAAGGTGGCTCCTGGGAACAACTTTTCTACTTCAGATAGTTGTGTCTCTGTGGCCTTGGTAGAGTATCATCAAAAGCTTTTAAGTTATGGTGCTAAGAAAGTATAAAGGCAAAGGCTTTAGACACATGAATAGTCAGCGCAACTTACAGACTTATTATTAAAGAGTACTGGCTCATTTTGTCAGGAAACTTGAATTAGGGCCTTATGTTTGAATTTTAACTGGGTTATAAACATCGGAGTGGATATTTGAATGATAGCAAAAACGACTCATGACATTTTTGGTAGATTGTAATACTCTGGTAGTGTTTGAAATTTGGCCATAGTAAAATCACAGTGATTATGAATTGGATATGTGGAAGGTAAAATGCTAAGTCTGTGTTTAATGAATATGGTACCTTGTAAAGGGAAGGACACCCTTACCTAAGTAGTCCTTAAACTACCTAAACTTACTAAATTCCTATTGCTGGAGGTTTAGCTACCATGTATACTTGGTTTTTTAGTTTACAGTCTTCAAAAACACACAAGAAGCAGCTTTCCTAGTTAGTAAATCACCTCAGATGAAAGCATAAAAATAGTTGTTTGATCATTTCAAGTATTATAAAGGGCAGATGATAGTCTGTGCTTCTGAGTTGGTCTGAAATATTCAGATTTATTAAATTGATAGACTGTTGAAGGTTAGACACAAAGCCAACTAAACTCTTAGGGTGGTAGTCTTGGGGGGAAAAGCTTCTGTAGTCAGCAAGCCAAATCCAGGTGAAAAAAGCCTTGGTCATCACTGAGTGCCATGATCTGGTTGACCCCTCCCTCATGGAATGTGCCCGTATGAACTGTAAAGTAGTATGGAAGATGGTAATTTCAGATTTTCTGGACAGTTAAAAAGTCTGAAATTTTCTGATCACATGCATGAAAAATGATCATCTATTTCCAACTCAAGACAGGATAAATATGCAGTTTAGAAGGTCCTAGGAGGTATCCCTTCAGTTTTGATAAACTACAAAGCTAGATTAAAGATATAATAACCTAGCAGATAAATGTGCTTTTCATCAGACTGTAGCTTATATCCTCCTTCATCATTTCAGTTACTTAAAATAGCAAAGGAGCATGCCTAAAAAATGAAGTATATCATAGTTCTATTTGAGTGGTTTAGCAATTTATAAGACAGACTCAGGAAACAGATGCCTTTCAGTCTGTATCTGCTTTGGCTTGCCCGGATAGCACATGTAATCACAACTGACAGTATTGTCCCATGGTAGCACTTTCATTGTATTTTTGGTTATTTTGTGGAAACCTGGGGTGACTTCATTTTCTTCATAGCTTGTGCATTTTTAAAGGTTCTAAAGCATCAATTTTTTAATATTCTAAATTTAGTAATAATTGGCAGGAAAGACCATATGGCTTGAGCAGAACAAATGATTTACCAGTAAATGGGGAACAATAGTCTTAGAGCTTTTAATAACTAGAGGGGTTTGTATACTTAGGTAATATCAGAATGAGGGTGTGAAATGGGCCATTCTGGTTAACTGAGGCTTAGATATAAATTCCATTTTTTTTTAACTTTTATTTAGCAAATATAAATTTCCAAAGTACAGCTTATGGATTACAATGGCTTTTTCCCCCCATAACTTCCCTCCTACCCACAACCCTCCCTACTCCTGCTCCCTTTCCCATTCCATTCTAAATCAAACTTTGATAAACTATGATTTAACATGTTTAATGAGTATCTGCTGTGTTCAGAACATACTATTCTGAATTGAATCTGATTCAAAGTTTTGTGGTATCTAAGAAGTCCAATAGCCCTTCACTTTACCCTGTTATCATTTTGACCTTGAGGATTTTTTTAATGGTTCTGAGCTTCAGAATCATCACCTGTGCACATAGAACTACTAAAAAAAGTTTCACAGAAGTGTTGTGATGATACTTCTAAATACATATTAGCTAGTCACTATTATTATTTTGTAGGATAGAGACATTGACCACTTGTAAAATGAAATGGAAGGTAGCCTGCACATGATTATCTGGCACATGAATTGTATCATTATAATTAGTTTCCACTCATTTTTTTGGAGGGGTCCTTTTTTAAGTTTATGATCTCTTTCTTTCTTTCTCCCCCAAGTTTTCTGTGCCTTTGTTCTCTGATCATTGAAAGTCCTTATTTAGTACCAGCTGTGTGCCAGTTCTGTGCTGAGCACTTTTCATGTATTAACTCATTTAATCATCCTAACAACTGACTGAGGAGATAATACTATTTTGATATATCTCTGTCTCTCTGTGTCTTCTCTCTCTTTCCTCTGCTTTCAGTTAATTAAAAAACAAAAACCTCTAAGGACTTAAGGTAAGTTCCAGAAGAAAAAAAAACAAAACAAAACACTATCAGTTTGGCCTCTTACTGGTAGCACACACCTTAAAGGTGGAGCTTTAAACTACTTGCTCTTAATTTTGGAGTTAATATATCTTCTCCATAAATGAGACTATTATGAAATTCCTATTCTGATTTTGTATACTCAGTTCTTTTTATAAATATTTATTTTCATAAATTCAAAAGGCACAGTAACACAGAGGGAGTGAGAGAAAGAGAAAGAGATTTCCATGTGCTGATTTACTTCCCAAATGCCTTCAGTAGTCATCCAGGGCTAGGCCAGCTTGAAGCTAGGATCCTGGAATTCTCTCTGGGTCTCCCAAGTTGGTGGGTGGGGCCCAAGCACTTGAGCCATTGTTTTTTGCTTCCCAGTATGTTCTGCAGGAAGCTGGATCCAAAACAGAGTAACTGGACTGGAACTGGCACTCTAATGTGAGGTGTGGACATCTCAGACAGTGGCTTGACCTCCTGTGCCACAGTGTACTTTGTACTCAGTTTCTATCGTACAATCCTCAGATTTTTCAATTTCAGCCAGTCAACATCCTTTCATAAGTATCTCACTTTAACATTGTCGTATCTTTGGACTTGCTGATTTCTTTTGCCTATGATGCCAATAATATGGCTACATTAATAATTTTTATTTTCATGAAGAGCATTGACTCAAATCTAAGATATTTTTAGTTTTGGGCTTGATGATCTTACACCTTGATCAGTTGGCCTCCATGTAGAATCTTACTTCTTTGGCCTGTTCCATTCTGTAGGCATTGAAACTCCACTTTGCCTTTTAAGAAAACTTTTCCTAATCTATTCCAGATAACACCAAAAAGTCATCCTTTCTTTGTTTTTCTTTCTCCTTTTTTTGAAAATACTTTTTTGAAAAACAGCAACAGATAGGGAGAGAGAAGTCTTCCATCCACTGGCTTACTCCCCAAATGGCCACAACGGCCCAGTAGGCTGAGGCAAGGAGCTCGGAACTCCATCCTTGTCTTCCATATGGGTGGTAGTGGCCAACCATTTGGTCCTTCAACATGTGCCTTCCCAGGTGCATTAGCAGAGTGCTAGATTGGAAGCAGAGCAGCTGGGAATGCAGTTGTACTGTGATACAGGATGCTGATGACTTAAGCATTGGCTTACCCTGCTGCCCCACAATGCCAGCCCTTCTTCATTGCTTTACTTTTAGAAAATGTAACAGATTTTTATTGCAGTTGGCTACCTGATTTATCTGTCCTACTAAACTCTTTGAGTTCTTTGGAGAACGAAACCCGATTTAGAGGTTTTAAATTTTTGTCCTTTCTTGTCTGCCATTCATGGGTGCTCACTAAATGTAGGGGGATTTTGATTGTTCAATTCTTCTTACAACCTTCTGGTTCTAAAGACCAAGGAAAACTGGACTCACTGTCTGCCTGCAGCTAACCATATCTGGCTGGGAAATGGGTAACAAGTTTAAAAGGAGCCCAGAGGTTTGGAGGGAAAAGCAGGAGGAAATATCTGTCTCAGTAACTTATAGGTTTAATCCTGCTTTGTCTACTCTGGTAGCTTCTAGCCAAATGTGGCTGAATTTAAGGTAATTAAAATAAAAATTCATTTCATCACTTGTACTAACCACATATGAAACACTCAGTAGGCTCTTGTGGCCTGTTGCTAGTGGGCAGCTCTTTCTTACATAGGGTATTGCTATAATTGGAACTTTTAGTCTTTAGTTCCAATAATCATCCTTTGTAGTCTTTTCTTAATTTCAAGATTTTTAAAGTAGAATGCAAATTTAACATTCAACCTGATACACAGGATTTCAAAGGAATTTTTCACATGTCTAATAATTTTCTTCTGTGCCCTTAGACCCCTGGATCTAGCTACTTCTGCTGTTGAAGATCAGTTAGTAGGGATAGATGTATGGCACAGCAAAGATACTTCTTAGGATGCTGACATTCAATACCACAGTGCACTGATTTGAGTCCTAAATCTAGTTCCCATCTGGCTGCCTGCTACTGTGGACTCTGGGAGGAAGCAGTTGATGGCTCAAGCAGTTGGTTGGGTCTGTGCCACCCATGTGGGAGACTTGGATTGAGTTATGAGCTCTCGGCTTTGGCCTGGCCTAGGCCCAGCTATTGTGGACATTTGGGGTATGAACCAGTAGATTGAAGATCTTTCTCTCTTTCAAATTAAGAATAAAAGAATTAGTTAATAGAAAATTTGAGAAATTTGATCTTAGTAAAATACAGTAAAATCTTAATGAAAGAGTTCTGCTTTCTCATTCTGTAGTGATAATCTTGGGCATCCTAGAGGCAAATCTTATTTTTCAGTATGCTAGGAGGCTTCATTATGTCATTTTAAATTTACTTATATACAGTGTCATTTCCATGGGTAGTGAATAGCTGATCCAAAATCTCTTAGCTAAAGCATCTTTAA
The DNA here is from genome assembly GCF_033115175.1 of Lepus europaeus. Taxonomy (NCBI): domain Eukaryota; kingdom Metazoa; phylum Chordata; class Mammalia; order Lagomorpha; family Leporidae; genus Lepus; species Lepus europaeus. The sequence continues at coordinate 32,211,607 of NC_084840.1, forward strand.
AAAATAATGAAATGAAAACCATGACTTACACAAAGTATTCTGGATTTTTTTTTTTTTTTTGGTGGACTGAGTGCAGGATATAGAAAATGGTATTATAAAAACTTACTGATTTATTGTGTGTCCATGATATGCATGTGGTGGTAGTTAAGCTGGATACAAAATAACATCACAGAAAAGTAACCAGAGTTTCAAAGTGGAGAATTGGAGTGGCCTATACAATCATAAAGCTTTTTGGCTGCTTTTACAATGCAGCTGAAAAATTTGAAATTTATTACAGTTTGTGAGTATATCAGGACAAAACACTAGATGTCAGTGTTGTAGTTTTGACATTCTATCAGGAACTAGTGGAGATTTTTCTGCTTTTAATCACTCACATTGACACAAACTTCTAAATTATATCTTAATTCTTTACATTTAGATAAATATTTATTAAAAGAAACACTTTTCCTGAGAATTGTTTTGTTATTACTGTCTGCGTAGTACTACTAACTCTCAGGAACAAAAATGTTTTCAACATAATTTACAGGAAACACTGGTCCTGGGAGGTGCTTCTCTGGGAAAACTGTGGCCCTGGAATTTGGTATAGAGTAGATACACCCACTGTCATAGAATTGATAAAAGTGCTTTCAGCTTTTTTTTTTTTTTTTGACAAAATTTAGATGTGCCTCCCTCTCTCTCTCTCTCTCTGTTTCTCTCTGTGTATGTGTGTATACTTACATTTATATATTTGTATATATAGTGGACAATCCTATAATTTTTATGTATGCCTTATATTTGTTTATCAAAGCCTGTAATTACATGTTTTCACATATCTTAAAGTAACCTAATATATAGAAGAGAGCTTGAAATTAAATATGTGACAGGGACCAGTGTTGGGGCATATTGGGTTAAGCCACTGCCCGGCACACTGTCAATCCTATATGGGTGCCAGTTTTGAGTCCCTGCTGCACCTCTTCTGATCTGGTTCCCTACTAATGTGCCTGGGGAAACAGTGGAAGATGGCCCAAATGTTTGGCCCTTGCCCCTACATTGAAGGCCCAGATGAGGCTACTGGGTCCTGGTTTCAGCCTGGCCTAGCCCCTGCCTTTGTGGCCATTTGAGGAGTGAACCAGTGAATAGAAGACCTTTCTCTTTGTCTCTTCCTTTCTCTATCTGTAACTCTGCCTCTCAAAAAAATTTGCAATTCAGGTAGTTCTAGAGTCAACCAAAGAAAGCATGTTTGTTACCCAAAGATATTAATTCTGAGTGACAGCTGTTTATGTCTGAGTTTTCCTCTTCATTGATTTCTCAGCCTTTGTTAGCTCTTCTTCAGCTTATTGAAAAACATTCCAAGTTACTAAGCTAGTGGATGATTTTCTCCTTTGAAGGATTTCCTAATAAATTCCATAGGTTTCTGAAGGACAAAATAAGCTCTCCAGAGGGCCCTGAGTCATGTAGATGCCCATACACTATACTGGCTGTCGATGCTGTGTTTGTTAGGGTACACTTAACTTCCGAAATTGAGAAAGACTTTTGATTAAGAGACCCATAACTTCTCAGTAAAAGGATTCGCAAGCAAAGCTGCTGACTGCACTGTTGTTTTTGGAAATCCTCTAACCCTAGCCATTTGAATCTTAAGTGATGAATTAATTTACTGGTAACTTATATGCTTTTTTCCCCCCCAGTGGTTCTGTATGATAAAATTCAATAGTGCACTTACAAATATATGTCTTCAACTCAGAACTTAGTATTTTCATTCAGTCACCGGGCAGTGCATTTAAATTTTGTTGTCTTGGGCACATCTCTAGATTTTTTTCTCCAAAAAATGTTACGATGCCTAATTTTATAGTGTTACAGCAAATTTTTAAAAATGGGGCTGGTTTAATTTTTCTTAGTATTTTTTCTGAACACAAGTTCAGAGCTTTAAATATCTGGACCAAATTCCATAGAAAAAGTGCTTATGTGATTTTAATAAAATTTTATGTTATTATTTTTTGACAATGTCTGTTAGTTTCTTCAGGCTACTTTAATGATACAAGTAAGGTCCATATACTTGAGTAGTACTCTGCTGTAATCCCATGACGACATCAGTTGGTGCAGTCACCACTGTCATGTCAGACAAATGACAGATGTCATTAGATTTGTTCCTGATGCCTGGGTCCTGGGTCTTATAGCCACATTGCTTCCCCTGCTGAGCTGGGTTCTTTGGGGGCTGATGACAATGGAGTAGATGATCCTACTCTTCTCCATTGGTTCTGTAGCAATTGAACTCAGAAAGTGCCCTCTTAAAAAATGGGGATAGGTGGAGCTTCATGAAGAGTCCTAGGGATATGGCTCTGGCATAGACAATCTCTGTCCAGGATGTTACAATTTGATTTTTTTGCTTTTAGGATCTATAGGAAGCTGTGGATCAGAAAAGGGTCATTTTTCTGATGATGAAGCAATAGATGCTGACAATGAAGATGATGCTGAACCCTGTGACAAAGAAAATGAAAATGCTGGAGAATCATGTGCTGGAACTAATATGGGTTGGGCAGATGCCATGGCTAAAATCCTCAACAAGAAAACGCCTAAAAGTAAACCTACCATTCTAGTCAAAAATAAAGAACTAGAAAAGGAAAAAGAAAAGTTAAAGCAAGAAAGACTTGAGAGAAGAAAACAGGTGTGTTCTACCAGTTGTCTTGTAGATTAGATTGTTTGCTTTAGTTCTTACCTATACTAAATTGTTCCTTGCAGTCTTTGTCCAATTAACATTCCAGTTTTTTTTTTAATTAAAGATTTTATTTTATTTGATAGGTAGAGTTACAGACAGTGAGAGGGAGGGGGAGAGATGTGGGGGGGTTGGTTTTCCTTCTGTTGGTTCACTCCCCAAATGACCACTACGGCCGGAGCTGCACCAATCCGAAGCCAGGAGCCAGGCGCTTCTTCCTGGTCTCCCATGCGAGTGCAGACTTTGTATGAAAGGCTACATAAAGGTGGAACTTTTCAAATGTTGCTCATAGAAACATAACATTTTCTATTACTTCAATATTCTCTTTTTATACTTCATGAAAATTTTTGTCTGTAAATCTTACAGCTTGCTGTCCAGCTGAAAATTTGAATCTGTATTATCTGTCAAAAGCTAGAAGAGGTTTTAAAAATACCTGAGTCTTTAGTTACCTTTAGTCCCAAAGTTCCAGTAAGGGTAAGAACCATGTTTTGAAACCAAGAAGAATGAGTTTTTAATTTTGTTCTAGGTCAAAGCTGTGTTAAAGTTGACACTGTCCACATAATGCATATGAACACATATGTTGGTACCAGAAACATGACACAGCATGTACCAGTGCTCCTTGTATACGTTTTTGAGTAGAATATTCATTAATGCTAAGTATTACAGGTTTCCAGTATATTTGCCACTTATTACAAAAAGAAAAAATACTTTTCAAAATGAAAGGTGGTTTGGTATTTAACATACATATTACCCCTTGAGTATTATAGATAATTGACTATTCCAAACTTATAAATCAGATTTGTTTTTTATTTCTGGCATAGTGTGAGTGAATTTTTTGACTGCAAAATTTAATTATCTGGAGAATAATTTATTTTTTTTTATAAAGGAATCAGGCTGTATTGTAGTGTAAGTTTACTGTGATTTCATTTATGCAAAATGAAAGTGAAGGAAATGAAGAGAGAAAAGGTATCTTTCCACTGATCTTTTTTTTTTTTTTTTAAGATTTATTTATTTATTTGGTAGGATCACAGAGAGAGAGAGGAGAGACAGAGAAAGATCTTCCGTCTGCTAGTTTACTTCCTAGATGGCTGCAACATCCAGGGCTATGCCAGGCAGAACCTGGAAGCCAGGAGCTTCTCTGTCCCACATGGGTGCAGGAGCCCAAGGACTTGGGCCATCCTCCGCTGCCTTCCCAGGCACATCAGCAGAGAGCTGGTTCGGAAGTAGAGCAGCTGGGACTCAAACCAGCACCCATATGGGATTTTGGCACTGCAGGCTGTGGCTGAACCCACTGTGCTGTAACACTGGCTCCTCCACTGGTCTTTATTACCGGTTTTGATGCTATGAAAGCTTAGTAGCTTCTTGGTAATTAGTTCATCATATTAGTACATAATTAAAGAAAATTTTTTTAAAGATGTATTCAAAAGGCAGACTCTCTCTCTCTCTGTTTGTCACACACACACACACACACACACGGAGAGAGAGAGAGAGAAAGAGAGAGAGAGAGACATCTTCCATCCACTGGTTCACTCCCTAAATGGCTCCAATGGCCAAGGGTGCGCCAGGCCAAAGCCAGGATCCAGGAGCCTCATCGGGGATTCCCATGGGGGTGCTGGAGCCAAGGACTTAGGCTGTCTTCTTCTGCCTTCTCAGGTGAATTAACAGGGAACTGGATAGGAAGTGGTGTCCATAAGGGATGCCTGCACTGCAGGCAGTGGCTTAACCTGTTATTCCTCAACACTGGCCCCATATTAGTATATTTGATATCTGGTTAAATGTTATTCTCAAAAGGAGACCTGAATAGTCAGGTGGTTGGGGACTAGGATACTATTTGCAGATAATTTTGAATTAGAGAATGTTGTCTGTGGGATCTTATTTCAGAGTTTCTCTTCTATTTCTGCATGAAACGAGGTAATCAATTAGTAATAACTTGTGGCTGATAGGACATATATGGCAAAGATATTGGTCATGTGTGCTTCAAGAGGAGAAATGGATGTAAATGATTTTGTGTAAAGAAAAATAGTTGTATAAACATCTAGAAATGATGGTGTTCTTTTAAAAGCTGATACATGTTCTACATTCTTAATGCTGAGGAAGTTAGATTCTGAAAATAAGGAGAAAAAGTATTTATGTCTGTAGTTACCAAAGAAACTGGTGTGGCGTCTTCCTCTGCTTCTCTCATGATTGGTGATGGCAGATCAAGCAGTGGCTCTCTCATACCCTACCTAGTCCTGGCTGGCTGAATGTGCTGGCTGCTGTCCAGGCCCCTGCTGTCAGAGAACCTGAAAGAAACTCACTTTGTGCTTCTCACATGACATGCTGAGTGCTAACCACAGACTCTCTGAGCTGAAGCCCTAAGATTGTGGGTTTTTTTAAAAGTCTGTATGACAAACTAAACCAGAATGATTTATTACCTTTGTCCTTTCACAGAATATCATATCAAAGTTTGCTGCACTTTCAAAAATGTCTAATGTTCTCTCATATAACAATATTTATAACACAGCTTGATAAGAGGCGGGAGTGGGAAATGATGTGCAGAGTAAAGCCAGATGTTGTCAAAGACAAAGAAACAGAGAGAAATCTTCAGAGAATTGCAACGAGGTAAGACTGGTTTTGCCCTTTAAAAAATAAATCTAGTAAAGCTTTGATAGTGATCTATATTTTATCAGATTTGATTCTTAAGCTCTGCCTTCTCAGAGCCAAGTGATATATTTCTAAGCCAGCTATTCAACACTGAATTCAACCAAGGATTTTGCAGGTCTCAAGAGGCAAGAATATAATGTGCTAAGTGTATATTTGGTATAAACCTATTTCGGTTTATCTTGTTTTTACAGCAATGAGAACTGTGTAATCAGACCTCTTGCTACATTTCCCTTATAATAGTTATCAGAATTTATGGCACTAGGTGATTATTTTATCTTGTATTACATTGATGATATAGTATATTACACGTTATGGCAGCTTCAGGCTCTCCTTTTCACTCTTGTCCTTTTAAAAATTTTTTTTAAATCATTGGCACCAAACATTTATTCGATGTCTTCTGTATCCAGAGATAAATAGGATATGGTAGCTGCTAGGTAGTCCTTTGCCAAATCATCTGTAGGTAGTAATCTTTTTTGAAGACAGAGGCATATTCTATGTGTTAGGAATATACAACAGGAGATTGGGAGAGTTGGGGAAGGCTTCACATTTGAGTTGCTATTTAAAAATACAGCAGTTATATCTAATAAAATTACTTTTAAATTCTTAGCTACCTAAGTTATTTTGATCATTTTTTAATCCATCAGAATGTTACGTAATGAGATAGTGTGGTGTGGTGATTAAGGGCATGGGTGACAGGGCCAGTCTCTTAGGTTGAGATCTCAACAGTTACTAGCTGTGATTCCTTGGACAGGCTACATACTTTCTCTCTGTCTCAGTTTATTTGTAAAGAGAGGATAATGGTATACCCAGCTCATAGGTGTTCTCTGAGAATTAAATGAATTAATACATATGGTGAACTTGGAAAAATGCAAGGTCAGGGCATGACAGTGAGTCCCTCCTTAAATTTATATCCCAGCACCTCACTTGTTTCACCCTGGTCCTGGTGTGAAATGTGTAGAATTTTATTGTTCTTAAAAAACTAATAAGCTAGCCTGCTAAAGTATTTTGAATGCTGTAGATATAAGAGACTTTGGGTCAGAGACAAAGGACTTATTACTCATGACAAAAGCAGTAGCCAGAGCTCACATTCCCATTGGTTCCCATTGTCCCACAGAGGCAGTGCAGGTGCCCTAGATGGATGCCTGCACATACAGTGGGTAATGCTACAGGAAAGGAACACTGCATTGAGGAATCTATCACTATTTTTAAAAATATTTTTATTTATTTATTTGATAGAGTGATAGAAACAGGGAGAAAGAGAGATTGAGATTGATTTTCCCTCCATTGGTTCCCTTCCCAGATGCCTACAAGAGCTGAAGTTAGACCAGGCCAAAGTCAGGAGTCAGGAACTCCCATGGATTAAGGGTCTCCCACGTGGATGACAGGAACCCAAGGACTTGGGCCATTGTCTGCTACTTCCCAAGCAGATTAGCAGGGATCTGGATGGGAAGCATGGAGTAGCTGAGATTCAAGCCAGCACTCTGTTCTAGGATGTGGGCATCCCAAGCAGAGGCTTAACCAGCTGCACCACAATGCCCACCTCAGATCTATGACTTTTATAGTGATTAATAAAAAAACTGTTCCTTGTCTGGAAGGAGGTATTACTTTGTCCCTCAATGTTATGCACTGCAAACAGCTCTGAGAGATGGCCAGGGTAAAGAGCAGTTTGGGCTTTCATTCATGAGAACCCAGCAAGAACAAGTAGGAATGCTGACAGTTGCTACAAGATAATCCGTAGATTAAAGAATTTTAGGGCTAGAAAGAATCTTAATGGCCTTATTGAGTGCTGTCCAGTAGAAATATAAAGTGAACCACATATATAGTTTAAAATTTTCTCAAGATGGGTGTTGTGGTGCCATGTGTTAAGCCAGCACTTGCAATTCCCATGTCCTATATCTGAGCGCTGGTTTGAGTCCTGGCTATTCTGCTTCCAGTCCAGCTCCCTGCTAATGTTCCAGGGAAGCAGCAAATGATGGATCAAGTACTTGAGTTCCTGGCATGCATGTGAAAGACCCAAATGGAGTTGCTGGCTCCTGACTTCAGCCTGGCCCAGTCCTGCCTGTTGTGGGCATTTGCATTGTGAACCAGTGGATAGAAAAATCTCTCTGTTAATGTGTCTTTCATATAAGTAAATCCTTAAAAAGTTTTCTCTCGTAGCCTCATTGAAACAAGTAAAATAGGTGAAATTAATTTCGATAATATGTTTTTATTTAACTCATTACATTTAAAACTGCTGTTTTAGCATGTACTTGGAATAAAAGTTATTAGTGAGAATTAAAGATTCTCTTTTTTGTATTAAGTCTGTGAAATCCAGGGTGTATTTACATTGGTAGCCCATGGCAATTCATGCATTGCAAGTGCTTGCTGGCCACATGTGGCTTATAGCTCTTGTACTGGGCACTGCAGGTCTTGATTTTCAGAATTCATCTTTGGCTGAACTAACATATATAGAACAAAGCTTTAAAAATAAATGTCTTTAAAAAGTAGCATTTTAAAGTTAGTTTTATAGCAGAAAGAGTTGTAGGTATTTTTCTGATTTACAGATGAAATTGAAACCTATCCAGCAGATGGGAGTTTAATGCTGAGACAACTAACTGTAAAGACTGTGCTTTTTCTATTACATTGCAATGCTTTCAGCCATTGTATAATTAATTATATTTTGAGGATCGGATATTTGTGTTCAAAATAATTCTCAGTTCTAAATGCACAAAAATTAATTTAGACCAAAGCTGTGAAAAATACATATAACAATGCACATATGTTTATTTTATTTTCAAAAAGTTATTTTCATTCATTGAAATGTGTGTTCATTTTTCTGACATATTTAACCATTCAGCGCTTTTGTTTGGGTGCCTGTTAAGTGTTTGCTCTTTTTTAATTAGTGAACATATACTGTTCCTACACTCATAGAGTTTATATTTCAGCATAATTGTTTAACAACATTTTTCTGGTCACTTTATGTTCCTTAGGGGTGTGGTGCAGTTATTTAACGCTGTCCAAAAACATCAAAAGAACGTTGATGAAAAGGTTAAAGAAGCTGGAGGCTCTATTAGAAAGCGTGCTAAATTGATATCAACTGTTTCTAAGAAAGATTTCATCAGTGTTCTGAGAGGAATGGATGGAACTGCAAATGAGAAAAGTTCAACTGAGAAGAACTCAAAAGCCAAACAGGTAACACTTTTATGTAGGGTTCAGTGCATTAACCTTTTTAGCTCTAAAACTAAAGTTTTGAGATGGAAAACCACACTATAGAATTACATCGTTTTAGATTTTATGAAAATCCCTGCTTGTATGCAGCATAATTTAATTTAATTTTGGGATTCTTTAGTTTCATAGTGGTTTTACTAAGTATGGAAGTTGCCAACTATTAAGACCCTGCTGTTGAAGGAACAGGCCATCAAGGAGAGAGGCGCTTTTCTCTGAAGGGAGGAAGGAACCTCCACTGTGACACGGCCTTGACTAAACAAGTTCAGAGTCGGTGAACTCAAGGGACTTCCATAGCCTAGACAGCTCATAGCAAGAGTCTCGGGCGATTGCTGACGTCATAAATAAGAGTGCCAATTGTTAAATCAACAACGGGAGTCACTGGGTACATGCTCCCCATGTAAGATCTTTGTCCTTAATGTGTTTTACTATGAAACTTAAAAACAGTACTAGTGGAACAATACCCTATACCTTGTGTGGTTGTGTGAATGCAGCCTGTTGAAATCCTTGCTTAGTATATACTAAGTTGATCTTTAGTATATGAAGGTAATTGAAAATGAAACTCGATAAAGGGCGGGATGGGAGAGGGGGAGGGGAGGGCCACGGGAGGGAGGGAGTTTGCGGGGGAAGCCACAACAATACAAAAGTTGCACTTTGTAAATTCACATTTCTGAAATAAAAAATAAAAAATAAAATAAAATACCATCAATACCAAAAAATAAATAAATAAATAAATAAATAAATAAATAAAAAAGACCCTGCTGTTAGAACTCAAAAACCAAATAGAATCAGGTAAATCCTTCAGAGGGAGGTCTTATATCTCTCCTATCTGAAATTCTACCATTTGTACATTTTGTAGATTAGAAGCCAAAATCAGGGCTATAGCTTCAACTTGAGACTTTCATCACAGAAGTAATTATGATGGTATATGACTCCTAAAATGTGAAACATTAGAGCTTTAGGAAATAATGGTAGCAGATCATCCTTACTGATAGTTGGCTGATTGACAGATTAAGAACCTAAATTCTTTTCATGATTTTATAGCCTTCCATTCCAGCCTTTTTGACCTGTGGACCTGAAGTGTTTTTTTGTTTGTTTGTTTTTGTTTTGTTTTTAATTTAATGTACCAAAGAAAGTTCTGAAATGTCTTTTAATGTCATAGTGTTTTTGAGTTTTGAGTTTTTTCTTTTCTTTTTTTTTTTTTTTGTAAATTAAAGTACGTAGTTATTTTATGGCTTGATTTCCATTACCAACAAAAAGTACTTTATACAGTCAGGAGACAAGAGTGTCTTGAAATTTTTGTTTTGTTTTGAGAAAACAGTTGAAGCTATGGCAAGGATAGCATTTAGGAATTTCTTGCTAGTCTAGGGCTGAAACATTTTTTCAAGTTCCTTTACCTAATCTAAAATTTTTTTTGCTTGACACATAATAATTATACATATTTATGAGGTATTATGTGATACTTAAATGCATGTGTACTTTGGGTAATGATCAAATTGAGGTACTTAGTATATCCATTACCCTAAACTTTTGTCATTTTTTATGGCGGGTACAGTAAAAATCATCTCTTGAAGCTATTTTAAGGTATACAATGCATTGTTGTTAACTATAGTCATCCTAGTATGCCATGGAAGAGCAGTTGTGTATATATACCACATTTTCTTTACCCATATGCCTGTTGATGAACATTTAGGTTGATTTCATGTCTTGGTTACTGTGAACAGTGCCGCAATAAATATGGGCATGCAGATATCTGTTCAATATACTGATTTCATTTCCTTTGATTATATGCCAAGTACCCGGATTGTGGTCATCTTGTAGTTCTATTTTTAGTTTTCCAAGAAACCTTCATACTGTTAGAATTGGATTATCAAAAAACACAAAAACATTCCTACAAGCAGCATATATAAGAGTTTCTCTTTCTCCTTATGCCTGTCAGCATTTGCTGTTTTTTGTGTTTTTGTGATACTACTTAGTGCAGCAATTACGGAAGTATAGGGAGAGTTCATTTTGCCTCATTCTTTTTTTTTTTTTTTTTTTTTTAAGATTTATATATTTATTTGAAAGGCAGAGTTACAGAGTGACAGAGGCAGAGTGGGGGAGAGAGAGACAGAGAGAGTGAGAGCATGATATTCCATTCGCTGGTTCGCTCCCCCAGATGACTGCAACCCAGGAGCCAGGAGCTTCTTCTGGGTCTCCAGCGTGGGTGCAGGGACTCAAGTTCTTGAGCCATCTTTCCGAGGTGTGTTAGCAGGGAGCTAGATTGGAAGTGGAGAAGCCGGGACTCAAACTGGCACCCATATGGGATGCTGGTACTGTAGGTGGCAGCTTAACCAGCTATGTCACAGTGCCAGCCCCCATTTTGCCTAATTCTAATGAAAGTTTTCTAATCTGCTTAAGCTTACCTTTCTCTTGAGTATCTAAGGACTCAAATTACATATTTATTTAATAATGGCTCTCACTACTGCTGCTGTTTTAAAGTGTCTATCAGAAGTGATTATAGGCCGGCGCCGTGCCGTGGCTCAACAGGCTAATCCTCCGCCTTGCGGCGCGGGCACACCGAGTTCTAGTCCCGGTCGGGGCACCGGATTCTGTCCCGGTTGCCCCTCTTCCAGGCCAGCTCTCTGCTATGGCCCAGGAAGGCAGTGGAGGATGGCCCAAGTCCTTGGGCCCTGCACCCCATGGGAGACCAGGAGAAGCACCTGGCTCCTGCCTTCGGATCAGCGCAGTGCGCTGGCCGCAGCGCACCGGCCGCGGCGGCCATTGGAGGGTGAACCAACGGCAAAGGAAGACCTTTCTGTCTGTCTCTCTCTCTCTCTCACTTGCCACTCTGCTTGTAAAAAAAAAAAAAAAAAGTGATTATAAATACATGAATACTGTTTTTAGAGAATTATACTTTCTGTTGTAGGAATTTGGGAAAGATTTGGCACCATTAGATGAGGAAGAACTAATGCAATCATGGACACTAAGGATTTTTGTTTTGTTTTGTTTTTAAAATGACATATTGGAAACATTTTTGCTTTGTGATTATTTCTGTCATGAGTAATGAGAATTCGTGAAGGGTCTTTCCAGTGGCATTATTGCATTTTCTTTTTTTACCATTTGTACCATTTGCTCTTGTCTTGGACTTTCTTTTTTTATACCTCAGTAATCATGGGTACAATAATAAACTAGGACCAGTGAAAAATTGTTTGATACTCAAAACAGAGTAGCTTTGTTTCAAAAGCAATTTGTGTCTAGAACCACCTACCCTGTGCAGCCAATACCCTGGGGTATTTCTTTCTTTTAAAAATGTTTACATTTTGGCCGGTGCCACGGCTCACTTGGCTAATCCTCCGCCTGCGGTGCCGGCACCCCAGGTTCTAGTCCTGGTTGGGGTGCCGGATTCTGTCCCGGTTGCTCCTCTTCCAGTCCAGCTCTCTGCTGTGGCCTGGGAAGGCAGTGGAGGGTGGCCCAGGTGCTTGGGAGATAAGGAGAAGCACCTGGGTCCTGGCATCGGATCGGCTCAGCATACCAGCCACAGCATGCTGGCCGAAGCAGCCATTTCGGGGGTGAATAAACGGAAGGAAGACTGTTCTCTCTCTGTCTTTCACTGTCTAACTCTGCCTGTCCAAAAAAAAAAAAAAAGTTTACATTTTGATTTTGTACTTAAGGAAAAATAAAGTCCTTTTTTTAAAAAAAATTGTGTTTTAGTTTACATCTGAACAACAAAAAGTACTAGGTGATTGAATCAGTTAATGATCTAAGAATTATTAAGTGTCCCTTGTATCTTTTTAGATAAATGATTTCAACTAAAATAAGTAGATAAAATTTACTTGACATTTAGAAAAATCTAGATTGGTATGTCTAAATGACATTTAACATGAGTTATACTACATAAAATAAAATTCAAATTAGGTGGCTAACTGTTTATGGGGCGAATTTCAAAGAAACTAATAATATTGATTACAAGCATAGATAAGTACATTTATGTATGTTGTGTGAAATAGATGTATTTTTCAGGCAGTATTAAGTAAGTAGAGAATAACATTTATCTTTTTTTCCTCCTGTTTTCCCCTACCCTTGTACTGTGAGTAGAAGAGGCTGTTGCCCTCAGCATAGTATTACAGAAGAACTCAGGAAAGTTGCTTTTTTCATTTCTGTGGACTGATTATATTCAGAGCACAGGGTTTTTTCCAGTGCTTCTAATACTACAAAGTCTCTAAAAACAGAGTTCATGCAGATGTAAACTGGATTCAAAGTAAAGCTGAATAGTGTTGTAGTATTATTACAGTTTACGGAAGTTGAATCCATTGTAGATAATACTTTAGAGTGCTTTTTTTGTACTTTTTACTTGTAATGAATACTGACTTGGAAATTTAAAATAAACACTTTTTAAAGAGGAATTTCATATTTGTTCAAGGTGTAAGAGACTTTAAAACATGACAAATGTTTTACAGTGATGGTCTGAGCAAGTCATTTTTCTCAATCTTTCTGCATTAGAATATATTAAGTTTTATTTTCCTGATATTTACTCCTATTTCTTAAATAATGTTTATATTATGTTTTTATCAATACTAGATATTTTTGAGCCGGTGCCATGGCTCCCTTGGTTAATCCTCCGCCTTGCGGCACCGGCATCCCATATGGGCGCCAGGTTCTAGTCCTGGTTGCTCCTCTTCCAGTCCAGCTCTCTGCTGTGGCCCAGGAAGGCAGTGGAGGATGGCCCAAATGCTTGGGCCCGTGCACCCGCATGGGAGACCAGGAGGAAGCACCTGGCTCTTGGCTTCTGATCGGCGCAGCGCCGGCCATAGTGGCCATTTAGGTAGTGAACCAATGGAAGGAAGACCTTTCTCTCTGTCTCTCTTTCACTGTCTATAACTCTACCAAATAAATAAATACAAAATAAAAAATAAAAATAAAACAAGGAAGGCAGACTGGAGAAAGCTGAATGTTTTTTTTAAAAAATACTAGATATTATATTTTTATGTATTTATTTGAATGACAGAATTATAGACAGAGAATGATAAGAGCTTACACCTGCTGATTCATTCCTCAAATGTCCACAATAGCCAGGTTTGGGCCAGGCTAACGCCAGAACCAGGACCTCCATCCTGATCTCCCACGTCCATGTGGGTGTAGTGGCTCAAGCACTTAGGCTGTCTTCTGCCGCCTTCCCATTAGCAGGGAGCTGGATTGGAAGACAAGCAGCCAGAGCTGGAACCAGCTCTCCAGTATGGGATACCGGGATCGCAATTGGGGGATTAATGTTTACTTTCTTTGATTTACTTTCTTACAGTTTTTCTTTTTCTGGAGTTAACACTAAGCCTCTTCTCATTTGCTTGGTTATTTATACAAGGTCTTTCCGTACTCTTCAAAAAAAACGTTAAACCTTTCTTTGGAATGTTTACCTTGTCCTGCAGTGATCTAGACTGGTTATTCTTTATTTGCTGTGCACTGTCTTTCTGCAGTATTTCTTTATTCCCGTCCTGGGAATTTCGTTTGCTACTCCGTTGTGTAGTGGTATTTGTTTCTTGGACAAAATGTCCTCTTTATTCTTAGCTTTATCCCACATTTTGGTAGTGATATCAGAAAGAGTATAAGTATTTTTTTTATTATATAGTTGTCTGATATATCACTTCCCAAATGGTATATCAATGTCCTAATTCCCGAAAGCTAATGAGTGTATGTTACTTGGTAAAAGCAGTTCTTCAGATGTAATTCTGTCAAAGATCTTGATACCCAGAAGTCATCCCGAATTATGTGGAAAAGCTGTAAATTCAATGCCAATTACTTTAGATATGCAGGAGAGAATTCACAGAAGTGGAATAGGCAGTGTAACCAGAAAGGCAGGGGTTGAAGTGATGTGGCTAGCAGTCAAAGAATACTGACCACCATCAGAGCTCCCAGAGAGAGTGAGGCCTTGTCAAATAGATTGTATACTTCTCTGAGAGAATCAGTTGCTATTGTTTTGTTATCCATAGCAAACTAGTATAACATAGGTGTCTGCGCTGGAAAATAATTTGCTCAGAAATTTGAAACTGATTCTTCTACTTTCTTCTTTCTGCCTTCCCCTCCCACCCCATTTCTCTATTATTGGTTCACTACTATTTTGCTTCTTGATTCTTTACTCTTTGAAAGCTTTTAGAATCTTCTCTTTATCCTTGTTACTCTGAAATTTTTCAGTGAACTGCCCTAGGATGGCTGGATATTAATAGGCTAGGTCATCAGTTAGTAATAAATTCATGTTACTCACTTTCAGGCAGGTTGTTTTGTTTGTTGGTTTAATGTCTGATTATTTTTGTCACTTTCTGTTTTCTCTTTCTAGAATTCCTATTAATTGGTTATTTGGTCTTCTGGATTGATTTTATGATTTTTGTAACCTTTTCCCCTCCAATTTATTTTCTCCCTCTGACTTATCTGGAGGTTAAAAAGAAATCAGCCCTTATATTAAATTGGAAAAAGAGGGGCTGGGGCTGTGGCATGGATTAAGCCGCCGCCTGCAGTACTGACATCCCGTATGGGAGCTGGTTTGAGTCCTGGCTGCTCCACTTTTGATTCAGCTACCTGCTATGGCCTAGGAAAGCAGTGGAAGATGGCCCAAGTCCTTGGGCCCCTGTACCCATGTGGGAGACTCGGAAGAAGATCCTGGCACCTGGCTTTGGATCGGTGCAGCTCCGGCTGTTGTGGCCAACTGGGAAGTGAACTAGCAGATCAGAGACCTCTCTTTCTCTCTCTCTCTCTCTAACTCTGACTTTCAAATAAATAAATAATTCTTAAAAAAAAAAAAAAAGAAAGAAAGAAAGAAAATGGTAACCAAAGCCCTAAAACATACTTCTATCTATGAAAGTATCTACAATGAAAAAAGATTGGATGGCCTTATCAACAGATTAGACTCTGTAGAAAAAAAAAGATAAAAAAACTCAGCCCTTATAATGAATTGGAAAAAGAAATCTGATTTTATATTTTTAAATTTTGAAGAACTTTTTGTTTTCTTTAAACAAACGACTGAAATGGGCCAGACTGAAGCCAGGAGTGAGGAACTTCATCCAGGTCTCTCATGTGGGTATAGGGCCCAAGGACTTGGGCTGTCTTCCTCTGCTTTCTCAGGCTCATTAGCAGGGAGCTGGAATGGAAGTGGAGAACGCAGGACTTGAACTGCCATCCATATGGGATGCCGGCACTGCAGGCAGTGGCTTAACTCGCTGTGCCATAGTGCTGGCCCTTCCTTAGCTTTCAGTTTCTCTTTACTCTTTCCTCAGGAAGCTGGCTAAACTTCAGTCAGATTTCTTGGAATTTAATTCTCCTTTCCTCAAGATGGGACAGAAGCAAATAGGCACTTTCAGTCTGTGGGAAAAGCATTGCTTATATATTACTTGTACTCTTGGATTACAGACTTTTGGAAGGTTTTCATTTATTTGAAATTGCCAGTATATCAATTTAAAATTTTATTTTGTTTTAAGGAAACTGCAGTGATAATTCTGTAGTAAGGGGAAATGATAGCTTATTTCTGTTAGAAAGCACTTCTTTAGTCATTACAGGACAGCAAATTTCAATAAAAAGTCCTTAGGGAAAAAAGTTATTGAAAGATGCTAGGTATTTGCTTTTTGCAGTTCTGTGATGTGAACACTTCTGTTTCTCTTACATTGCTCATAAATGACAATCTTGTATTTCATAGCTAGTGATTTAGTGGTGGGAATGCTTTTGAAATTTGTAGTTGGCTTTGATTCCTTATGACTTAGATTTATATTCTAAATTGCTATTTTTTTTTTTAAGATTTTATTTATTTGAGAGAGTTATAGACAGAGGGAGAGACAGAGAGAAAAGTCTTCCTTCCGTTGGTTCACTCCCCAAATGGCTGCAATGGCTGGAGCTGCGCCGATCCGAAGCCAGGAACCAGGTGCTTCTTCCTGGTCTCCCAATGCGAGTGCAGGGCCCCAGCATTTGGGCCATCCTCCACTGCACTCCCAGGCCACAGCAGAGAGCTGGACTGGAAGAGGAGCAGCCGGGACTAGAACCAGCGCCCATATGGAATACCGGCGCCACAGGCGGAAGATTAACCTACTGCGCCCTGGCGCCGGCCCCTAAATTGCTATTAGTTTTAAAGATGTGCATTCCAACTGGTTCTTAGATCTACCTAGTTCTTGCTTCCAAAGAAAGTAACCTAGGAATGGAGGGACTGCTTCACACAGGGCTCTAGGTGGTTTTCAGGATTTAGTTTTTAAATGGACATTGGGGTATGGAAGGCGGAGGGGGTGGGAGAAAAAGATGCTGACCTTAAGTTGCCCTTGCATTGCTTGGCAACAGTGTTTTAACTCTCACATAAAAGCTGCTTTCATAGGAATGTGTGGAATTCTAACTTCGTAAATAATTCAGCTTAATGTTTGTTTACTGAAAATGCCAAATGGATTACAGTTTAGATAAAAGTGAGCCTCTAAATTTGAAATGAGAATGGGCAGGATTGTACACATTGTTGATAACAGTTTAAAGCTAGGTCTCATTGTACTGATGTCTTAAAATATGCTGTTTAGTTTTAATGTGGGGAAGTCTGATTTGAACAGCAGTTGTAATCAAAGGGAACTTAGGTTTAGCAGTATGGCACATGGAGCATTTTGACATGGGAAATGTAGGTGTAAATGAAGGATAAGAACTAGTCATTATGGAGCTGGTATGGAAATCTTTACTGTTGAATTAAAATTAATAATGGTTCTGTACGTCTTTCAGCCCTCCATGAAGAAATATTCCAACTATTTATAGCTGCTGACAGTGGCTACCTATATAGTATTTTCATTAATGAGGTTGAGCCTTTTTAAGAAAAAAATAATCAGGCCGGTGCCACAGCTCAATAGGCTAATCCTCCGCCTTGTGGCGCCGGCACACTGGGTTCTAGTCCCGGTCGGGGCACCGGATTCTGTCCCGGTTGCCCCTCTTCCAGGCCAGCTCTCTGCTGTGGCCAGGGAGTGCAGTGGAGGATGGCCCAAGTCCTTGGGCCCTGCACCCCATGGGAGGCCAGGATAAACACCTGGCTCCTGCCATCGGATCAGCGCTGTGCGCTGGCCGCAGCGCGCCAACCGCGGCAGCCATTGGAGGGTGAACCAACGGCAAAAGGAAGACCTTTCTCTCTGTCTCTCTCTCTCACTATCCACTCTGCCTGTCAAAAAAAAAAAAAAAAACTAAAAAAAAAAAAAGAAAAAAGAAAAAAATGATCGTGCATGTGTGAATTTTGTACCATGCGCTTGAACCTACAGTGCCTTTTTAAAAATCAAAAGAATATTATTTCTTGCTAAATATCATTATGGTTGAGTAGTATGTAGTTGAGACAATAATATATGGAATATAGTAGGCATAGTTGCTCAGGCCACAGATTCTAGAACCAGACTTCCTTGCTTCAGAACATCTGTTACATGTAGTAGTAATAATGATCCTTACCTCTTAAGGATGTGTGAGAGTGAAGTGAAATACACTGATGTGTGTGACTAATGTTTGATACATAGTAATCACTATGTAAATATTCATGATTATTTTTGAGTTCAAAGGCTTGAATTCCTTATACATTGTGCTTATTTTTTATAAAAATAGTAGTCAAAGATCAAATCTAAAGTTGGAAAAATTTGAAAGGAAACTTACTTCTTATCTCGATTGTTGGATAATCAAAAATTAGCAAGTATCCTGGTCGAATTATGTTTTGATTTGTAAAATACTCATTCACTTTAGGTGTGTTGAGTCTAATAATGCACAATTCCTACAAAATAATGAAACTATACTTTGAGGAATTGGACATTGCTCTTTTCCCCTATTTCAGGCTATGGTTGAGCTAACTATAAGATTTTATTTTGGTTTTTGGGTGGATACTGTCATACTACTGGAATGTTCTCATCTTTATGAATAGTGTGCAAAGCAGCATTAGAAGATTACAGATGTCCCTGTTTGGGGATTCTGTGGATACATGATGACACAGGGCATCAGCAAGTAAGGATAGTGGGAAGAGGCACTTGGGAGGGCCTTCATTGTATTTATTTACTGTGTGCCAGATATCATGCAAGATGTTTTTACATAATTCTTTTTGAAGTAGTAGGGACTAGGGACCCCATGTTAGAGTTGAGAAACCCAGTCAGAAAGGTTAACTGACTTACCTGAGGTTACACTGATAGGAATTGATAGGATCTGGATTCAAACGCAATCTGTATGACTCCAGAACCCTGTAGGCAGCTATAATGGCATTGCTTATTAAGATCTGAGGCCCTTAAAATAATGGGAGTCGAAACAAAAGACTTCTCCATTCTCTCACCCGGATGAGCTAGGAAAAAATAGGCCTACCTAATAAACCACGTCCCCTGAGAGGACAATACACTGGTGAGATAGGTAGCTTGCAATCCGATTTTTCCGAGGTCTCACTCCTTTATTTGATGTAGAGCAAAGTGGTGACTGCTGGATTTTAAGATCTTAGTTTCTCAAGACAGTTATGTAAGAAGATATTTCCATAAGAAGACATTTCAAAGTAAGAAATTCATGAAACTAATTTAGAAAATCTTCATAAATTCAGTGGTTCTTTTTTTTTTAATTAATTAATTAATTTTTTTTTTGACAGGCAGAGTGGATAGTGAGAGAGAGAGAGAGAGAGAGAGAGAGAAAGGTCTCCCTTTTTGCCGCTGGTTCACCCTCCAATGGCCGCTGCGGCCAGCGCATCTCGCTGATCCAAAGCCAGGAGCCAAGTGCTTCTCCTGGTCTCCCTTGCGGGTGCAGGGCCCAAACACTTGGGCCATCCTCCACTGCCTTCCCGGGCCATAGCAGAGAGCTGGCCTGGAAGAGGGGCAACCGGGATAGAATCTGGCGCCCCAACCGGGACTAGAACCCGGTGTGCCGGCCCCGCAAGGCGGAGGATTAGCCTGTTAAGCCACGGCGCCGGCCCATAAATTCAGTGTTAGAATTGACTTTCTGTTCATTTATCACAGAATTAAAATTTATTGGAAATCAGATGCATCTTGTATTTAATCATTGTATGCCCAATACAGATTTTATAATTCTCTTTTTTGTTATTTCATGGAAGTTTTCAGACAGAAAAAATTTGAAAGAATAATATTAGCAAGAGCACCTGCATTTCTATTTTGTATATTGGTTTGTATGTATTTTATAGAGATACCTGCCTGCTTTTCTTCCCATCTAATCTTCCTTGTTTGGGCTTGTTAGGAAGAGTTGCAGATTGGTGCTTCCTCACATGGGGCACCATAAATGTTAGGAAAAGAGGTGCAGAATAGAAAGGAGGCAATGTATGAATTTACAGCCAGACCTAATTTATTCAGAGAATATAACATAGAAGTACGTGACCAACTGCCCACATGTACATTGATGGAACACGTGGCAGAAGGCCCCAACTCCCACGGGCCTGGCCTTTTAATATTTTAGGAGGGCTAGGTATGGGAGTAGGGTTAGAGGGCTGCAGGTGAAAGGGAATTCCTGGAACTGGTCTTTAAAGTGTTCTGAGCAGCTGGTCTTTCAAGTGGCCATGAGGGGTGGAGTATGAAGGCAATAGGGTGTGAGACCCAATTGAGATTCAAGGGCAAGGAATACATTCCAATGTTTATCTAGTTTGGGCAATGAGCAAGAATGGCTGAGGCTTATGTCTTTGTTCCATCGGAGTTAATCATTTGAAGGTAGTACCTACCTGTGCAACACACATTCTATTTTTAAACAACTTTACTGAGATATAATTCACATACCATACAATTCAGAAGATTCTTATAAAACTTTGAGAACTAGAATGCAATCAAATTGGGGCTGGTGTAGTGTGGCAGGTGAAGACCCTACCTGTGACACCAGTATTCCATATGGACAGTGGTTCATGTCCTGGCTGCTCTATTTCCAATACAGCTCCTTGCTAATGGCCTGGGAAAAGCAGTGGATGATGGCCCAAGTATTTGTGCCCCTGTCATTCACGTGGGAGACTGGAATGAAGCTCCTGTTTCCTGGCTTCTTCTTGGCCCAGTGCTTACCATTTGGGCCATCTGGGGATTGAATTAACAGATGGAATATCTTTCCCTCTCACTGTCTCTCCCTCTGTCTCTATAACTCTTTCAAATAAAAATAAAAATCAATTGGGAGTTCCAAGATGGTGGAATAGTGACAGGAAGGTCTTAATCACAGGCAAAATTAATATTTAAAAAGGGAAGAAATTACACGCCTAAGATAAAGTTGTAGGAAATTTGCAGCGGGAAACCCAGCTAAAACAATAGAGATGGTCCAGGTCTGCGTTGAGAGAGCAAATAAGAATTTAAAAAAAAAAAAAAAAAAAAAGTGGAGACTTGGACCCAGGGAGAACACCGGCCCTGGCAGACCAAGTGAGAGGGAAATGCATGGGCCCACAGCACTGCGGATAGCAGCAGGAGGAAGAGCTTGGCGAACTGCCTTTGAAGTTCCATGTGACACCCCACCCCGCCCCAGGACAGTAGAGACAGAAAGAGAAAATAAATAAATAAATAAATAAATAAATCAATAAGGAGGTGATGCAGCTCGCTACTCCCCCCCCCCCTCCCCCCCCCCGCAGCAGAGCCCTACAGCCAACTGAGAGGAGCCATTTTGTTTGTTTGGATGCAGGCAGGTGGCTGCTGCTCTCACCTCCTGTGTGCATACCCAGCAATAAACCACCCCCCCCCCCCAAGCAACAAGGGCCACAGTAATTCAGAAGAATTTATTTCCCCTCCACACAAGCTGTATGGCAAGAGGAAGCTCCACCTATGGGAATTTCATACCCACCCACAACCATTGAGAAGTGAGCCACTCTCCAGTGGGTGAGGCTCTGTATGTCTGCTTGCAACCCACAAACCTAAGGAGAGAAAAAAACCCACCCTGGGAGCTGACTCTGAGACAAAGTGTGGCTAGGCCCTGAGCAACCACAGAGCACTTCCCTGCAGTCCCAAGCTCATCAGTTACCTATAGCATCTCATAACAGAGGGAACCATGCTCACAGGACAGACTCCACAGATCAAAGGTGTAGTTAATTAAGCAGTGTGAATTGCATGCTGAACACACTGGCGACTAACTCTGCAGTGTCCCACAACTGTGAGGAGATGGGTGGGTGACACCAACAGAGGTAACCACCCTCCTCCATCCAGATAACCAGAGAAGACCTACTAAACTCCACAGGGGCCTTACCTTAGATACTTGGTCCACTCGGCAATACTGAACAGAGCACTCGGGCCATACCCAGCACATACTTCTTGGTATTCACTGCAAGTATAGACATCCCACTAAACCACAGAGACACAAACCAAAGATAAAAGCCACCAGACAATTAAAAAAAATTGCACAAATGCCAAAAAACAAAGGAAGAAACATAAGTAAGAATAAGGAAGACACTATGAGCCCCTACAAAAGAACACTACAACACTTCAATAGTAGAAGGTGAAAATGAAGAGATTGAGAATATGCCAGAAACAGAATTCAGAAAACTACTCATTAGATTACTTAGAAACAATCAGAAGCAAATTTATGAACTAAATGAAAAATTTTCCCATGAAATTAAAGAGAAATCAGAATAAAATACTAGAAATTAAGAATTCAGTAGATCAAATAAGAAATGAAATGACAAGAAAGTCTTACCAACAGAGTAAGCATGGCAGAAAAAAGAATATCTGAACTAGAAGATGCATATGGTCATATGTTTTGATTTATCAGTTTAAGGTGCTTTCTCTTGGCTTACTATTACAATTGGCAAGTATTTAGTTCTCTTAGGAGGTTTCCTTTCCCCTGTCTTCTCAGGATAGTTAGTTTACAATTATTTGTTAAATCAGCATTCACCATTTATTATTATGCCTGTGCAAGTATTATTTACAGCTGAATGTGGTCATGTTCCATATTTATGTTTCCTCTCCTTGTTTTCCTGAAGTTATTAATTGCCTTGATTTCTCATATTAGTTTCTTTAGTTTTTCAGAACCCAGTAACCTCAGGTATATTTCGTATGAAGCTAGTGTGTCCTGAAAGCCTCCCTTCTCCTTTGTCTAAGGTGATTGCTCTCTCATTCTGGTACTTACATATCCTGTGATTCTTGGAGTTGATCCTGGATTGAATTTTTAATTTCTTGTTGTTATATCTTCTTGGTTTATGCCATTTTGTTGTTGTTATTTTATTGATTTTTTTTTTTTTTTTTGGTGAAGCATGTCCTCCTGTGAGCTTGTCATGTTAAAATGATGGTAATGGTAGCAGATAGCATGGTGATGATAACTTAATGTGTGCCTTCCCTTGAAGACACTGCTCAGGTGTCCTTTATGCCCAATGCCTAGTTGTCAACCTGGAGCCCTCCACTCTCATCCTGCAGATCCCCATCTCCCCTCTTGGGGACTTTATGTTTTTTCTGTTCCATGTCCTTTTGATTTAAATCATCCAGAAGATGAGATCCTCAGTAGTTTATGAAAAAGGCTGGGTTGGACCATCTTGGGGACCTCATATGTCTGAAACTATTTCATATATGAAAGTGCATATTCTAACCTGGTACTTGGATGTGTCTGAATATTGAACTTTAAATTATTTCACTTTGGTATTTGACAGCATTTCTCTGCTCCTTTTTTGTTTCTAGGGTTGCTATTGGAAAATCTGTATTCAATCCGATTCTTGATTGTATGTATGTATTTAAGTAGATTGGTTTCTTTCTGGAAACTTTGGGATGTTGTTTTAGTTCCAGTTTTCTTGAAAATTTATAGTGATGTCCTTGATGTGGGTCTATTTTTATTTTGTGTATTGGGCATCCAAGATGCCCAATAAAATCTAGAAATTTGTATCTTTTAACTTTGGGGGATTTTGTTGGAATGCTTCATTAGTTTTCTCCCATCTATTTTTGCTTTTCTGTGTCTATGGAACTGCTGTTATTTGTATATTGAGCCTCTCTGACTGGTCTTCCAGTTAGTTGCTTTTTTCTTTTTTATCTCTTTCTCTCTACTTCTATTTTTCTAA